>NC_057814.1:449756462-450063527 GCF_018294505.1 Triticum aestivum
ATGAACAGTGAGCAGTGGCGTTGCCTCTGGATGAACAGGACCCCGTGGTGTGGAGGGCTGGATGAATAGTAGGCGATGGAGGGGTGCCCGTGGAGGGGTGGTTGAACAGGACCCCGTGGTGTGGAGGGCTGGATGAACAGTAGACGGTGGAGGGGTGCCCGTGGAGGGGTGGTTGAACAGTAGCCGGTGGAGTAGCACGCGGTGGAGGCTGGATGAACAGGAGCTCGTGGAGGCTGGAGGAGGTCGACGGTAGGCCGTGGAGGCTGGAGGAGGTCGACGGTGGAGATGAACAGTATCCCGTGGAGTCCCGTTTTGCGGTGCGCCACACCCCTCCCGATCAACAGGACCCCCGTTTCGACCGTAGCGCTCCAACACAAGTCTGTTTCCTCCGTTTTGCGGTACGCCACACCCCTCTCGATCAACAGGACCCCCATTTCGACCGTAGGAGGTCCGTTTCCTCCGTTTTGCGGTACGCCAGACCCCTCCCGATGAACAGGATCCCGTTTCGAACGTGGCCGGTCGAACACAAGGTCGTTTCCTCCGTTTTGCGGTACACCAGGCCTCGTTTCCATCGCCTGTTCCGTCCAAGCCCTCCCGATGAACACGACCACGCATTCCGTTCCGACCCAGCCGGTTAGCTCCCACGCTTCCGTTGCCTCCCGATGAACACGACGCATTCCGTTGCCTCCCCATGAACACGACTCATTTTGTTGCCTCCCCATGAACACGACGACGACGCTGTTTCTCCGTTCCGACCCAGCCATGTACACGAGCCCTGGCCGTACGTATGCGCGAGTAGGCGTTCGAGACCCTGCCCATATGTACGTACGTGGCCGTATTTTATTTCTTGCACCCTGGCCGTTGTACGTACGTGTACATGCTACGTGCGCGCCTCTACTACGACACGTACGCGCCTCTACTACGACACGTGCGCGCCTCTACATCGACCAGTATATATGTACGTACACGTTTGCGACCAGAATGACAACGGTATGTACGCTTCGACCAGGTGAGTCCCGACTGTCAGGCACTTCCTTGCCTGCGAAGATGTAGCTGGTGGGTCCCAGCAGTCAGGGGGGCGAATCGTTTTATTTTTTTTGCCTGGATGCACTTCCTTGCGTGCGAAGGTGTAGCTGCTGGGTCCCAGCAGTCAGGGGGGAATCATTTTGTTTTTTTGCCCGAACACACTTCCTTGCGTGCGAAGATGTAGCTGGTGGGTCCTAGCAGTCAGGGGGGCGAATCGTTTTTTTTCAGACGCACTTCCTTGCGTGCGAAGATGTAGCTGGTGGGTCCCAGCAGTCAGGGGGGCGAATTGTTTTTTTCGGACGCACTTCCTTGCGTGTGAAGATGTAGCTGGTGGGTCCCAGCAGTCAGGGGGAAACGTTTTTTTCACGAAATACGGTGGCCCATCCGGCGGGTCCCCGCTTTCAGGTGGAGGAATAATTATTTTGCGCGTAATAAGGAGGCACTTCCTTGCTGCGGCCGTGGACCCAGCTGTCAGCCTCTCCACGTACAGTCCACGTCCGATGGAAGCCATTCCTTGACCACGTTGACCACGCCGCGCCGAGAGCACCAGGGCGGTGGACGACAGCGAGGCCTAGGAAGGGGACGACGCGGAGCCGGGGAAGACGCGGCAGTGGATGCCCACGCGTAGAGGAGTATGAGGGTTCACTCGTTCGGCTGCGGTGTGAGGCTGCCGTCGTCGCAGAATAACAGGGGGTGTGGGTGCGTAGAGGGATGGCCTGGCCAGCGGTGGGAGTAGTAGGGGGCGGTGAGGCCTCCGCGGCATCACAGCCAGCCACGGACGGCAGGAGTAGGCGACACGACCGGCGCTGCTTTGGGCGGCTGGAGCAAGAAGACCAGAGGTTGAAGAAGCACTACGGCCGTTGGATGGACATCGTACGGTCACTGGAGCTAGAATCGTTCATATATTGACTAAAGTTGACAAAGGCCTCCGTCCCAGTCAACTTAGTAGGCCCACAAGTCAGCCTCCCACCAAGGTGGGTCCAAGCTAGCAGGGGGTATTCATTTTTTGTGCATAATAAGGAGGCACTTCCGGTGGGTCCGAGCTGACAGCGGGGGGAACGTTTTTTTGCAAAATACGGTGGCCCGTCCTGTGGGTCCCAGCTGTCAGGGGGAAACGTTTTTTCGTGAAATACTGGTGGCCCGTCCGGTGGGTCCCTGCTGTCAGGTGGAGGAATAATTATTTTCCACGTAATAAGGAGGCACTTCCTTGCGGCTGCCGTGGACCCAGCTGTCAGCCTCTCCACGTACAGTACTCTTCCGATGGAAGTCGGTCGTTGACCACATTGACCACGCCGCACCGAGAGCACCACGGCGGTGGACGACGGCGAGGCCTAGGAAGGGGACGACGCGGAGCCGGGGAAGACGCGGCAGTGGAAGCCCGCGCGGAGAGGAGTACGAGGGTTCACCAGTTCGGCTGCGGTGTGAGGCTGCCGTCGCCGCAGAATAACAGGGGGTGTGGGTGAGTAGAGGGATGCCCTGGCCAGCGGTGGGAGTAGTAGGGGGCGCTGAGGCCTGCGTGGCAGCACAGGCGGCCACGGGAGGCGGGAGTAGGCGGTCCCGCCGGCGCTGCTTTGGCGACTGGAGCAAGAAGATCAGAGATTGAAGAAACACGACGGCCGTTGGATTGACATCCAACGGTTACGTCTGCTAGAATCATTTGTTGACGTATATAATAACTAAAAAAATCTTGCATACGCGTCAACTAAACAGGCCCACAAGTCAGACCACTCCCTCTTTTTTTAATAATTTATATATAGCTCATGGCAACTTCTTATGCAATTTATTGCAGTCGTTTTTTTGTTGGCCACGGCCAATTTAGCATATTTCTGTGGGTTCCAAACTATTTTTAATACCGAAATGTCAAGCCAGATTTAAAGTACTTTGAAGATATATTTAAATTAGGTTAATGCCCAATGAAATAGGAATATGAAAATGTGAAAAAAATCAGAAATTATAAAGTAATTGCCAATTTGTCATCTGTTTTTATATTTACAACCCATTTCATATTACTTTCAAGATTTGCAGGCGTCTTGAAAGAGTTGCAACCCATCAGGGCGTAGACATATAAGTAGGCCTCGATTGGGTATTCTTCAAAAAAAATAAACTGGGCTCATTTTCACAAAGAAAAAATAGCTGGGCTGGTCACATGGTGAACATAAAATATAAGCCTGGGCTAGACGGGCCACAACCCAGTTCAAACCCTGCTCCGTCTCAACAATACCAAACAAAAAAATACTGCTGGAGTAGCTACGTCCCAGGTGTCAGCCGATCTTGTGTTGTTCTCTTGTCTATTGACTATATACGCTCACAATGTCGTGGGTCCCAGATGTCAGGAAAACACTAGGAGGAAGCATTTTATTTTTCCATACACTGACGTGGTGGGCCCCTACTATCATCCTCTCCACGTACTTCTGCCGATTCCTGTTGTTTGTTGACCATGTTGACAACGCGAGAGGGCAGCGCCGCGGCGAACGCACCAAAGCGCGCGGAGGACGTCGGCGTTAACGATTTAGGAGACGGTGGGGCGGCCATGCGTGCGCTGAGGCGCAGCCAGCCGTGAGAGGTGGAAGCAGGCGGCCCCGCCGGCGCTGGTTTGGTTTTGGCGGCTGGAGGAAGACAGGACTGAAGAAACACGACAGATTGTAAAAGCAGCAGGAGTACTAAACAACCTTAACTGAAACCAGTAGGGGCACTTAACAACCAAAGCTGAAAGCAGTATGAGTACTTATACAGGTTCAACCGTACAAAGCACACCTCGAACAGTGCTACTTTGCCTATAGTTAACCGAGGGTGAGGCCGCCAAGCCCCAGGACAAGGCCCAGGCGCCACCCCGCGCATCCACAACCTTCTGAAAGCGGCTTCATCTCGCAACGTGGTCAATAAACAGGATATTCGCTTTAGAGCCATGGAAAAGAATGAACATAATCTTCTGTCCTATTCTCCAAGATGGACGGGCCTTCATTATTTGAGACCACCCATGAATAAGTATCTTTTCACCTCCAAGGGGAATTGAGTAGGTCGACATAAACATCTTGTTGTGACCAAGCGCAAGTCTGACCCGACCATGGTCAGGCATCTGTATGGAACAATAGAACTCATTAGTTCTTGTTTCAAGGAGATCACAGCTGTAAAACTGTGTATAAGCAATAGTTTATGAACAACATATATAACAGAAAACAGCTCGTACCATAAGTTTCTCGACACAGTTGGACCTGTTCAACGAGTGCAGCAGTGGCACACATATCCCACGTGGACTTCCACCATTGAAACGCCCCACAAGGACCTCAAGACGATCAATAAAGTGTAGGAACTTGTGGATGTCGATCCAGTCAACTTCAGTGCCATTAGTAACAACCGAGTTATTAGAGAGTAACAAACGAGCAGACTGCTTAACTCTGAAAAAACCAACACGTGCCACCAATTATAAGAAAATATTAGTTAGAAGTAGCATCTTCGTGAGAGATTCGTTGCTACTTCTAAAGTTAAATTATGATTAGTTAGACAGAATAGGTGGATTAAGAAGTAATCAAGGCAACAAGCAAGAACCAGATACAAAACTAACATGGATGAACAATTGGAACGACGTCGGGGTGGAAGATCGCAGTGAAGATGAGACCAGGTTCTGCTATTTCCATCAACATTCGTGCGCCAACTTTCAGTCCGTAACACTTGAGAAAGTTTATCCAAGTTCGGCCATAAAAAAAGCAGCGATCTTCTTGGTTCATGAACCCAACTCGGAACTTATATCCATGGCTTGTCTTCACTGTGACCATTAAACTAGTGTATTCAGTTATGGCAAGGCCGAGCATCTTGAGTACATGTGTTCTGGCAGAGCAAATAATACACTGCAGGAAAAATAATATGAGAACACAGCATGTTCAAAAAAACCCCACCCTCCCGGATAGAAAAGAGGATTCTAGGAACATACTGTGCGCGTTTCAAAATGTTGTGTTAGGATGAGAAGGAACAAGTGTGGTGTCTCACCGAGGGCGCAGAAACCTGTAGGGTACTCGCACTTTGGGCACTGCAAATGAGACACACTAGATTCAGTAGGAAGAAAAATGCATCAACGGTGGCGGCTGCCATCCTAGGATTACCTGCGACCAAGGGACTTGGATTTATCGGGGATGGATGAAGAATTCGTACCTGGTTCTCCATGAGAAAACCCTATGCAATCGCCGAGAGGGGGTTTTCTCTGAACAAGCATACGAGGGAGAAGGGGATTCAGGCCCAGTGAAATATTGCCGCTTTGTCCATCCAGCTTACTGCTAAAGCTGGAAAGGGGGTTGTGATTTGACGGCTCATTGGGCATTACTGCGGCGCTACAACCGGGGTGTGTCTACCGTGAAGTTGTGCACTCTAATTTGTGCATATGGCACGTTGACCCCGTTGCCGGTTGCCCCACATATCAGCGAAAGGAAGTAGAAAGACAAGAGTAACTAGTTACACATAAATATATATTTTGACAGAGAGATACTCCCTCTGTAAAGAAATATACAAATCTTTTATATCACAGGCTCACCTTGCCGAGAAATATACTCCCTCTACAACGCACGGGCATTATGGGGTTCAGCTTTTTATGGGGGTTCAGCTGAGAATATAATACTCAGATAGGCTCACGGTTCTGGACTTTGGGCCGCAGGCCGACCCTGCATGTTTGGGGGCCCATGTGTTCTACCTCAGCGCTTTTCATATTGCAAGCGATCGGTACGGCGCTGGTTTTAGATGCTGTCGCGAGGCGAATACACAAAATTGAATAAAGCACGGCAGTTGTTCGAATGAAATCGAACGACAATTCCTAACCAGCAATCAGAGTTGCAATTCTATCAACGATATACCATGTGATAAATAATACTGTCGTACTACTTATACACACAGGACACTTGTTTCACCATGCCAGATTATTACATCAAAATCTCTCGGAGGATAGATCAGTTCGGCAGTTGCGTGCTGCTACTGAAGAATTTCAAAGTTGATTTGGACCAGCTCTCCTTGCCGAGAAAGTTCGATTTTGACATCATCCCCTACCGCAAGATAAGATTTATATTTGAACCTTGACCATCCTTTAGCATCAATCATCATGCGACCATCCTTTGTACTTACGGTATATTGAGCAGGTTCATTCACACCAAGGCTGCGCATGGTAAGAGAAACTTGGCCGTGATCGCCCGGATTGTTGAACGACTCCCTCGTTGCTCTAGGAATTCTCTGTTTGCAAACAAGAAGACATACCCAAACAGTTAGATCAACACAGTGAATCATGTGAAACAACATGGAAAGAAAAAAGAACGAAGCACTTGGGCGGCCAATGCTTACCAAGAAGGTGGACATGTCGGTTTTTCTAAGGACTTTGGTATATGAAGTGCGAACTGCAGCCCAGTCTGTTGCCGGTGCAACTGCACGGGCCGGAGCAGAAGCAAGTGCAAGTGTTGGTGCAGGTGCCGAAGCCGCTGCTGCTGCCGGAGATGGTGCTCCTTGTAGAGCTGGTGCCGATGTCGGAGCAGGTGCCGGTGTCGATGCCCGATCCTCCGGTAGATCAGACTGATCCACTGACGCGGTCGGTGCCCAATCCTCAGCTGGATCAGACTGACCTGTTGCCGCTGTCAGTGCTAGAGCAACTGCTGGTGCTCGATCTGTGCGAGACAGCAGCGATCGTGTCTGGTCTGCTATGATCAGCTATCTAACTTGACTAGGATCCGTGATCGTGATCCAGTTTTTTTCTTCATTTCTTTTAAACGCGAGAAGGACTAATTGTGGCGTTTTTGTTAAACCAAACTGCAGTTCATCATAGGGATTCAGCTTGTACTCAGACAACAGACTGATCCAATTTTTTCCAGTAATATAAGTGATGGACAGTGCCTTTGTTACTGACACGACATAAGAAGTGAAACCTGCAAAAATAGCCATCGTAGAGCAAACCAAACGGTTTATTCTGTGATGAATGTCACATGGCAAAACCTGCATCGTAAAATTGCAGGAAAAGAAAGAAAACATGACATTAAATCAATAAGATTTAGACAGTAAATCAATAAGATTTACTTGATGTGACACGAGTGAATCCTTACCAGGAAATCACTATGTTGAAGTACTAAACAGAAGATTGATCATCCAACTACGCGTGGCATGCAGGGGCCCCGCCTACTCCCACAAGTAGGACAGTCCAAAGGTCGTGACAAATTGTATGGACCGAACATCCATGGGACTGGAAATCCTGGTGGGTGCGATAAACCCTGCAATGCATACAGATATTGGAGTGTAACCATAATTGATAAACCATCCTCACCAAAAATATGATCTGGATACTTCAAAATATATAGACTGAATTGAGTGGACAGACATTAACATAGACCATTCACACACCAAAAGCGGCAGTACTAATAAACAATACAGGGTTCACAAACACAAATCAAGTACTGAACAATAGTACTTACTACAGACAAGCAAAGTTGCACTAACTAAACTCTGCAGACTATTTCTTGCCACCGACCTACGGGATGAACCCCGCATAACTGACTAGGCCATGGACTTCGTGTGAGATGTCTACATGCACCATCACCATCTTGTCAACCTTGGAGAACCTAACAGAGTGGTCTTTCCACTCATAAACATGATGATGAAGACATGCCGCATAAGATTTGTTGGGAAGCTTTACAAGAACCACACCCTTCGTAATCGAAGGCACAACCAGGAAATTGTTGTGGTCAAGTACAACCTCGAGAACACGCCTGACAACAATGCTACAGGAAAACACTAGTTCAGGACACGTGGCGACAAGGACACAGCAGCTGGATAGTTCAGCAGTAGAACTCATCATCAGGTCTTCCAGTTCACACGGCATGACTTTGAGAACTTCATCTCCACCGCGGACCTGGTTCTAATTCAAACAGAAACCATATTTTATTACTACCTCCGTTCAGAAATATAAGATGATTTTCGATATTATACTCCATATATGACTACATATACACACAGAAATGAGTGAACAAAGACACTAGAACATGTCTTCAAAGGCATGAGAGCAGAGGGATTACATGCAATATCCATAACACAAGTTACTGAGGCAAATATACCCTCTTAAAAGGTAGCATTGATGTTCATAAAGTACTCCCTCCGTCCCAAAATTCTTGTCTTAGATTTGTCTAGATACGGATGTATCAAGTCACATTTTAGTATTAGATACATCCGTATCTAGACAAATCTAAGACAAGAAATTTAGGACAGAGGGAGTAGTTGAAAGTAATCTATAAGAAATCAGTGTCAACCTCTCGCATGTTTTGGTCAAAAGAGGAATTTAGAACCATCATTTGGCACACTAAAATCACATGCAAGATCACCCAGAAAGTTGTACTACCAGTACTAGTACTGCGTGTTAGATGAAAAAACATGATCAAGATCGATAAAAAGATCGTCAACAAGAGACATTACCTGGACTTGCTTAATGAGGGATCCCGGAGAGGGGGGCTTGGACGGGGCGATGGCTTTGAGCTTGTCTGTGGTAGTCTCGGAGGGGTGCTTGCGCTTCTTCGTACCATGAGCCTCGATGGTTTTGGCCAGAGCCATAGACATCATGTCGGCCGGTGCTCCGGCGTCCATCTAAGAGAGGAAGCTGAGAGAGAAGAGTGAAAGGAGGAACGAGATGAGGGAGAAGCGAAGCGAGTGGGGTTTTCTTCAAGAGAGGAAGCTGAGAGAGAAGAGTGAAATGATGGTTGCTTCATCCGTCCAACTTACTGCTGGAAAGGAGGGGGTTTTGTGATTTGACGGCTCATTGGGCATTACTGCGGCGGTTCGATCGGGGTAGTCTACCGTCACTCTACTACGGAGTAATTTAGTGCATGGCTGGTGGACCCAGGTGCTGGCTGTCCCACACGTCGGCGAAAGTGAGTAATTTAGTGCATGGCTGGAGGAGGATCCGCACGGTAGAGCGTGTCCACTGTTTTCTGAAGAAAAAAATGATTACAGCAAGCGTTTCCACTCTTACGATGGAGGAGTGCGAAACACGGCAGCCACTTGAACATACACAGTGCTCCTACTACTAGGCATGTGCAGTGGTTCATACGTCAGTACTACACAATCTTGTTGCTAGTGTAGTAAGATATGACGATAACAAATGATGTTGTGCGCATGTCAACTACTAGGCATGTGCAGTGGTTCATACGTCAGTACCGCTTTTTCACTGTCTGGTCGAGAATGAACGGTGAGATCAATGTTAACAGAACTAGGTCCACAACGCACGGAGAGTATGGTGCTAGGTAGGGTGTATGAAGGGTGCACGGGATGGGAGCAAAAGTTCCCTTCTCGACCCACTTTTGGGTGTTTGGCAGAGTGCATGAAGGGTGCATGAGTCCACACTAGTAGGTTGACAAAAATACACGAAGAGGAAACAACTATATTGAGATGAGAATGCAACCAAACACACCCACACGCTTTGTGCTACAGTGACTGATCTGCACCGTCTGAGTTTGATCCAACGGTCATGTTGCGCCGAGACATGGACATGCCCATGCAGAGGGCGCCTAAACACCACCGAAGCCCCTCTGCTTCTCGAGGCGCACGACGTTGGTGATGCAGAGTGCAACCGCCCGCAGAGCCAGCTCCCGGTCGACGGGAGCCAGCTCGTCAAAGACGGCGCCCAATGGCATGAATGGATTCCGGTGACGGAGCCCTGAAAGGATTCGCCCGGCAACGGCGATGGCAGCCCGCAACCCCTCCTTGTCCAGCTCAGCCCCCACCATCGCGCGGAGATGGCTCAGCTCCTCGGAGATATAGGTGAAGAAGGAGACCAGGTCAGGAAGCCGCAGCTCGTTGAAGACGACCGGGTGGTCGAACGGGTTTAGCCCGACGGCCGGCATCGTCGCGCTGGCACGACGGTAGGCATCGCGCAGCCGCAACACGTGTGTGGCAACTTGGTTCACCAAGTGGCTGAGGCGATCCTGGACCTTGTCACGATCGGCCCGCTCGCGCTCCAGCCGGCTCCCCTGATGACCTATCGTATCTCCCGCTTTCTGCAGCAACGCCGCCGACGCCTCGAGCATCTTTGTGGTGGACGCCTGCCGCTTTTGAAGCTCCGTGAACTCCCGCACATAATGGAGGAGCATGGCACTCCTCTCCTCTTTGATCTCACGAAGCTCCACGTCCTTGGCCCTGAGCTCCGCATCCTTGGCATGGAGCTCCTGTGTCAGGCGCCTCACCTCAGACTCCGTGATTTGCTGCGCCGCCATGGCACCAGGTAGAAGCAATGGGGAGAGGAAGCAAAGGGGGCGAAACAGCTGAAAGGCAATGCAATCTACGGGAAGGCGGAGGGAGCGGGGAATCTTTTGGTTTTCACCACGGTAAAACACCAGTCGACGACTTCTCACATCAGGGAGCAGTGGGTTTTTACAGGCGGAGTCATCGTGACTAATTGCTGCCGCGCCTACTCCCGTCAATCAAAAAATTAAAAATCCTGCCGCGCCTGCTCCCGTCAATCAAAAAATTAAAAATCCTGCCGCACCCAAACACCAGAGCAACGCCGTGGTGGATATTTAAATTTACCTGCCGGCAAGTAGATAAAAAAAGGGGTGAAAAAACAAATGTGGCGGCGGCCTAGCTAATCGGTCGAACTAGCCCAACTAGCTAGCCACTGTGCTTCACTGATGTACTCGGCGGGAAAGGTGGTCTTTCGTGATTTGACGACTCATTTACTTGCTTTGGCGCTACGACCGAGGAGGACCCAGAAAACGCACGGTAGGGCGTCCCACGTCAGGAAGAATATATGCGTGCACCACCCGGGAGGACCCCGAAACCGCGTGGTAGGGTGTGCCACGTCTCGGCACGGAGGAAAATGTGTGTGTAAAAATATACTGTATCAGACGTAGTACCTATGGTTTGACCTCGGGACCCAGCCAGTCGGTAGAAAACACCCCACTAGCCACACAGCTTCATCATGCAAACGTGGCATGGAGGATAGATGTGGTTAGCTCCGTCTCGACCAGCCACAACGTCTCTTGTTCTAGGCGATTCTTCTATTTTCCAAGCTTTTTTTTAGTTGTAATCAAGCTAGCACCGCTCTTCATGTGTGCCCGTGCAAAGGTTAGACGATGGAGAGAAGAGAGATTGAGATCGGAGACCTGGGACCCACCAGTAAGTGAGACAACGGTCATGCACGTGTTGACGAGGCACTCCCTCTACTCTACTCAATGCAAGTACTGTATAAAATCAAGTTATGGGACAAAGCCAACAACCGTTCGTTTTTTCAGGCTATCGACTTACGCTTTGTAGTCCAGGTTGCCAGTTCGAATCTCGTCTTTCGGATTTGTTAGTTTTAGGTCCAAATTTGATTAATGACAAGTGGGACCCCCGTGTGTTGTTCCGATATTTCAGTGTAGGATGGTTTTTTTGAACAAACACTTTGCGCGGTTAGACAAGTAACGGCACGAGTTACACGTATTTTGCAAGTTTACGAACAAAAATGACAGCGGCATAGAATATCACATCCACCCCGCAGCTTAGATACTATGGTGATACGAGTTTTTACACCGTTGGAAGTGAGATCCAATGGCTTGGGAGTAGTCTTCTTTGTAATTATGCACAATTTCCAAACTCTCCAAAGGTTTTTTTGCAAATAAAACATTCAGGCCTCGTGTGTGCCGCTGCATCTTCGATCCAACGGCTCCCCGGTGCTCATATTAGGTGCTCCCCGTAGCTTAATTACCCGCTACGGTGATATGAGCATCTAGGTCGTATGATCAGTGATCAGATGGCACATGCGTAGTACTTGTACTTTCTGCGCATTTCCCAAACTCTATCAGCCGTATATTGCAAAAACATTCAAACCTCCTACTATGGGCCGTTAGATCTCAGTGAACTCGTATCACCATAGAATCTACGGTGCGGGAGCACCTCATACTCTCCCGTGCGAGAAAACATAAGGTGCTATCGCAGCTTGGATGCTACGGTGATACGAGCTTGGAGGTCGTTTGATCTGAGATCCAATGGCATCTGAGCAGTCTTTGTGCTTGTAAGTAGTGGCCGAACTCTTTTGGGGCTTTTCTGCAAAAAACCATTCGAACCGCCGAGGAGGTGTTGGGTCACAAATCCAACGCCTCCAAAGAGCTTGTATCACCAAAGCATCTAAGGTGTGGTAGCACATGATATTCTTACATACAGGAGAATATGATGTCCTCCTTCATCTTAGATGCTACGGTGATACGAGCTTCGAGGTCGTTGGATATGGGATCAAAGGGCATCTAAGTAGTTTTTGTACAAATTGTGTGCAATTCTCAAACTCATCAAGGTTTCCTGCAAAAATATTAAGACACATCATGTGAGCTGCTATATCTCAGATCTACAAGCTCCAAGCAACTCGTATCGGCATATAGCATCTAAGGTATGGGGGCACATGATATTCTCCTAGGGAGGAGGGGTGGGGGTGCACAACCAATCGGTGGTTGGGAGGGTGGGGACAAATATAATCTAAACAACCCTAAACAGAGCTCCACAATTTTATCTAAGGTCGAGGGGTTGACCCCCGACAATCATAGCTCCGCCTAAACACAACATTTGCATGTACTGTAGTACTAGACTTAATATTCATGTTTCAGTTTCATCTTCATTTTAAATATTGAACTGAGGACCATGGATGTCTTACATTTTACTCCCTTCGTTCCTAAATATTAGTCTTTTTAGAGGCTTCAAATGGACTGGCACATACGGATGTATATAGACATATTCTAGAGTCTAGATTCACTCATTTTGCTCCGTATGTAGTCACTTGTTGAACTCTCTCAAAGACTAATATTTAGGAATAGAAGGAGTATTTTTGAATTCGTGTCATACATGCATGGTTTGGAAAAATAGATGCACTATACTTATTGGATTGTTGTTGTGTTCGTGCGTGTGTGTCTGTGTGTGTGTGTGTGTGTGGTCATATGCTTGATACATACAAAGTTTTCTCACCTCCATATTGTTCATCTTTTAAATTTGAATTTGCATTGGAAAACTTACTAGGGATACCATGAAATGTGAAATCCACGTTGAGATCACTATATCACAAACTCACTCTAATTCAACAACTCGTCATAAATCAATTACCACATTGAGATTAGTATTTGCAAGGAAAATACGGGTATTGTAATACACATAGATTCGTTCGGCAATTTAAAAGGTTCCTTTTGTATTCTCGAATGGTAGGACCCAACGGCGTACCAGCCAGACCTTGGCTCGTGTTGATCCTAAAAAAACGGGCTCGTGTCCTTCGGTGGCGTGCGTGGTACGCACATTAGGCAACCCCAACCAGTCGAGCCTCAGCGTTTCAAGTCGAAATATCTAGCGGCCAGAATTCCAGCCCTAGGAAATTCCCCTCATGTCCCTGGTCCATAATGACTACCGATGAACAACGGAGGGATGCTTTAGTAACTAGACAACGTTACCTACCGTGCCGAGCACGGTTCAATTCCCTCGGTCACCGCTTGTCAAGGTCACCCGTCAACTGCATTGCCTAGTACTACTACTACTACACCAGGATGAGCACAGAATTGAGCCCGTTTGTTCGTGCCTAGTACTTGAGTTAATATATCAGGCAATGCACTGGTACGGAGGGATTATCCTTTTACTCTGCATATATAACTTGTCTGAAGTCTAACTAAGCAAAATGTTTGACCAAATCCTTTCTTAAGAGATACAACAGGATAGATGTACGGCTTGAAAATTTATTGCATGATGCAGGTTATGATATTGTTTCGAATCCTGGATCATAAATTTCAGAAAATCCAAAAGTGAGCATAAATTCTTGAAACTAAACATGGTCACGTGATATGGCACAAATATTACTTCGTAAGTTTTTTCTTCAATTTGAGACAAGCTGCTTATGACAAGTTGCACAAATGAAGAGCCAAGGTATTTTGGAACAAAGACCTGTCACGTTAAGGCGAACGCTTTCACTATTGAAACCGTGGGCGTTTACGTGCCGCCACGAGTCCCCGCTTCTCATCGGCAGGTGCCGTCCGAGCAAGCGTGTGAGTCGACGGGAGGCGTGCGAGCAGACTGCTGCGCCGGCTGTCAGGGAGGCGTGCGAGCAGACCGCTGTGCAGGCTCACCAGGAGGCGAGCCCTTTGACCAGGCTCCGCCGCCCACCGTCGTCCCAACTGCTCCCACTTTTAATGTCGTCGGCGCCGCAGTTTAAAATCAACCCCGCACTACCCGGTATCGCTACAATCCTCTCTCTTCCTCTCCGATTCTTCTGTCGTCTACCTCCAACTAGCCTGACCTAAACGTACGCCATGCCACATCATGATGGTCTGCCCTTAGTGTTCCAGTTTCCTGAGGAAGACACCCAGCCGGAGTCTCAAGAACATAAGGCGCTTTGGGACGAGCTTGAACTGGCCTTGCGGGAAGACACCGCGCCTATCCCCGCTCCCGTTCCGGCTCCCGTCGCCCCGACTGCGCCAGCACCCATCCCCATGGTATTGATGGGCTGGGAGACGCACATTGCGCCGAGCTTGATCCCATGGACTTTCACGCGACCGTGCACCTGCCAGCGCATGCGCCTGCGCGTGCACTGACGCGCACGCCCATGCCGGTGCCCGTGCACCTGCCAGCGCATGCGCCTGCGCGTGCAAAGACGTGCGCGCCCGTGCCGGTGCCCGTGCACACGAATGTCTCCGCCGCGCAGTTAACAGCGCCTGTCCCCGCGCGGGTGCTAGTGCCCCCCTCAGCGGCATGGATGGCCGCCGTCGACCGCTTCCTTGCACCAACGCCAGTCGCCTCCTCCCGCCAGTTGACTCGCTCCGAAGTCCAGAACATTTTGGCCTTCCTTGAAGCTAGGCCAACGTCCAGGAGTACGCCAACAACGGCGCAAGACGCCGCCGTCGCCGTCGGTCAGTGGCCCGACGACACACAGAGCACGGCAGAGGAGCCGCTTCCCACCGCGAGACGCCCCCGCCGCCGCCGCGTAATCTAAATTTGCCATGAAAAACGTTCGGATTGCCATGCTTGAAATCCGAACGTTTATCATTTCCATTTATTTTATATCGATCGTCGTATAATTTAAAGTCGGAGTCAGACTGAACGAAATGTATGGTTTGATCGATTGAATGTTCTGCTAGAGCTGTATCAAATTAAATATAAAACGTCATCAAGCCACATGTATTCCTTGTCATCCAACGACCTAGACTGCTTCAATGTCGAGCGCTCAACACGTTTAGCGTGCAGTTAATTTCATGCCAAAAATAGTGCTAATCACATGAGAACACGCAAATAATATCCTAGTAGTTAATATCCGCATGCACTTAATATACTTCCAAATTAACGTGCATTGCACGTACACACTGACTAGTGCTGCTAGTACGTGAAACTGGTGTCGTGACTTGTGAACGCGTCCAGATATGGTCAACGGCAACATCGCCCGCGAGTTCTTCCTGTTTGCCCGTGCGTCTAAACGCAGAAGGGGAGGAGAGAGAGAGAGCACACATGGAACCCACCAGTAAGTGAAGGCGAATAGTACTAAAAATAATATTACATGTTATCCATTAATTAGGCTGTGGTAATATAAAAACATTATGTGAACAAAGGGGGTACAACAAACATTGCTATTCTACGTATGTTGCCTATTGACGTGCGGCTTGAAGGCCCGGTCGCATGTTCGATCCTCGTCCTTTATTTTTTAATTTGTATATGGGTCCAAATTTGTTTCATGACATGTGGGCCCCTCGGTGTGTAGTTTGTAGCACTTTAATTTGTGGGTCAAAATTTGTTCCATTCCAAGTGGACTATCGGTGTGTAGTTTTGTAGCTTATTTATAATAATTAAAGAGAACAACATAGTTTTTTCAATAATACCATGGTGCGACGTTGAAGGCGAGAAAGGACGTGCGAGAGAGCGATGACCGAGCCAGAGGGAAATCAACTAGGGGAGTTGCGTGGGTTGCAACGGTGTTTGGAGTAGTTGTGGGCCGAATGCTACGAAAATATAATCTAAACCGACCGGAATAAATGCCTACACAAATTAATCCAAGGTTGGAGTGCCCCTCGCAATGTAAATAGCTCCGGCTTTGCGAGGGATGGAGAGGTAGTAGCTTCAACGCGTGGAAGATACGGTGTGAGAAAGCGAGGTCAATCGAGAGTGTGGTCCGACATTCATTGAACAAATATATATGCTCTGGAGAGATATTGTCCGATTGAGCTTTTTGGCAAGGGTGAGGGCTGTAAGATAGTGCTTGAGAGATGATCCAGTCACAGACATGTAGATATATTTTGTGCGTGGGAGGAAGCAAGGTCAACCGATCACATAGGGTCACCGTGCGATCGAAAGAGTGAGACGGGTTGGAGAGAGTGACCTAGATAGACGATGTGCGTGAGAGAGTATACAATGTGAATAGGTCGAATTGGGCTCAAACATGGTGATATATCGTTTTTGTCCGAGAAAGAGCAAGGTCAATCGAGACATACGGAGAGAGAGAGAGAGAGAGAGAGAGAGAGATTGAGTGAGCGTGGCCCACCATGAGGTCGAAAAAGAGTGGCCGCGGCTTGGATGGACTGACCTAGATAGACAATCTGCATGAGAGAGTATAGAGTGTGTCAATCGAGGCCCGAACAGGGAGATATATCATTTGTGTATGAAAGAAAACAAGGTTAAACGAGACTCAGATAAAGAGAGCGAGATTGAGCGAGTGTGGCCCGCCGTGCGGAAGAAAGAGTGAGACAGTCTTGAGGGAGTGACCTAGATATACAACGTGCGTGCGTGCGCACGAGAGGTTGGGGGGGCTAGATAGGCAATGCATGTATTTAGCGCGAGAGGGTGAGAGGGAGAGGGGGGAGAGAGAGAGAGCTCGGCATGGGGTGCAATGGCGGGTGTGTGTGGTAAATACATTTGGTAATAGAGTGGAAAAAGGGGTTGTGTAGTTGAGAGACTTAGAGATCGAAACATGGAGAAAGAATGAACGTGTGTTGGAAACCGATAGCTTCCTAAGGTGGTTAGGAGAGGAAGATTGACCAATACAGGAAGTATGTAGCGTTTGTGCGGGGGGGGGGGGCTCAAAACAACATTTGAATGTACATAGTATGAGACTTAATATCGATGTTTCAATTCGGTGTACATTGTAAGATTTGAACCGAGGACCAGGCATACGGGTAATTATTTCGAATTCGTGCCATACTAAGTTTCGAAAAGTTGACATTGACTCAGTTTGTTGTGCTATTTTGTAGGTCATATGTTTGAATCCATCCAAAAGTTTTCTCACTACCATGGTGTTCATCATATACATATGAATTTGTACTAAAAAAATAGCGTCGATACAGTGAAATGCGAAATCCACGTTAGAATTGGAGATCGCTACGTGACACACACTCTAATTCAAATAACTAACTACGTGACACACACTCTAATTCAAATAACTAATTATGTGACACACACTCTAATCCACGTTAGCGTGGGTACCGTTTCGATTTTTTTTCAAATAACTCCTCATTAATTAATTTATAGTACTCCCTCTGTTCACTTTTATAAGACCTTGAAGACATTTCAGACAATGTGCAAAACAATTCATTTTAAGTTGTTTGAAACGACTTACAAAAGTGAACGGATGGAGTATCTCGTTTCGAATGACTAATTATTGCAAGGAAAACACGGGCATGGTAATACATACAGATTCGTTTGCAAATGAAAGAAGATTCATTTGCATTCTCAAATGTAGGCGCACCAGGCAGACCAGGGTCGTGTCGGGGTGGACGCTGCTTCGGTGCCTTAAAGGCAACTGCCTTTGGGTCACTGACATGTGGGCCAGCCACCTGTTGGGCCCACATGTCATGGACACAAAGGCAGGTGCCTTAAGGCACCGAAGCATAGTCCTGTCGGGGTGGTCGCGTGTGTCGGACAGACGCGTTGCACCCAGCCACCCACCCCCCCTCCCCCCAAAAAAAGGACGACGACAATATAAGTTCGCGCTTCCACGTTTCAGATTGAAATATCTGGCGGCCCCAATTCTAGCCCTGCAAAATCTCTCTTCTCCACCGTCCCCTTCCGCGCCCAGATTGCTCAAATCCCTAATTCGCCTCCAACCCTCGAATCGCCCCTCGTCTCGTCTCTTTCCCCACCGTTCCCCACATCTGTGCTGGACGACAACGACGAAGACGACGGTCGCGCTTCACCACCGCACCGGAGCTACCTCATCTACGCCCTCGTGCACCGCACCGGGTGGTCCACCGACATCGGCCGCCGCAACCGACGTGCCTCACAGACACCGAGTTCCACCTCATCAGGTGCGCTTCACCGACGCCGTCTCCCAGCTCACCGGGGCTACTTCACCGAGCACATCGTCGCACCTCCGCCCCCCGAGGCCGTTGGGGCTTCACCAACGGTCTCGTCCACCGCATCGTAGCGCTTCGCTGCCACTCAAGATCTGCATCCGTGCGCGGCCAGCTAACGCCAGCGCATCACCCTCAACGGCTCTGAAGTGACCCGCACTCTAGCTAGGCGAGCATGCCCAAACGCCGGCCCGAACTAGGTATCCACACATCACTCCCTTGTGCACTGTTCCGACGATGTTTGGATATCCTTTCACTGCTCTCTTAGCTTACACGCCTATGCAACTCTGACTTTAACTCTTATTTCTTCTGGAGATATCATCTGAAATAGGCAAATCCATTTTTTTGCGAAGCATGACGGCGCTACGGGATCTGGTACACATCCTGCACACCCGTATAACCTTGTAAGTATCTGTCCTCCGGTACAACATCAAGGTCGATTCCTCTTATTTGATCAACCATTCACCGTGTCAAAAATGCAGAGGGGGATGCAAGGAGCACAAGGCCTGCACATCCAAGCAAGTGGTAACATGGAGTTGTACATGGAACATCCCAAGCGCAAGCAGAGCTGCAGTGAGTCTATACAACGAGCTAGCGTAAGTCCCTGCATTTCATTTAATTCGTATTGGCATTCATGTATGATTTGTGTGCAGTGGCTGATCCACGAATTCAAGTTACCAGGGGCGAACATTTAACTTAAAAAACACGAAGCAACTTGCACTCCGAAAATCAACATAACTTGAGAAATGTGAAGCTACATGCACTTTGAAAACCAGCTAATGATCCAAAGTAGTTCAGATTATAAACACTAAATGATGCAAGCACCAAAAACACAAAATGCAACATGGTGTACAAGGACTACAAACATGGTCTGTACCTGCTTGAATTATTCGTTCTCTGGCTAAAAATATCGAAGTGTAATTGCACGTATAACGAGTGCGCAAACTGCATATCAATATATCTATCCTACACAAGTATGCCAATAGTTTCAAACAACACATTAGAAAAGTATTTATGCTATGTTGTCATGATACGGGGACTTTCTGGTAGATGGCCTCGACGTTTCCTCAAGCTATGAAAATGCACTATAATTTGCTTGTAATCAATGCCTGCAAATCTCTGTCTCTCTCAACATAGTAGATCATCATTAGACACTAAATTCTTCAATGAGCTTGCAAAATGCTTGCATTAGATCCCTCATTAGACACTATATGTTCATCACCAGGAGCATGTAAAATGTTTGCATCAAATCCTTCATTAGCAGTCTGTTCATTAGACACTTCAGGCTCAAGAACAACATGAGCTTGTATGTTTACACCGGAAACTTGATTAGATACATCAGATTCAGTCAATTCAGTATTGATTGGGGGAGTTATAAAATAAGTAGAAATTGGTTTCATTTTCTCATAGATTCCCTACATACAAGCAGTTTTACAACACCGTCAGGTTTAACTATTGGCTAGAAATTGAAGAGTTGAATTAGATATAATCAGGGATGTGATGTACCTGCTCGTTGCGCATGCTACTCTTGCAAGCTGCGACTGTCCGTTTGCGCAAGCTCGATGCCATGCCCGTGCTGCCGCCGCTGCCTCCCACGCAGGCTACACCCAGGGTTGGATCTTCATCTTCTTGTCCTTCCATTCGCTTGAAGCCCGGCGACCGCCCTCCAACGAGGGCGCGAGGAAGTGATGTGTCGGTCTGTCCAGCGGCGGCTAGGTTAGGAGCAAACCAGACTGGAGGTTGGAGCGAATGAATTGGGATTTTTCCTGCTGTCGATCGATATGGGAGGCGCTCGTTTGCGCCGCGAGCCTGCTATAGGGCCTGCCTTGCACTTATGTTATTGGCCCATCCAAATTGAAACATTTTTCTTCATTTTTTACATTGCCTGCTCGTGCGTTGGGACGAACAAAACTAGCATGGGCCAACCTGGACGACTCAAACTAGGTGCCCACATTCCAGCCACCTGAGGCGGCCGCCCATACCAGCCCCTATGGTGGCGTCGCCCCTTTTTGCGTGTATGATTGGATAGTGAAAATATTCCAGTGGCGCTTTTGATTTACCCACAGAATGGTTGAATTGCTTGTTTCTATGAACTAAGTTCACCAATAATGTGAAGGATGCCACTCTTTTCATCCTATTGTAGATTGCTTAGATCTCGATATGCCAAAAGTAATCGCATGAAATATACAGTAAAAGCCAGTGTGATGTGTTTGGCTACAACTAGTCTGACTACACGTCCTCATATAACATATCAAGGACGCACCATCTTACGAGATTAACCATTCGACTTACCCATGCAGTGTGGGAATAAAGAAGTATTGGGACTGCGTATCCAAGCAATTGATGCCATGGACTCCTTCATACAACCTTGTAAGCGAAAAAGAAGTTGCAGTGTGCCTGTACAAAGAACTAGCGGAAGTTCAGTTACCTGCTTCTCGGAATTTTAGTTAGCCACTTATTGCAAAATTGTTCAATTATGTTGCTTGGCTTAATTTAGTTTGCTACTGATTACATAATGGCACAGCCTGTTAATCATATTGTAGACTGCGCCTATCTATGTGTTTGATACTTACTGTTAAGAATTACCTGTTTGCCTTAACTTAAATATCTACTTGTTTGTTTAACTGCTTTGCTGCTGCAACAACGGGTTACAATGATGTTAATAACTACTTTTCAGCATCCAATTGAAACTCTTTAATTCCTTGTTTGTTTAACTGGTTTGCTGTTATAACTCCCAGTTGAGATGTTTTGCTAACTTCAACTTTTCTGAATCCAATCGGAACTTTAATGGCAAAACAGGTTATCCCAAGATCAAAGAGCGAGGTCCCCATGGACGTTGCATCATCCCACAGCAGTGGCACCGGCCCAATCGTGCATTATGAATTGCCAACTGCTGATGCTCTAGAGGCTAAACTAGTGGTAGAAAGAGATTCTGCTTCTGCACTTAGAGATGAAGTTGACATGTTGAGGAAGCAAACAGCACAATCACAAGCAGTACTCAAGACAACCATTAAATATTTGGTGGATTTCAAAACGAAGCAAGCTGAGACTGGCCAGATTGTTAAGGTCCTGAAGGAAAAAAGGAAATTAAATTCCTACTTGGTAAATCATAGGTGAAATGTTCTTTCCATAGTTGAATAACCTTTGTGTTGTCTGTTCATGTAATCAATCAAACCATTTGTTTTAGAGATCATGTAATAATTGTTTTTTTTTGTTTTTTGGTTTGTAATTTTATTTGAGCACAAGTCTGTATTAATTGATAAGACTCGGAGACATTTCATTTGGATTGCTGTGCCAGACCTACAAATATGCCAATCGGGTTGAATGTGCATTCAGCAATAGTAGTAGTATAGATGGACTATAAGTGGCACGCATCGGAAAGGGCCAAGATGCTGGCTAAAAAAGGATGCTGTTGTAGCCAAAAAAAAGTACAGCGGCCTGGCTTATGTATGTTAGTTGATATTACTGATCCATATACTCTATAAGTGTTTATATGTCTGTTAGTTCTGTACATTCTTGGTTGATTGACTCGGTATTTGAATCTTGATACATCGCTTGTGTACATATCTAAATGGGAGTACACATTATGCTGCGTGTGACATTTGAGTTGGACATGAAGTGTTCCAAATATTCGAATTCACCTTAAACTGGATTCTAGTTTCTGAATTTGAGTATCGGCATTTGTAAACCATATTCATATATGACAGTGGAATACATCTTTGTCGTCCTTTTGAAGATATATAAAAACACATAGAATGATTTAAAGATTCATACAGGAATACAAAATGGATTCGAATTTAGTTGCCAGGGTAAACGTGGATGCTTATTGTCCCAAAATTTGAAAGAAGCAGCAAAATGTCCACTCCCACGTCAGTTGCCCGAAGCCAAGTGTTTGGGAGATGGAAATTACTGTCTACCCATTACACGGACAATCCATCGGCCCGATTTCCACTGCTCTAGATAGGGGTAGGTTAGTAACTTCAATTAGACGTGACACGACCGCCTCTGAGCCCATTCCGACACGGTGGGCGTCAAACATGGGCGGCAAAACTCATTTGATTCAAGCTCGTCCGAAAGACCTCTGTTTCTCCCTCCATTCCCCATTAATACACGGTGGGCGGCAAAACAAACTCAACTCGGCCGAAATCGATGTAGGCAAATATTTTCAATAGGGGCAGGTTCGTAACTTCACATATTTTAGTTGCTGTTGATGAATGTCAAAGAATTGGTAATATTAGTCTCTTCAAGGATGCCGGTAAGTCTGTCTTATCTTGTGATGAATGTCAAAGAATTGGTAATATTAGTAGACGTCAAGAAATGCCTGTGAATTATTCACTTGTTATTGAACCATTTGATGTTTGGGGCTTTGATTATATGGGACCGTTTCCTGCCTCTAATGGGTATACACATATTTTAGTTGCTGTTGATTACGTTACTAAGTGGGTAGAAGCTATTCCAACTAGTAGTGCTGATCATAACACCTCTATTAAGATGCTGAAAGAAGTTATTTTTCCGAGGTTTGGAGTCCCTAGATATTTAATGATTGATGGTGGTTCACATTTTATTCATGGTGCTTTCCATAAAATGCTCGCTAAGTATGATGTTAATCATAGAATTGCATCTCCTTATCACCCACAGTCTAGTGGTCAAGTAGAATTGAGTAATAGAGAGCTCAAATTAATTTTGCAAAAGACTGTTAATAGATCTAGAAAGAATTGGTCTAAAAACTTGATGATGCATTATGGGCCTATAGAACTACATATAAAAATCCTATGGGAATGTCTCCGTATAAAATGGTTTATGGAAAAGCTTGTCATTTACCTCTCGAATTAGAACATAAGGCATATTGGGCTATTAAAGAGCTCAACTATGATTTCAAACTTGCCGGTGAGAAGAGGCTATTTGATATTAGCTCACTTGATGAATGGAGAACCCAAGCCTATGAGAATGCCAAGCTGTTTAAAGAGAAAGTTAAAAGATGGCATGACAAAAGGATACAAAAGCGTGAGTTTAATGTAGGTGATTATGTATTGTTATACAACTCTCGTTTAAGATTTTTTGCAGGAAAACTTCTCTCTAAATGGGAAGGTCCTTAGATTATCGAGGAGGTCTATCGTTCCGGTGCCATAAAAATCAACAACTTCGAAGGCACAAATCCAAAGGTGGTGAACGGTCAAAGAATCAAACATTATATCTCAGGTAATCCTATAAATGTTGAAACTAATGTTATTAAAACCGTAACACCGGAGGAATACATAAGAGACACTTTCCAGAACGTTTCAGACTCCGAAATACGTGGTACGGTAAGTAAACCGACTCCAAAACAGTTCTAATGGAAAATTTTCTCCGTTTTGGAATATTTAGAAAAATAGGAAAATAAGAAGCAGTCCGGGAAGGACACGAGGCCTCCACGAGGGTGGAGGGCGCGCCCTACCCCCCTGGGCACGCCCCCTGCCTCGTGGGCACCCCGTGCGCTCTCCGGACTCCATTTTCTTGCATGATACTTCTTTCGGTCGGTAAAAATTCACTATATAATCTCCCAAAGGTTTTGACCACCGTATCACGCAATTATCCTCTATTCTTGTTTCGAGCTGTTTTCTGTCAGGGTTGTCAAGGCCAGGCATCATGTCGTCCCCCTCCTCCAACAATGGTGACAACGATGCTTGGCTAATGAAGATAGAGCTGAAGAGGGAAGAGCCCATGGAGATCAACAAGGATGAAGGGATCAAGAAGGCCACGGAGGACCAAGCTCCGGCAGCAGAAGACATCCTTCAACTTGATCACAATCTTCTTACCCCAACTGAGATTGAAGCTTTCAAGATGATTGAGTTAGCTCGTATACAAAACAAGTATCTCACACGTGAAAATATTTTGTTGAAGGAGCATATCATCGCACTCAAGGGCATTATCCGCAAGCTGGAGGACCTCTTACGCTCGATGTGCGACTATCCATCATCACCTCCATCTTCTTCACCAACAAAAGAGATATAATCACATGGGTATGGGCACTCCCCTTGGCAACTTCCAAGCTTGGGGGAGGTGCCCCGGTATCGTATCACCATCACACTCCTATCTTTACCGTTTTTCTTAGTTCGATCCTTTTAGTAATATCTTGATCTAGTAGAATAAAGTTTTAGTATGATTTAGTTTTGAGTTTTGCCTTATGATCCTTCTATGTAATCGAGTCCGTGAGCTATATAATAAAGATTAGTGTTGAGTCAAGGGCTTGATTATTTTGCTATGATCTTGAGTGAGGTTTGCATACAACTACATTGATTTTAGTAAAGGGCGCGGGCCCCCGTCAATTCCTTTGAGTTTCATTCTTGCGAACGTACTCCCCGGGCAGGATGAGGCCTTTGGTGTCCCTTTCAGTCAAGAATTGGGGCTTCACAAAAATAAAAATAAAGAATAAAAAGAAACAAAGAGATCATATTGATCTTATGGAGAGTAATGACTTCACATATAAAGAGTATGATGATTAAAAGTTCTTGAAGAGTTGACAAGCATAGTTTTGGTCATCGTTGCAATTAATAGGAAGTAATAAAGAAAGAGAGGTTTCACATATAAATATACTATCTTGGACATCTTTTATGATTGTGAGCACTCATTAAAATATGACATGCTAAAGAGTTGATGTTGGACAAGGAAGACAATGTAATGGGTTATGTTTTCTTATATCTGAAATAAAGTATAGTGTCATGGATCATCCAACATGTTGAGCTTGCCTTTCTCCCTCATGCTACCCAAATTCTTTGCACCAAGTAGAGATACTACTTGTGCTTCCAAATATCCTTAAACCCAGTTTTGCCATGAGAGTCCACAGTATCTACCTATGGATTGAGTAAGATCCTTCAATTAAGTTGTCATCGGTGCAAGCAATAAAAATTGCTCTCTAAATATGTATGATTGATTAGTGTGGAGGAAATAAGCTTTATACGATCTTGTGATGTGGAAGAAATAAAAGCGACAGACTGCATAATAAAGGTCCATATCACAAGTGGCAATATAAAGTGACGTTCTTTCGCATTAAGATTTTGTGCATCCAACCCTGAAAGCGCATGACAACCTCTGCTTCCCTCTGCGAAGGGCCTAGCTTTTACTTTTATCTTCTACCTTATGCAAGAGTCATGGTGTTCTTCACCTTTCCTTTTTACATTTTATCCTTTGGCAAGCACATTGTGTTGGAAAGATCCTGATATATATATATATATATATATATATATATATATATATATATATATATACATCCAATTGGGTGTAAGTTAGCATGAACTATTATTGTAGACATTACCCTTGAGGTAAAAGGTTGGGAGGCGAAACTATAAGCCCCTATCTTTCTCCATGTCCGATTAAAACTCTGTAACCACAAGTATTGCGTGAGTGTTAGCAATTCTGAAAGACTAAATGATAGTTGAGTATGTGGACTTGCTGAAAAGCTCTTACATAGACTCTTTCCGATGTTATGATAAATTGCAATTGCCTCAATGAATGAGATTATCGTTTGTTAGTTCTCAATAAAGTTTCTGATTCATACTTTGCATTGTGAATAGATTATTACTTGAGCATAAGAAATCATATGACAATATCCATATATGTTGCTGTTATAAGAATGATCATGATGCCCTCATGTCCGTATTTTATTTTATCGACACCTCTATCTCTAAACATATGGACATATTTATCGTTATCGGCTTCCGCTTGAGGACAAGCGAGGTCTAAGCTTGGGGGAGTTGATACGTCCATTTTGCATCATGCTTTTATATCGATATTTATTGCATTATGGGCTGTTATTACACATTATGTCACAATACTTATGCCTATTCTCTCTTATTTTACAAGGTTCACATAAAGAGGGAGAATGCCGGCAGCTGGAATTCTGGGCTGGAAAAGGAGCAAATATTAGAGACCTATTCTGCACAACTCCAAAAGTCCTGAAACTCCACGGAAGTTATTTTTGGAAATAATAAAAAATACTGAGTGAAGAAAATACCAGAGGGGGCCCACACCCTGGCCACGAGGGTGGGGGCGCGCCCTACCCCCTGGGCGCGCTCCCCTACCTCGTGGGCCCCCTGGTGGCCCTCCGGTGTCCACCTTCTGCTATATGAAGTCTTTCGTCCGAGAAAAAATCATAAGCAAGCTTACGGGACGAAACTCCACCGTCACGAGGCAGAACCTTGGCGGAACCAATCTAGGGCTCTGGCGGAGCTATTCTGCCGAGGAAACTTCCCTCCGGGAGGGGGAAATCATCGTCATCGTCATCACCAACGATCCTCTCATCGGGAGGGGGTCAATCTTCATCAACATCTTCACCAGCACCATCTCCTCTCAAACCCTAGTTCATCTCTTGTATCCAATCTTTGTCCCAAAGCCTCAGATTGGTACCTATAGGTTGCTAGTAGTGTTGATTACTCCTTGTAGTTGATGCTAGTTGGTTTACTTGGTGGAAGAACATATGTTTAGATCCATTATGCATATTAATACCCCTCTGATTATGAACATGAATATGATTTGTGAGTAGTTACGTTTGTTCCTGAGGACGTGGGAGAAGTCTTGCTATTAGTAGTCATGTGAATTTGGTATTCGTTCGATATTTTGATGAGATGTATGTTGTCTCTCCTCTAGTGGTGTTATGTGAACGTCGACTACATGACACTTCACCATTATTTGGGCCTAGAGGAAGGCATTGGGAAGTAATAAGTAGATGATGGGTTGCTAGAGTGACAGAAGCTTAAACCCTAGTTTATGCGTTGCTTCGTAAGGGGCTGATTTGGATCCATATGTTTCAAGCTATGGTTAGGTTTACCTTAATACTTCTTTTGTAGTTGCGGATGCTTGCAATAGGAGTTAATCATAAGTGGGATGCTTGTCCAAGTAAGGGCAGCACCCAAGCAACGGTCCACCCACATATCAAATTATCAAAGTACCGAACGCGAATCATATGAGCGTGATGAAAACTAGCTTGACGATAATTCCCATGTGTCCTCGGGAGCGCTTTTCTTCATATAAGAGTTTGTCCAGGCTTGTCCTTTGCTACAAAAAGGATTGGGCCATCTTGATGCACTTTATTTACACTCGTTACAAATTACCTTATCACAAAACTATCTGTTACCAATAATTTCAGTGCTTGCAGAGAATACCTTGCTGAAAACCGTTTATCATTTCCTTCTGCTCCTCGTTGGGTTCGACACTCTTACTTATCGAAAGGACTACGATAGATCCCCTATACTTGTGGGTCATCATGCATCACCTAGATAGATCTTGCGTGATCGTAGGATTTTTTTTGAAATTACTGTGTTCCCCAACAGTGGCATCCGAGCCAGGTCTATGCGTAGATGTTATATGCATGAGTAGAACACAAAGAGTTATGGGCAATAATAGTCATACTGCTTACCAGCATGTCATACTTTGGTTCGGCGGTATTGTTGGATGAAGCGGCCCGGACCGACATTACGCGTACGCTTACGCGAGACTGGTTCTACCGACGTGCTTTGCACACAGGTGGCTGGCGGGTGTCAGTTTCACCAAGTTTAGTTGAATCGAGTGTGACTACGCCCGGTCCTTGTTGAAGGTTCAAACAGCACACTTGACGAAAAATCGTTGTGGTTTTTGATGAATAGGTAAGAACGGTTCTTGCTTAACCCATAGCAGCCACGTAAAATTTGCAACAAGTAGAGGACATCTAATTGTTTTTGTAGGGTATGATGTGATGTGATATGGTCAAGACGTGATGATATATAAATTGTTGTATGAGATGATCATGTTTTGTTACAGTTATCGACAACTGGCAGGAGCCTTATGGTTGTCACTTTATTGTATGCAAGGCAATCACCATGTAATTGCTTTACTTTATCACTAAGCGGTAGCGATAGTCGTGATAGCAATAGTTGGCGAGATGACAATGATGCTTCGACGGAGATCAAGGTTTCAAGCCGGTGACGATGGTGATCACGACGGTGCTTTGGAGATGGAGATCAAAGGCACAAGATGATGATGGCCATATCATATCACTTATATTGATTGCATGTGATGTTTATCCTTTATGCATCTTATTTTGCTTAGTTCGGCGGTAGCATTATGAGATGATCTCTCACTAAATTTCAAGGTACAAGTGTTCTCCCTGAGTATGCACCATTGCGAAAGTTCGTCGTGCCGAGACACCACGTGATGATCGGGTGTGATAAGCTCTACGTTCACTGATACGTCTCCAACGTATCTATAATTTTTGATTGTTCCATGCTATAATATATTCTGTTTTGGACATTAATGGGCTTTATTATACACTTTTATATTATTTTTGGGACTAACCTATTAACCGGAGGCCCAGCCCAGAATTTTTGTTTTTTGCCTATTTTAGAGTTTCGCAGAAAAAGAATATCAAACGGAGTCCAAACGGAATGAAACCTTCGGGAACGTGATTTTCGGAACGAACGTGATCCAGAGGACTTGGACCCTATGTCAAGACATCAACCAGGAGGCCACGAGGTAGGGGGCGCGCCTACCCCCTGGGCGCGCCCTCCACCCTCGTGGGCGCCATGTTGCTCCACCGACGTACTTCTTCCTCCTATATATACCTACGTACCCCCAAACTACCAGATACGGAGCCAAAAACCTAATTCCACCGCCGCAACCTTCTGTACCCGTGAGATCCCATCTTGGGGCCTGTTCCGGAGCTCCGCCGGAGGGGCATCGATCACGGAGGGCTTCTACATCAACACCATAGCCTCTCTGATGATGTGTGAGTAGTTTACTTCAGACCTTCGGGTCCATAGTTATTTGCTAGATGGCTTCTTCTCTCTTTTTGGATCTCAATACAATGTTCTCCCCTCTCTTGTGGAGATCTATTCGATGTAATCTTCTTTTGCGGTGAGTTTGTTGAGACCAATGAATTGTGGGTTTATGATCAAGTTTACCTATGAACAATATTTGAATCTTCTCTGAATTCTTTTATGTATGATTGGTTATCTTTGCAAGTCTCTTCGAATTATCAGTTTGGTTTGGCCTACTAGATTGATCTTTCTTGCAATGGGAGAAGTGCTTAGCTTTGGGTTCAATCTTGCGATGTCCTTTCCCAGTGACAGTAGGGGGAGCAAGGCACGTATTGTATTGTTGCCATCGAGGATAACAAGATGGGGTTTATATCATATTGCATGAGTTTATCCCTCTACATCATGTCATCTTGCTTAAAGCGTTACTCTGTTCTTATGAACTTAATACTCTAGATGCATGCTGGATAGCGGTCGATGTGTGGAGTAATAGTAGTAGATGCAGGCAGGAGTCGGTCTACTTGTCTCGGACGTGATGCCTATATACATGATCATACCTAGATATTCTCATAACTATGCTCAATTCTGTCAATTGCTCAACGGTAATTTGTTCACCCACCGTAAATACTTATGCTCTTGAGAGAAGCCACTAGTGAAACCTATGGCCCCCGGGTCTATTTTCCATCATATTAATCTCCCGACAACAAGCTATTTCTGGCGCCGTTTTTATTTTACTTTCTTTACTTTGCATCTTTATCATAAAAATACCAAAAATATTATCCTATCATATCGATTAGATCTCACTCTCGTAAGTGACCGTGTAGGGATTGACAACCCCTTATCGCGTTGGTTGCGAGGATTTATTTGTTTGTGTAGGTGCGAGGGACTCGTGTGTGGCCTCCTACTGGATTGATACCTTGGTTCTCAAAAACTGAGGGAAATACTTACGCTACTTTGCTGCATCACCCTTTCCTCTTCAAGGGAAAACCAATGCAGTGCTCAAGAGGTAGCAAGAAGGATTTATGGCGCCGTTGCCGGGGAGTCTGCGCAAAAGTCAACATACCAAGTACCCATCACAAACCCTTATCTCTCGCATTACATTATTCGCCATTTGCCTCTCGTTTTCCTCTCCCCCACTTCACCCTTGCCGTTTTATTTGCCCTCTCTTTTCCGTTCGCCTCTTTTTCGTTTGCTTGTCGTTATGGCTAGTCCCCTATCTGTTCCTTTGTCCCCTGAGTTTGAAGTTCTTCACTTTAAACAAAGACAAGGAGAAAATCTGAAAGATGCTTGGTATAGAATTTGCAATGCTCAAAATAGATCTACCAGGAAGCAATCCACTTCCGTTCTTCTCCGCAATTTTTATGTAGGCACTACTCCTTGGCACCGATATATCCTTGATACCATTACCGGAGGGAATTTCTTAGGTAGCCATAATTTTGATTCTTATAATGCTATGATAGATTTGTTTGGCTCACCACCTCTTTTGGTTAATGGAACTATGTTAACTTTGGAGCATGTAATGCAAAGACTTGAAATTATTGAAAATAAAGTTGCTACTGTAGAGTTAATTGAAAATTTGGATAAAAAGATCCACAACCAAATTACCCAATATGGATCTGAAGTAGGAGTCACTTTGAAAAATATTAAGGAGAAGGAACCCATAGTTAATGAAAGAATAAATCAAGATTCCACTAGAATCGATAAACTTGAGGGTATCATTACCAACTTGGGAACCGCTTTTTCTTCCGTAAAGAATACTCCAAGTCCTCCAACTAAAATTGCCAAGCTTATGTATGTTCCTAAAAACAAGGGTGAATCATCTAGTAAGGAAACTGCGGATCTCAAATCTATAAGTATTCATCCCAATCTTTTTGCTATCATTAAGGAACCATTTGCTACCAATGAATTTTTCGATTTTGTGCCTAGGAGTTTGATAATTAATAAAAAGAAAGAAACTCCTAAGGGTGATAAATGTCTTATTAAAGAATTGCCTACCAAAGATGGCAATACCTAGATCTATCCTTGCTTTTATGCCTAGCTAGGGGCGTTAAACGATAGCGCTTGTTGGGAGGCAACTTTATTTTTAGTGTTTTGCTTTTTGCTTCTGTTTAGGAATAAATGTTTGATCTAGCCTCTGGTTAGACTTGTTTTTATGTTTTAATTAGTGTTTGTGCCAAGTTAAACCTATAGGACCTTCTTGGATGATAGTTATTTGATCTTGCCGAAAATTGCAGAAACTTTCTGTTCACGAAAATAATTGTTAAAATTGACCAGAACGCGATAAAATATTGATTCCAATTGCTGCTGATCGATAAACAAATTTTCTAGGTCGTCCTATTTTGGCTGAATTTTTGGAGTTCTAGAAGTTTGCGCTAGTTACAGATTACTACAGACTGTTCTGTTTTTGACAGATTCTGTTTTTCGTGTGTTGTTTGCTTATTGTGATGAATCTATGGCTAGTAAAATAGTTTATAAACCATAGATAAGTTGGAGTACATTAGGTTTAACACCAATATAAATAAAGAATGAGTTCATTACAGTACCTTGAAGTGGTGTTTTGTTTTCTTTCGCTAACAGAGCTCACGAGATTTTCTGTTAAGTTTTGTGTTGTGAAGTTTTCAAGTTTTGGGTGAAAGATTTGATGGATTATGGAACAAGGAGTGGCAAGAGCCTAAGCTTGGGGATTCCCATGGCACCCCAAGATAATCTAAGGACACCTAAAAGCCAAAGCTTGGGGATGCCCCGGAAGGCATCCCCTCTTTCGTCTACTTCCATCGGTAACTTTACTTGGAGCTATATTTTTATTCACCACATGATATGTGTTTTGCTTGGAGTGTCTTGTATGATTTGAGTCTTTGCTTTTTAGTTTACCAAAATCATCCTTGTTGTACACACCTTTTGAGAGACACACATGGTTCGGAAATTATTAGAATACTCTATGTGCTTCACTTATAACTTTTGAGTTATATAGTTTTTGCTCTAGTACTTCACTTATATCTTTTAGAGCACGGTGGTAACTTTTGTTTTATAGAAACTATTATTCTCTCATACTTCACTTATATTATTTTGAGAGTCTTAAAACAGCATGGTAATGTGCTTAAATAATCCTAATATGCTAGGTATGCAAGACTAGTAACAACTTTCTTATGAGTGTGATGAATACTAAGAGAAGTTTGATGCTTGATGATTGTTTTGAGATATGGAGGTAGTGATATTAAAGTTGTGCTAGTTTAGTAGTTGTGAATTTGAGAAATACTTGTGTTGAAGTTTGCAAGTCCCGTAGCATGCACGTATGGTTAACGTTATGTAACAAATTTGAAACATGAGGTGTTCTTTGATTGTCCTCCTTATGAGTGGCGGTCAGGGACGAGCGATGGTCTTTTCCTACAAATCTATCCCCCTAGGAGCATGCGCGTAGTGCTTGGTTTTTCATGACTTGTAGATTTTTGCAATAAGTATGTGAGTTCTTTATGACTAATGTTGAGTCCATGGATTATACGCACTCTCACCTTTCCATCATTGCTAGCCTCTTCGGTACCGTGCATTGCCCTTTCTCACATTGAGAGTTGGTGCAAACTTCGCCAGTGCATCCAAACCCCGTGATATGATACGCTCTTTCACACATAAACCTCCTTATATCTTCCTCAAAACAGCCACCATACCTACCTATTATGGCATTTCCATAGCCATTCCGAGATATATTGCCATGCAACTTTCCACCGTTCCGTTTATCATGACACGTTCATCATTGTCATATTGCTTTGCATAATCATGTAGTTGACATAGTATTTATGCCAAAGCCACCATTCATAATTCTTTCATACATGTCACTCTTGGTTCATTGCATATCCCGGTACACCGCCGGAGGCATTCATATAGAGTCATACTTTGTTATAATATCGAGTTGTAATCATTGAGTTGTAAATAAATAGAAGTGTGATGATCATCATTTTCTAGAGCATTGTCCCAAGTGAGGTAAAATAAAAAAGAATAAAAAAAGAGAAAGGCCATAAAAAAGAGAAGGCCCAAAAAAATGAGAGAAAAAGAGAGAAGGGACAATGTTACTATCCTTTTTACCACACTTGTGCTTCAAAGTAGCACCATAATCTTCATGATAGAGAGTCTCTTGTTTTGTCACTTTCATATACTAGTGGGAACTTTTCATTATATAACTTGGCTCGTATATTCCAACGATGGGCTTCCTCAAATGCCCTAGGTCTTCGTGAGCAAGCAAGTTGGATGCACACCCACTTAGTTTCTTCTGTTGAGCTTTCATATATTTATAGCTCTAGTGCATCCATTGCATGGCAATCCCTACTCCTTGCATTAACATCAATCGATGGGCATCTCCATAGCTCATTGATTAGCCTCGTTGATGTGAGACTTTCTCCCTTTTTGTCTTCTCCACATAACCCCCATCATTATATTCTATTCCACCCATAGTGCTATATCCATGGCTCACGCTCATGTATTGCGTGAAGGTTGAAAAAGTTTTAGATTACAAAAGTATGAAACAATTGCTTGGCTTGTCATCGGGGTTGTGCATGATGAGAGCATTCTTGTGTGACAAAAATGGAGCATGACTAAACTATATGATTTTGTAGGGATGAACTTTCTTTGGCCATGTTATTTTGAGAGGACATAATTGCTTAGTTAGTATGCTTGAAGTATTATTATTTTTATGCCAATATTGAACTTTTATCTTGAATCTTTCGGATCTGAATATTCATACCACAATTGTTGTATGAGATGATCATGTTTTGTAACAGTTATCGGCAACTGGCAGGAGCCTTATGGTTGTCACTTTATTGTATGCAAGGCAATCACCATGTAATTGCTTTACTTTATCACTAAGCGGTAGCGATAGTCGTGATAGCAATAGTTGGCGAGATGACAACGATGCTTCGACGGAGATCAAGGTTTCAAGCCGGTGACGATGGTGATCACAACGGTGCTTTGGAGATGGAGATCAAAGGCACAAGATGATGATGGCCATATCATATCACTTATATTGATTGCATGTGATGTTTATCCTTTATGCATCTTATTTTGCTTAGTTCAGCGGTAGCATTATGAGATGATCTCTCACTAAATTTCAAGGTACAAGTGTTCTCCCTGAGTATGCACCATTGCGAAAGTTCGTCGTGCCGAGACACCACGTGATGATCGGGTGTGATAAGCTCTACGTTCACTGATACGTCTCCAACGTATCTATAATTTTTTATTGTTCCATGCTATAATATATTCTGTTTTGGACATTAATGGGCTTTATTATACACTTTTATATTATTTTTGGGACTAACCTATTAACCGGAGGCCCAGCCCAGAATTGTTGTTTTTTGCCTATTTTAGAGTTTCGCAGAAAAAGAATATCAAACGGAGTCCAAACGGAATGAAACCTTCGGGAATGTGATTTTCAGAACGAACGTGATCCAGAGGACTTGGACCCTACGTCAAGACAACAACCAGGAGGCCACGAGGTAGGGGGCGCGCCTACCCCCTGGGCGCGCCCTCCACCCTCGTGGGCGCCATGTTGCTCCACCGACGTACTTCTTCCTCCTATATATACCTATGTACCCCCAAACTACCAGATACGGAGCCAAAAACCTAATTCCACCGCCGCAACCTTCTGTACCCGTGAGATCCCATCTTGGGGTCTGTTCCGGAGCTCCGCCGGAGGGGCATCGATCACGGAGGGCTTCTACATCAACACCATAGCCTCTCTGATGATGTGTGAGTAGTTTACTTCAGACCTTCGGGTCCATAGTTATTTGCTAGATGGCTTCTTCTCTCTTTTTGGATCTCAATACAATGTTCTCCCCCTCTCTTGTGGAGATCTATTCGATGTAATCTTCTTTTGCGGTGTGTTTTTTGAGACCGATGAATTGTGGGTTTATGATCAAGTTTATCTATGAACAATATTTGAATCTTCTCTGAATTCTTTTATGTATGATTGGTTATCTTTGCAAGTCTCTTCGAATTATCAGTTTGGTTTGGCCTACTAGATTGATCTTCTTGCAATGGGAGAAGTGCTTAGCTTTGGGTTCAATCTTGCGGTGTCCTTTCCCAGTGACAGTAGGGGCAGCAAGGCACGTATTGTATTATTGCCATCGAGGATAACAAGATGTGGTTTATATCATATTGCATGAGTTTATCCCTCTACATCATGTCATCTTGCTTAAAGCGTTACTCTGTTCTTATGAAATTAATAGTCTAGATGCATGCTGGATAGCGGTCGATGTGTGGAGTAATAGTAGTAGATGCAGGCAGGAGTCGGTCTACTTGTCTCGGACGTGATTCCTATATACATGATCATACCTAGATATTCTCATAACTATGCTCAATTCTGTCAATTGCTCAACAGTAATTTGTTCACCCAGCGTAAATACTTATGCTCTTTAGAGAAGCCACTAGTGAAACATATGGCCCCCGGGTCTATTTTCCATTATATTAATCTCCCGACAACAAGCTATTTCTGGCGCCGTTTTTATTTTACTTTCTTTACTTTGCATCTTTGTCATAAAAATACCAAAAATATTATCCTATCATATCTATCAGATCTCACTCTCGTAAGTGACCGTGTAGGGATTGACAACCCCTTATCGTGTTGTTGCGAGGATTTATTTGTTTGTGTAGGTGCGAGGGACTCGTGCATGGCCTCCTACTGGATTGATACCTTGGTTCTCAAAAACTGAGGGAAATACTTACGCTACTTTGCTGCATCGCCCTTTCCTCTTCAAGGGAAAACCAACGCAGTGCTCAAGAGGTAGCATTCACATACAACGGGTGCGAGCCAGTTTTGCACACGCAGAATACTCGGGTTAAACTTGACGAGCCTAGCATATGCAGATATGGCCTCGGAACACTGAGACCGAAAGGTCGAGCGTGAATCATATAGTAGATATGATTGTAACACCCCGAATGTAACTTGCCATATTTGTAACTCCGACTCTTGCCATTTTCGGCTATGTGATATGTTTTCCCTCCGTTGTCGGGTTTTGTCTTTCGTTTTGTATTTTGTCATGTCATGCATTTTCATATCATGTCATCATGTGCATTGCATTCGCATACGTGTTCGTCTCATGCATCCGAGCATTTTCCCCGTTGTTCGTTTTCTAATCCGGCGCTCCTATCTCCTCCGGTGCACCCCTCTTGTTTTCTTTCGTGTGCGTGTGTCAAACTTTCTCGGAATGGACCGAGGCTTGTCAAGTGGTCTTAATATACCACCCGGAAACTATCGGTCAAGTTTCGTTCCATTCGGAGGTCGTTTGGTACTCCAACGGTTAACCGGGCATCCGCAAAGTCCATTTGGGAGTGACAATATTGGGTGTAAGGATTCTTCTATGCAAACATTGACCACTCGTATGGTAGCCTCACAACCATCTACAGTTTAGCTTTAACCGTGTTAATGGTCTCACATTCTTGGTTTATAGAGAATCAAAGTTGATTTACCAATGAGTCGCGAAATGCTATGGTTCTTCATATGATTTCTGAATTTATTCAGAAGTAATTCGTCGAGATCGTGCACCCTTTCAGCAAAAACCCCCTCTAAAACCAGCCCAAAACCCACCAAACTCTCTTCCATGCTCTAGGTCGTTCGATCACGATCGTGTAGGCGAAAACCGCACCTCATTTGGAGTCTCCTAGCTCCCTCTACCTATTTATAAGTGGGCATCCCGAAAACGAAATCTCAGACGAACCCTAACCCTCTCCCTCCGTGTCACGCCGGACGTGTCCGTTACGGCCGGACAACGTCCAACCGCCCCGCCGCCGCCGGCCCGCAGGCCCGTTCCCGGCCCCCGCGGCCCGAGCTGCGCCGCCGCCCGAGCCCGCACGCGCCGCCGCCGGATCCCGCCCGCGCCGCCGCACCTGGGCCGCGCCGCCGCGGCCTCCTTGCCGGCCGCCTCCGCCGCCCGCTGCCGCCGCCTCCGGCCCCGCCGCCGGCGCCCCTCCTCCGCCGCCTCGCCCTTCTCCTCCTCCGGCCAGGCCCGCCGGCCCCTGCCTCGCCGTCGCCGTCGGCAGCTCGAGCGAGTTCGCTCGATCCGATCTGGTACAGCTCCCCCCCGTTGACTTTCCTAGCCTTCGTTTTTTTCTCCAAGTCCTAATTTTTCTCAGCATATGCTTCTATTCCCGATGCCGTAACTTTGTGCATGTAGCTCCGATTCATGCGTGTAGTATGTCAAATTGTTCGCCTCGTGATGCTCTTCATTTTGTTCAATTGCACCATGTTCATTAGAGGTCATCTTGATGCCCAAATCTTCGTTGGAAGAGGGCTAGTTGCTGTTAATCTCTGGTTCTTAGCAGAACTTGGAGATTTGTCATTTTTGTATCATTAAATCTGTGCATCTTTTGAGCATGAGCTCTACATGTGTTTTGAAGTATGCCATGCCATCGTTCCAGTGGTATAGCCCATGTATTTTTGTGATCTCTGTGGTGACTAGCACAAGCATGCAAAGTAGGCCCCGTAATAATTCTGATTTCAGGGACAGTGATTCCTCTAAGTCCTTGTCTGCTGTAATTTTGTTGCCATGTAAACTTGATGCTACAGAGAGATCCATGCATATTTTGGAGATGTTCATTAAGGATGTTTTGTATCTATAGTTGTAATTAACACATTCCTGCAATTGTTTGCAACTTTAGAGTAACCTAGCATGACTCAATCTTGCTCTACTTTTGCTATAAAATATTTCTGGCAGATTATTAACATGACATGCATTTTTGCCAAGCTTATTGTAGTTGATCCATACATGCTATGCAATTGTTCTTGCCATGGTTAGCTTCATAAACATGCCATCTTGCTGTAGGTATGCTTGGTTTGTCATGCGTTGCTCTGTAGTGAGTGCATCAAGCTCACAAAGAGGCCTACATATTAATTTTTCTGCCATGCTCTGTTTTCTGCTAAGTCTGAAACCTTATAACGAAAGTTGCTATGTTTACATGCTTTCCATCATATCTTCTGGTCCTTTTTGGCTTATGGTCAGTAAGGGTCTTTTGTCATGTGCATTTAGTAGAACACTACCATGCCTTGTTTTGCTATGTTAAATTCCTTTAGCATGTTGATTTCATGCTCTGAACATTGCTACCTGATACTGTTTACTGCCATGTCCAGTTTTTCACTAAGTCTGTGAACCTGTAATCTTTTGCATTTTTGCCATGCTTGTTTGAGCTTGATATGTTGTGAACTAGCTGTAGCTCAGTGTTCATCTTTTGTCAAGCATCTCCTGTAGATTACTGCCATGTGCTTTGTTGCTATGTTGGGGTGCTATAGCATTGTTACTTGTTGCATTTTAAGTGCTATCATGCTGTTAATCGCAGATTCGTGTCATTCTTGTTTTGCTTGCCATTTGCAAACCGTGCATCCGATTCCGGTGATCTTTATATCGATTTCGACCGAAATCATCTCATCTTTCCAGTGGCATGCTTGGTTTGCCAAGTTACTGCCATATTCATCATTTTCCTTCCGGAGCACGCATATGCATCGCATATCATATCTTGCATATCATACATGTTTTGCATCATGTTGCTTGTGCATTTCTCGTTGTTGATTGTGGTTCCGTTTGTTGTGTTCTTGTCTTGGGTAGAGCCGGGAGACGAGTTCGTGAACGAGGAACCTGTCGAGTACGCTTACGAGGATCAAGCTTTCGACAACTCTGAGAATCTTGCAGGCAAGATGACCACCCCTCGAAATCACTTCTATCTTTGCTATGCTAGTTGTTCGCTCTATTGCCATGCTCGCTACCTATCTTTTGCTTTATCATGTCTCCCATTTTAGCCATGTCAGCCCTAACCATCCTCTCCTAGCAAACCGTTGTTTGGCTAAGTTACCGCTTTTGCTCAGCCCCTCTTATAGCGTTGCTAGCTGCAGGTGAAGTTGAAGTTTGTTCCATGTCGGAACATGGATATGTTGGGATATCACAATATCTCTTATTTAATTAATGCATCTATATATTTTGGTAAAGGGTGGAAGGCTCGGCCTTATGCCTGGTGTTTTGTTCCACTCTTGCCGCCCTAGTTACTGTTATACCGGGATTATGTTCCTTGAGTTTGCGTTCCTTACGCGGTCGGGTGATTTATGGGACCCCCTTGACAGTTCGCCTTGAATAAAACTCCTCCAGCAAGGCCCAACCTTGGTTTTACCATTTGCTACCTAAGCCTTTTTCCCCGGGGTTTTCGCGAGCCCGAGGGTCATCTTATTTTAACCCCCCGCCCCCCCGGGCCAGTGCTCCTTCGAGTGTTGGTCCGAACTGAGCAGACTGCGGGGCCCCCTCCTGGAAACTCGAGGTCTGGTTTTACTCGTAGGATGTCTCATCCGGTGTGCCCTGAGAACGAGATATGTGCAGCTCCTATCGGGATTTGTCGGCACATTCGGGTGGCTTTGCTGGTCTTGTTTTACCATTGTCGAGATGTCTTGTAAACCGGGATTCCGAGACTGATCGGGTCTTTCCGGGAGAAGGTTTATCCTTCGTTGACCGTGAGAGCTTATGATGGGCTAAGTTGGGACACCCCTGCAGGGTATTATCTTTCGAAAGCCGTGCCCGCGGTTATGAGGCAGATGGGAATTTGTTAATGTCCGGTTGTAGATAAGTTGTCACTTGACCCAAGTTAAAATACATCAACTGCGTGTGTAGCCGTGATGGTCTCTTCTCGGCGGAGTCCGGGAAGTGAACACGGTCTGTGTTATGTATGACGTAAGTAGCTGTTCAGGGTCACTTCTTGGTCATTGCTAGATGACGTCCGTTCCTTTGCTTCTCTTCTCGCTCTCATATGCGCAAGTTAGCCACCTTATATGCCTTTGCCGCTGCAGCTCCACCTCTTGCACCTCCTTGTCCTATAAGCTTAAATAGTCTTGATCTCGCGGGTGTGAGATTGCTGAGTCCCCGTGACTCACAGATACTTCCAAAACAGTTGCAGGTGCCGACGATGCCAGTGCAGATGATGGCGTCGATCTCAAGTGGGAGTTCGACGAGGAACGTGGTAGTTACTATGTGTCTTTTCCTGATGATCAGTAGTGGAGCCCAGTTGGGACGATCGGGGATCTAGCATTTAGGGTTGTCTTATTTTCATCTGGATTTTGACCGTAGTCGGTCTATATGATTGTATTTTGGATGTTGTATGAATGATATTTATGTATTGTGTGAAGTGGCGATTGTAAGCCAACTCTTTATCCCATTCTTGTTCATTACATGGGATTGTGTGAAGATGACCCTTCTTGCGACAAAACCACTACGCGGTTATGCCTCTAAGTCGTGCCTCGACACGTGGGAGATATAGCCGCATCGTGGGCGTGACAATGATCAACATAGTGATGTTCACCATTGAAAACTACTCCATCTCACGTGATGATCAGACATGGTTTAGTTGATATGGATCACGTGATCATGTAGATGACTAGAGAGATGTCTATCTAAGTGGGAGTTCTTAAGTAATATGATTAATTGAACTTTAATTTGTCATGAACTTAGTCCTGGTAGTATTAGCATATCTATGTTGTAGATCAATAGCTCGCGATGTAGCTCCCCGTTTATTGTTTATATGTTCCTAGGGAAATATAAGTTGAAAGATGATAGTAGCAATGATGCGGACTTGGTCCGTGATCTGAGGATTTTCCTCATTGCTGCATAGAAGAATTATGTCCTTGATGCACCGCTAGGTGACAGACCTATTGCAGGAGCAGATACAGACGTTATGAACGTTTGACAAAGCTCGGTATGATGACTACTTAATAGTTTAGTGCACCATGCTTTACGGCTTAGAACCGGGACTTCAAAAACTTTTTGAACGCCACAGAGCATATAAGATGTTCCAAGAGTTGAAATTGGTATTTCATACTCATGCCCGTGTCGGGAGGTATCAGATCTCTGACAGTACTTTGCCTACAAGATGGAGGAGAATAGCTCAACCAGTGAGCATGTGCTCAGATTGTCTGGGTACTACAATTGCTTGAATCAAGTGGGAGTTAATCTTCCAGATAAGATAGTAATTGGCAAAGTTCTCTAGTCACTATCACCAAGTTACTAGAACTTCGTGATGAACTATAATATGCAAGGGATGACGAAAGTAATTCTCGAGCTCTTCGCGATGCTGAAATCAGCGAAGGTAGAAATCAAGAAATAGCATCAAGTGTTGATGGTTAACAAGACCACTAGTTTCAAGTAAAGGGAAAATGGAAAGAAAGAGGAACTTCAAAGAAGAATAGCAAGCAAGTTGTTGCTCCCATGAAGAAGCCCAAAGCTAGACCCAAGCCTGGAACTGAGTGCTTCTACTGCAAAGGAAATGGTCACTGGAAGCGGAACTGCCCCAAATACTTGGCGGATAAGAAGGATGGCAAAGTGAACAAAAGTATATATGATATACATGTTATTGACGTATTCTTTACTAGTGTTCATAGTAGCCCCTGGGTATTTGATACTGGTTCAGTTGCTATGATTAGTAACTCGAAACAGGAGTTACAAAATGAACAAAGACTAGTTGAGGGAAAGGTGACGATGTGTGTTGGAAGTGATTCCAAGGTTGATAAGATTACCATCGCACATTCCCTTTACCTTCAGGATTAGTGTTGAACCTAAAATAAATGTTATTTGGTGTTTGTGTTGAGCATAATATGATTGGATCATGTTTATTGCAATACGGTTATTCATTTAAGTCAAAGAATAATTATTATTATTATGTTTACATGAATAAAACCTTCTGTGGTCATACACCCAAGGTGAATGGTTTATTGAATCTCGATCGTAATGATACACATATTCATAATATTGATGCCAAAAGATGCAAAGTTGATAATGATACTGCAACATATTTGTGGCACTGCCGTTTAGGTCATATTGGTGTAAAGCGCATGAAGAAACTCCATGCTGATGGGCTTTTGGAATCACTTGATTATGAATCACTTGATGCTTGCGAACCATGCCTCATGGGCAAGATGACTAAGACTCCGTTCTCCGGAACAATGGAGCGAGCAACTGACTTATTGGAAATAATACATACTGATGTATGCGATCCGATGAGTGTTGAGGCTCGCGGCGGGTATCGTTATTTTCTGACCTTCACAGATGATTTGAGCAGATATGGGTATATCTACTTGATGAAACATAAGTCTGAAACATTTGAAAAGTTCAAAGAATTTCAGAGTGAAGTGGAAAATCATCGTAATAAGAAAATAAAGTTTCTACGATCTGATCGTGGAGATGAATATTTGAGTTACGAGTTTGGTCTTCATTTGAAACGATGTGGAATAGTTTCGCAACTCACGCCACCTGGAACACCTCGGCGTAATGGTGTGTCCGAACGTCGTAACCGCACTTTATTAGATATGGTGCGATCTATGATGTCTCTTACCGATTTACCACTATCATTTTGGGGTTATGCATTAGAGACAGTTGCATTCACGTTAAATAGGTCACCATCTAAATCCGTTGAGACGACACCATTTGGCAAAGAAAATTAAGCTATCGTTTCTTAAAGTTTGGGGTTGTGATGCTTATGTGAAAAAGTTTCAACCTGGTAAGCTCGAACCCAAATCGGAGAAATGCGTCTTCATAGGATACCCAAAGGAAACTATTGGGTACACCTTCTATCACAGATCCGAAGGCAAGATATTCGTTGCTAAGAATGGATTCTTTCTAGAAAAGAAGTTTCTCTCGAAAGAAGTGAGTGGGAGGAAATTAGAACTTGATGAGGTAACTGTACCTTCTCCCAAATTGGAAAGTAGTTCATCACAGAAATCAGTTCCAGTGATTCCTACACCAATTAGTGAGGAAGTTAATGATGATGATCATAAAACTTCAGATCAAGTTACTACCGAACCTCGTAGGTCAAACAGAATATGTTCCGCACCAGAGTGGTACGGTAATCCTATTCTGGGAGTTATGTTACTAGACCATGACGAACCTACGAACTATGAGGAAGCGATGATGAGCCCATATTCCGCGAAATGGTTTGAGGCCATGAAATCTGATATGGGATCCATGTATGAGGACAAAGTATGGACTTTGATTGACTTGCCCGATGATTACTGAGCCATTAAGAATAAATGGATCTTCAAGAGGAAGACGGATGCTGATAGTAGTGTTACTATCTACAAAGCTCGAATTGTCGCAAAAGGTTTTTGACAAGTTCAAGGTGTTGACTACGATGAGATTTTCTCACTCGTATCGATGCTTAGAGTCTGTCTGAATCATGTTAGCAATTGCCGCATTTTATGAAATTTGGCAAATGGATGTCAAAACTGCATTCCTTAATGGATATCTCAAAGAAGAGTTGTATATGATGCAACCAGAAGGTTTTGTCGATCCTAAAGGTGCTAACAAAGTGTGCAAGCTCTAGCGATCCATTTATGGACTGGTGCAAGCCTCTCAGAGTTGGAATATACGCTTTGATAGTGTGATCAAAGCATATAGTTTTATATAGACTTGTGGTGAAGTCTGTATTTACAAGAAAGTGAGTGGGAGCACTACAGCCTTTCTGATAAGTATATGTGAATGACATATTGTTGATCGGAAATGATGTAGAATTTTCTGCAAAGCATAAAGGAGTGTTTGAAAGGAGTTTTTCAAAGAAAGACCTCGGTGAAGCTGCTTACATATTGAGCATCAAGATCTATAGAAATAGATCAAGACGCTTGATAAGATTTTTCAATGAATACTTACCTTGATAAGATTTTGAAGTAGTTCAAAATGGAATAGTCAAAGAAGGAGTTCTTGCCTGTGTTGCAAGGTGTGAAGTTGAGTAAGACTCAAAACCCGACCACGGCAGAAAAAAGAAAGAGAATGAAAGTCATTCCCTATGCCTCAGTCATAGGTTCTATAAAGTATGCTATGCTGTGTACCAGACCTATTGTGTACCTCGCCATGAGTTTGGCAAGAGGGTACAATAATGATCCAGGAGTGGATCACTGGACAGCGGTCAAAATTACCCTTAGTGGAAGGATATGTTTCTCGGTTATGGAGGTGATAAAGAGTTCGTCGTAAAGAGCTACGTCGATGCAAGCTTCGACACCGATCTGGATGACTCTGAGTCTCGATCTAGATACATACTGAAAGTGGGAGCAATTAGCTAGAGTAGCTTCGTGTAGAGCATTGTAAACATAGAAATTTGCAACATACATACGGCTCTGAATGTGGCAGATCCGTTGACTAAATTTATCTCACAAGCAAAACATGATCACACCTCAGTGCTCTTGGGTGTTAATCACATAGCGATGTGAACTAGATTATTGACTCTAGTAAACCCTTTGAGTGTTGATCACATGGCGATGTGAACTATGGGTGTTAATCACATGGTGATGTGAACTATTCGTGTTAAATCACATGGCGATGTGAACTAGATTATTGACTCTATTGCAAGTGGGAGACCGAAGGAAATATGCCCTAGAGGCAATAATAAAGTTGTTATTTATATTTCCTAATATCTTGGTAAATGTTTATTATTCATGCTAGAATTGTATTAACCGGAAACTTAGTACATGTGTGTCGCTGGAAACGACACCTATGGGATCACTCGAATCCCTTCTACGGTTGGCGAGCGTGGGGTCGTGAGAAGAGCAGGTCTAACAGGAAGCACACGGATCGTTTACCCAGGTTCGGGCCGCGAGGATGCGTAATACCCTAGTCCTGCTTTGGTGGATGTATTGAGTGTTCTTGTGTTCTTGAGCTAGCTAAGGGGTGTAACTTGCCCAAAAGAGCCCAATCCCTCTCCTGGTCGCCTTGGGCCTCCTTTTATAGGCGAAAGGGGTTGCCACGGTGGCCCACAGGAGGTGGAAAGGTCTACAGTGCTACGAGCTTATCGCCCGTATTACATGACAAGATGCATTTAATGCATCGCTTAGGTGTCCCTTGGCTTTATCGGGGACGGGAATGAGGCCCGTCCCGTCTGCCACCGCCTCGCCTTGCTTCGACACGCGCCCAGGCCAGCGATGCATGCAGCGCCATGTAGGCAGGCAGGCAGCTGAGGTGGCGCGGTGGTGGAGCCTTCACGAAGATCTGCATGCCACCACGCAGGTGCTTGCTGAGTTGGTGTTGAGGCCGCCCGTCGCCACGCAGGTGCCTGCCCAGCTGGTTGAGCTAGCAGCTGCTTGGGGACGGTGATGGAGTCTTGGTCAACGCGGGCCTGGCTGTGGCCCCGCTGACGCCCTCGGCAAGGGCCTTGCCGGGGGCCCGGCAAGGGTCTTGCCGTGGCGTTGCAGTCGTCCCCGGCAAGGCGCTTGCCAGGGGTCTTCTAGATTCCCTCGGCTGGGATCCCGCCGAGGGTCGCCGTCTTCTGGTCCACATTTGATCTCACATGTTTACGATCTTGACAAAGATCTGCATGCCACCACAGAGGTGCCTCCTGAGCCCTAGTTCCAGTACAGTTGTTGGCAGCGTTTGGAACCTTTTGGGCTCAAGGGTGGCTCGCTCTGCTGGTGTTTGGGCAAGTTGCCCCGGCAAGGCTCTTGCCGGGGCCGCGAAGGCCGCCCCGACAAGGATCTTGCCGGGGGAGTCCGCCATGCACCTTTGCTGTCTTGTGTTTCTGGCCTTGGCGTTGCCTCTGATCGCCTTGTGCCTTTGGCTTCTCTCCGGCTTCCCTCCTTTGCCCTGCTACGTGCGGCCGTGGCGTGTGGCTCTGACTGCCCGTGCACAAGTAAAGGGGTCAAAAGAGAGCCCCTACTTCTGTACACCGACAGGAGCCCCCGGGCCTGGGCCACACATAAGCGCGACACGTTGTTGGGCCAGGCCCAAAACGGTGCGCGGGCAGGTGGGGCGGATTTTACTGCAGTAACTTTTCTGTCCGCTGCGCTTCCCCACGACCCGCGTTGAACGCGCGACGTGGGGGTCGTGCGTGACGTGGGGGTCATGCGCGGTGCGGTCTCTGCACGCATGCGTCACGTCGCAGTTAATGGGAAAGGAGGTGGCCCGCGCCTTCCCCGTAAAAAAGGATAACCGCGGGCGCGCTGCTCACTTTACCCCCCTTCCTGCGTCTTCTCCAATCTCAGAGCCGCCGCCTCTCCCCTTCGTCCTCTTTCCCGAGCTTCCCGCCTTTGCTCACTGCCGCTGCATCTTCGCTGTCCTCCGCCCCTCGCTTCTCGCAGCCGCCATGGATCCCAAATCAACCAAGGGCAAGGAGTGTCCAAAGATGAAGGGGCGATGAAGCCGACAGAGAGTGAGCAGGCGGCGCGACGGACGCAGCTCGCCTACTTCCCCTCAACGGTCGACGTGTTCGAACTCCGGGACTACTTCAAGCCCCTGTGGGGGTGATACGTCTCCAACGTATCTATAATTTATGAAGTCTTCATGCCATTATATTATCAATCTTAGATGTTTTATATACATTTATATGCTATTTTATATGATTTTTGGGACTAACCTATTAACCTAGAGCCCAGCGCCTGTTTCTGTTTTCTCCTTGTTTTTGAGTTTTAGAGAAAAGGAATATCAAACGGAGTCCAATTGACGTGCCAATTTTTGATGATTTTTTATGGACCAAAAGAAGACCCCGGAGTAAAAGAGTTGGCCGGGAGAGTCCCGGGGCGTCCACGAGGGTGGGGGGCGCGCCCACCCCTGCCCCGTGGACACCTCGGGCACCTCCTTGACGTGAGACCGACGGCAAAAATTCCTATAAATACAGAAACCTCGGAAAATTAACCTAGATCGGGAGTTCCGCCGCCAGAAGCCTCTGTAGCCACGAGAAATCAATCTAGGCCCTCTCCGGCACCCTGCCGGAGGGGTCCATCATCACCGGTGGCCATGGAGGAGTATCCCGGAGAGGCCATCATCGCCATGAAGGCCAAGGACCAGAGGGAGAACCTTTCCTCATCCAGGGGGGAGGCCATGGAGGAGGAAGCACAAGGGGGAGAACCTCTCCTCCTCTCTCTTGGTGGCACCGAAGTGCCATCAAGAGGGGAATCATCACCGCGGTGATCGTCTTCATCAACATCACCACCACCATCACCATCCTCATCTCTTTTACGCGGTCCACTCTCCCGCACCCCGCTGTAATCCCTACTTGAACATGGTGATTTATGCCACATATTATGATCCAATGATGTGTTTCCATCCTATGATGTTTTGAGTAGATATCCTTTGTCATTGGGTTGATTGATGATCTAGATTGGTACGAGTTGTATGTTTTATTTTGGTGCTGTCCTATGGTGCCCTCCGTGTCGCGCAAGCGTGAGGGATTCCCGCTGTAGGGTGTTGCAATACGTTCATGATTCGCTTATAGTGGGTTGGTGAGTGACTGAAACACAAACCCGAGTAAGGGGGTTGTTGCGTAGGGGAATAAAGAGGACTTGATGCTTTAATGCTATGGTTGGGTTTTACCTTAATGATCTTTAGTAGTTGCGGATGCTTGCTAGAGGTCCAATCATAAGTGCATATGATCCAAGTAGAGAAAGTATGTTAGCTTATGCCTCTCCCTCATATGAAATTGCAATGATGATTACCGGTCTTGTTAACGATTACCTAGGATAATTCCGCACACCGACCCATCATTATTCCACACTCGCTATTTATATTATTTAGTAATATATTCTAACTTTATGATAACAGCACCTACTTTTATATTTTAGCTCTCCGATATCATACAAAGTTATCCTCTTCATACCCACAACGTAGTTTTATTTCTCGTTTCTAGTTGGAAGCAAACGTTCGGTGTACGTAGAGTCGTATCAGTGGCAGATAGGGCTTGAGAGAATATTGATCTTAACTTTAGCTCCTTGTGGGTTCGACACTCCATACTTATCACTTCCACCTTTGGGAATTGCTACGATGATTCCCTGCACTTGGGGATTATCAAGCTCTTTTCTGGCGCCGTTGCCGGGGAGCAATAGCGTGGGGTTGATATTCTCGTGTGTGCTTGTTTGCTTTCTTCACTAAGTAGATTTTTTTACTTTTTGTTTCTGTTTAGTTGTGGGTGAAACATACAAAAAAATAAGAATGAAAATACAAAAAAATACTTGCCTTACTTGCCTAAAAAGTTTTTCAAAAAGAGAAGTGATTGGAAAGTTATGCATTGAAGAAGTGAGGGTCGACCTTGAGCACTTGTGTCCATGCTCACGGAAAAAATGTAGAATTTTTCATGGAAGTTTCTCTGTAAATAATTATCCCCTTGTATATATCCGTTGTATTATTAAAATAATGTGCCAAGCTTTGGTTTTAGGATGATTAGATTGCTTGTTTACTATGTGCAGAACAAAAATAGAAACTTTGGCTGTAGCGCGTGATTTTACATTTTTACTGGAAAGTCAAATGGGTCTGAAACTTTTTGCACATTACTTATGTACAAATTTTCAACTTTATTTCATAATTTTAGGAGTTACAGAAGTTTACTAAACTTCCAGATTACTACAGACTGTCCTGTTTTTGACAGATTCTGTTTTTCACGTGTTGTTTGCTTATTTTGATGAATCTATGGCTAGTATCGGGGGGTATGAACCATAGAGAAGTTGGAATACAGTAGGTTTAACACCAATATAAATAAATAATGAGTTCATTACAGCACCTTAAAGTGGTAGTTTGCTTTATTACACTAACGGATCTCACAAGGTTTTTGTCAAAGTTTTGTGTGGATGAAGTGTTCCAAGGTCGAGGAGCTATCAATATGAGAAGAATAAAGAGAGGCAAGAGTTCAAGCTTGGGGATGCCCAAGGCACCACAAGTAAATATTTCAAAGGATACTCAAGCATCTAAGCTTGGGGATGCCCCGGTTGGCATCCCATCTTTCTTCTTCAACAAATATCGGTATACCTCGGTTTTTGTTTTGTTCACATGATTTGTGTCCTTTGTGTTTTTGTTTTTCCTTTAAGAACCAAGCTAGTATGATATAGCCCTTCATTGATTTATAGAATACTTCATGTGCTTCACTTATATCTTTTAAGTATGATCTTAGAGAATTGCTCTTTGTGCTTCACTTAAATCTTTTGAGTATGGTTTTATAGAATGCTTCGTGTGCTTCACTTACATATTTTGAGCTTGGATTAATTGTAGAATGCTCCATGAACTTCACTTATATCTTTTGGAGTATGAATAATACTATCATTTAAAGTGGGTTTGGAAGAGTGTCAACTTTAGGAATTAGTGGTCCCACTATTTTGGAGGGTGTTGAATCTTAGTGTGATATTTATGGAAGTGGATTTGGAAGAGTGTCAACTTTAGTTAGTAATGATTCCACTATTTCGGAAGAGGTTCCAATTGAGTATGAGAACAAAGTTGCTATCCATGATGCTACTGAAAATTATTATGAGGGAGGAATATATGCTTGTAGGAGTTGCAATAATATCAAGTTTCCTCTCTATGTGCTTAAAGTTTTGAAGTTATACTTGTTTTGCCTTCCTATGCTAGTTGATTCTTGTTCCTATAAATTGTGTGCTCACAAAATCCCTAGGCATAGGAATTGGGTTAGATTTAAATGTGCTAGTCATATTCTTCATGATGCTCTCTTTATGTTTCAATTCTTATCTTTTATGTGAGCATCATTGAAATCATCATGCCTAGCTAAAAGGCATTAAAGAAAAGCGCTTGTTGGGAGACAACCCAATATTTGCCCTTACTGTTTTTGTGTGTTTACATGATTAAGATACTTTAGTAATCATGTTTTATAGCTTTTTTTCAATAAAATGCCAAGTAAGACCTTTGGGAAGACTTGGGTGAAAGTTAATGTGATCTTGCTGTAAAAAACAGAAACTTGGCGCTCACGAGAATAGATGTCATTTTTTACAGAAGAGTGATTTTGAGTTGATTCTTTTTGCAGAAGATTAATAGACAAATTCCTCACGTCCACCAATTTATTTCATAATTTTTTGAGTAGCAGAAGTATGGTTGCTGTTCAGATCATTACAGACTTTTCTGTTTCTGACAGATTCTGTTTTCATCGCATAGTTTGCCTGTTTTCTAGTTTCTATGGCTTATATTTCTCAATATAAATTGTAGAAATGATAAGGTACAGTAGGAATTGTGTGAGAACAATTATGAACCTTGTCCTTGACAGTACCCAAGTGAATGGTTTAGTCTTTATCATACTAACCTATCTCACGAAGTTCCGATAAGTTTTGTGTGATTGAAGTTTTCAAGCTTTGGGTGAGATATCGATATGAGGAGAATAAGGAGTGGAAAGACCCTAAGCTTGGGGATGCCCAAGGCACCCCAAGGTAATATTCAAGGAAGACTCAGGCGCCTAAGCTTGGGGATGCCCCGGAAGGCATCCCCTCTTTCGTCTTCAAAACTATCGGTATACCTTACTCGGAGCTATATTTTTATTCGTCACATGATATGTGTTTTGCTTGGAGCATATTTTCAATTTTACTTGCTGTTTGAATGAAATCATTGGATCTGAATTATTGAATGAAAAATAATCCTCCCATGGCTAGTTAATTATTTGACTACCCAGTGTTCTTCACTTGTATCTTTTTGGAGTAGTTTGTCAATAACTCACGTGCTTCACGTATATCCCATGAATAAAAGGTGGAATGAATTGAATGTCATAAATCTGAATTTATATATGTTTCATATGCTTACAACATGGGGAGTAATGACTTCACACATAATAAGTATAGGTAGTAAACTTATTGAAAGTTAGCAAACATAGAATTGGTCACTTGAACAATTCATGAAAGAATATTGAAGGAAGAGGGATTTCACATATAAATATACTATCTTGGACATCTTTTGTAATTGTGAGCACTCATTAAAATATGACATGATAAAAGGTTGATGTTGGACAAGGAAGACAACGTAATGGGTTATGTTTTCTTATATCCGAAATAAAGTATATTGTCTTGGATCATCCAACATGTTGAGCTTGCCTTTCCACCTCATGCTAGCCAAATTCTTTGCACCAAGTAGAGATACTACTTGTGCTTCCGAATATCCCTTAAACTAGTTTTGCCATGAGAGTCCACCATACCTACCTATGGATTGAGTAAGATCCTTCAAGTAAGTTGTCATCGGTGCATGCAATAAAATTGCTCTCTAAATATGTATGATCTATTAGTGCGAAGAAAATAAGCTTTATATGAACTTGTGATAGGGAAGAAATAAAAGCGACGGACTGCATAATACAGGTCTCTATCACAAGAGGCAATATAAATTGACGTTCTTTTGCATTAAGATTTTGTGCATCCAACCATAAAAGCGCATGACAACCTCTGCTTCCCTCTGCGAAGGGCCTATCTTTTACTTTTATTCTTATACCTTATGCAAGAGTCATGGTGATCTTCACCTTTCCTTTTTACATTTTATCCTTTGTCAAGCACATTGTGTTGGAAAGATCCCGATATATATATCCAATTGGATGTAAGTTATCATGAACTATTATTGTTGACATTACCCTTGAGGTAAAAGGTTGGGAGGCAAAACTATAAGCCCCTATCTTTCTCTGTGTCCGATTAAAACTATGAACCCATAAATATCACGTGAGTGTTAGCAATTGTGAAAGATTAAATGATAGTTGTGTATGTGGGTATGCTAAATCAAAGCTCTGACATAGACCCTACCTGAAAATAAGATGAATTGCAATTGTTTGATGACTGAGAATATAGTTTGTTAGTTTCAAGAAAGTTTATGATCTATACTTTAACATGTGAATAGCTTGTTACTTGATCACGAAAATTTTTATGAGATGAGCTACTGTTATGACATATAATGATGCTAGAAAAAGTGATTAAAACTATCATTGATCAAACTTAAGCACTTGCTAGCATTCACACTTCATAAATTATTTCTTTTATCATTTACCTACTCGAGGACGAGCAGGAATTAAGCTTGGGGATGCTGATACGTCTCCAACATATCTATAATTTATGAAGTCTTCATGCTATTATATTATCAATCTTAGATGTTTTATATACATTTATATGCTATTTTATATGATTTTTGGGACTAACCTATTAACCTAGAGCCCAGTGTCAGTTTCTGTTTTCTCCTTGTTTTGAGTTTTACAGAAAAGGGATATCAAACGGAGTCCAATTGACGTGCCAATTTTTGACGATTTTTGATGGACCAAAAGAAGACCCCAGAGTAAAAGAGTTGGGCCAGGAGAGTCCCGGGGCGTCCACGAGGGTGGGGGCGCGCCCACCCCCCCCAGGCGCGTGGGCCTACCTCGTGGACACCTCGGGCACCTCCTTGACGTGAGACCGACGGCAAAAATTCCTATAAATACAGAAACCTCGGAAAATTGACCTAGATCGGGAGTTCCGCCGCCAGAAGCCTCTGTAGCCACGAGAAATCAATCTAGGCCCTCTCCGGCACCCTGCCGGAGGGGGCCATCATCACCGGTGGCCATGGAGGAGTATCCCGGAGAGGCCATCATCGCCATGAAGGCCAAGGACCAGAGGGAGAACCTTTCCCCATCCAGGGGGGAGGCCATGGAGGAGGAAGCACAAGGGGGAGAACCTCTCCTCCTCTCTCTTGGTGGCACCGAAGTGCCATCGAGAGGGGAATCATCGCCGCGGTGATCGTCTTCATCAACATCACCACCACCATCACCATCCTCATCTCTTTTACGCGGTCCACTCTCCCGCACCCCGCTGTAATCCCTACTTGAACATGGTGATTTATGCCACATATTATGATCCAATGATGTGTTGCCATCCTATGATGTTTTGTGTAGATATCCTTTGTCTTTGGGTTGATTGATGATCTAGATTGGTAGGAGTTGTATGTTTTATTTTGGTGTTGTCCTATGGTGCCCTCCGTGTCGCACAAGCGTGAGGGATTCCCGCTGTAGGGTGTTGCAATACGTTCATGATTCGCTTATAGTGGGTTGGTGAGTGACTGAAACACAAACCCGAGTAAGGTGGTTGTTGCGTAGGGGAATAAAGTGGACTTGATGCTTTAATGCTATGGTTGGGTTTTACCTTAATGATCTTTAGTAGTTGCGGATGCTTGCTAGAGTTCCAATCATAAGTGCATATGATCCAAGTAGAGAAAGTATGTTAGCTTATGCCTCTCCCTCATATGAAATTGCAATGATGACTACCGGTCTTGTTAATGATTACCTAGGATAATTCCGCACACCGACGCATCATTATTCCACACTCGCTATTTATATTATTTAGTAATATATTCTAACTTTATGATAACAACACCTACTTTTATATTTTAGCTCTCCGATATCATACAAAGTTATCCTCTTCATACCCACAACGTAGTTTTATTTCTCGTTTCTAGTTGGAAGCAAACGTTCGGTGTACGTAGAGTCGTATCAGTGGCAGATAGGGCTTGAGAGAATATTGATCTTACCTTTAGCTCCTTGTGGGTTCGACACTCCATACTTATCACTTCCACCTTTGGAAATTGCTACGATGATTCCCTGCACTTGGGGATTATCTGGGGGTGCAAGACGGGGGGAGACGACGGGGCATCCAGCCATGCGTGTCATCCCCGCCAATTGCGCCAAGGCCGCCCCAAATCTGTATCCATTCTTCGTCGATTACTTCTCTTGCGGCCTCTGCCCCCCTTCTCTGATTTCTTCAATGACGTCATGCACACCTACGACTTCCACCTTCTGGATTTTACTCCAAATACCGTGGCGTGCATGGCTCTCTTTGCGCACCTCTGCGAGGGTTTCGCCGGGGTGCATCCCAACACGGCGCTCTTCCGCCACTACTTCTTTCCTTGGATCCAACGGGGGGCGCCATTTCCGGTTGCGTCGCCTGGATCCCACGGTCCAAGGGGGCATACCCGGAGGGCGCTCAGAAGGAGAGGTGGGAAGAATGGCGGGGCCGGTGGTGCTGGATTGAGGAGGATGATCCACAAGATTTCTGCCGGGTTCGCCAGGCACCGCCGGTTCGGCGGAGCGATTGGAGCGATGTTGATGCCGACGATGCGAAGCTCACGGTCGCCACCACCAGGATTCTTTGCCTCACCGAGGCCGGGCTCACCCTTGAGATGATCGGGGCGGATTTCATCCGCTGCCGAATCGCTCCGCTGCACAACAAGGGGAGGCCGGCCTGGCTTTTCGCGAACGCCACCGACATCATGAGGCTTCGCCCCGGCCTCGACCACAACTTCACGGTGATGGGGCATGCCCACTTCTGCCAGCGGCTCTTTCAGCTCGACGTGAACCGCGATGGCGAGGTTGAGCGGTCCGGCAAGGCCGCAAGGTCCGCCGCAAAGGCCGGCAAGGTCGCCAAGGGGCCCTTGTTTAAGTTGCCGGCGGGAGTGGTCCCGCTGAGCAACAACTCTCGCCGGACCGACATCATCGCCATGATGCTGGACTTCAACGCGCATGGTCTTGACCCTAGCTAGGTCGAGCCGGCGGAAATTCAAGTGCAGGAGTTCTTCAACACCTTGCATGAGGGGTACATCACCGCCGAACCGCGACTCGTCCAGGACACCACCCAGGCGGAGCTGGACTACATCGCCGCCAGGGCGGTGGAGGCGGAGCTCGCCAACGAGGCCGGCAGCGCCAGCGGCGTGGATGACAAGGCCGCGGCGGAAGCGGAGGAGAAAGAGCTCGCCCAGTGGGAGGAGGCCGCTGGGGAGGCCAGCAGCGCTGGCACCGGGGGCCCTCTGATCGAAAATGTGGTCGACGAGTCGTCAGAGGAGGAGGCCGAGGCTGTCGACCCTCCGGCCACGGGGAGAGGACGAGTTCTACAGCGGGGCCACCTCTGGCGAGCCGGTTCGGCCTGGTAGGGTCGTGCTCAGCCCCGGCCAGCCCAGAAGGCGTCCGCGCGCCAAACGAGGGTCACGGCTACGAAGAAATCGGTGAAGGCCGCGATGGCGATGAAGAAGGCAACTGCCTCTTCTTCGTCCAAGCGCCCTCGGACACCATCGGCTTCCCCTCCTCCGGCAGATGTCGACGCGGAGGTCTTTTTCGACTTCGGGTCCCTCAGCCCAAGGAGGAAGAGGAAGGCAGCAGAGGAGGAGGTGGAGGACGAGTAAGTATCTTGCTCCTTTTTGTCATCTCCGTCTCCTCAATCTCTGCCGCTTGTCTTGACCTGTTCTTCTTCTTTGCAGGGATGCGGAGACGCTGGCCCAGAGGGTGAAGAGGGCCAGGGCATCGGCGAGCGGCCAGCCCCCGGCAGGTACTTCCGGCACACCGCTGGTGGTTTTGAGCAGCCCGGAAAGCAGCCCCCGGCACAGCCCCCATCGTAAGTTCACCACTCACCCCTCGTCGACGTGTGTTGGGGGCACGATCTCTTGGTTCTGACCTTGCCGTGGTTGCAGGAGGAGGACAGCAGCAGGAGGAGCCACAGAGGGCTACCCCCAACACGCCGCCCCGAGGGGCGTCCCCGGCGAGGGCGCCAAGCGCCGAGCCCATGCACACGGAGGAGGAGGAGGAGAACACCGGCGCCGGTGGCTTCGCCTCGGCGCCAAATGTTGGCGGGGAGGGGACCTCTGCTTCCCAGCCCGGCACGGGTAAGTCGCTCGCCTTCCGTCCCTGTTCTCTCTGAATCTTGATCTGGGCCTCGCCTCATCCCCTTCCCGGTGTCTAGATTTCCCCTCGGTGGACCCAGAGGACACCGGCACCGTCATCGAGGATGTCGCCAAGGATGCCGCGGCGGAGGCCGAGAAGATTGCTGCCGAGGAGACCGCCAAGGGCGCTGCTGAGGACGCCGGCAAGGCTACTGCCGAGGAGGCCGGCAAGGGGCCTGCCAGGGAGGCCGGCAAGGCCACTGCCGAGGAGGAGGTGGTTGATCACCAGCCCTCCTCCTCCGCCGCCTCTGGCTCCGGTAGGTATCTGAGGGTGGGCGACGACCTTTTCGTCCACCTTCCAGGGGCGTCGAGCTCCAGGGCGCCCGTCGAGGGAGAGGTGTTCGACGAGGAGGTGCTTGCCGCCGCCGGGCTCGAGGTTGTTGATGAGCCGAGCACCAGTGGCAATGGTTCTCAGGAGGAGCGGCTTCTCCAGGCCATGGGCGCCAATTTCCGGAAGCTCCAGGCTCTCCACCGTGCCCGCCTGGACAAGGTCAAGTCCACGATGGCAACGGTGGATAAGGCGGAGGCGGACCTCAAGGTGCGCGTCACCGAGACGCAGACTTGGTTCCGCCAGGCTTGCGAGGAGCTGAAGGTCGCCCAGGGTGAGCTGGCCAAGCGCTACGTGGAGCTCACCATGAAGCGGGCCGACATTGAGAAGGCCCAGGAGACGGTGGAGAAGTTGGCCGCCGCAGCCGAGGCCGCTCGGACCCAGCACCAGGCCGCGCTGAACTCCCAGGAGGAGGACCTTGCCACGCATGAGGAGAAGCTTGCCGCAACACTCCGCGGCAAGGATGAGGAGGTGGAGAGGCTCGTCGTGCAACAGACCCAAGAGCTGGAGCAGAGGCACAAGGAGGCGCTCGATGCCCAGGCTCTGGTTCATGCCGGCAGGGTGAAGGAGCTGGAGGTGGAGCGGGACGAGCTGAAGGAGCAGGCCCTGAAGCTGTCCAAGGAGAAGGACACGCTCAACGGCGCCCTGACAGAGGCGCGGGGCACGACCGTCAGCAGGGCCGGGGAGCTCTCCGAGGCCAACAACTCCATCAAAGACCTGAAGCTGAAGCTGGAGGGCCTTAAGGAGATGCTCTCAGAGGCCAAGGCTCGGGAGGAGACCCTGGCCAAGGATCTGGAGGCCGAGAAGATGCAGCGAAAGAACGAAGCCGCCAGCCACAAGGATTTTGTGGAGGGCGAGAATCACTGGATCAGCTGCCTCGAGGACGTCGCCGGCAGGATCACCACGCAGCTGGCTACCATGGGGATGCCAAATGTGAGGTATGCCCGGAGCGCAGCGGGAGTCCCAACGCCAAGTTGACCCTGTTCTTTGAGGGCGTCCTCGGGGCCCTGGAGCAGCTTCACTCCAACCGGGAGGCCTCCCTGGCCGATGAGTCCCGGAGGCTTTGCCGGGGTGCCATGGCCAAGGTCCTCGCCAAGGTGGCGCACTGGAATCCTGACCTCGACTTCGAAGCTGCGCTGGAGAGCTTGCCGAAGGATGCGGACATCACGGCGCTCAAGGAGCGTATCAAGCCCATCATCAGACGCATCAACGGAATCCAGAGGGTGGAGGGCCAGCGCCAGGATTAGGCACCCCGTTTCTTTTCGTTGCTGCAGGTTCACAACCAAGACGAATTTTATCTTTAGTTAGAACTGCGGCAACAAGTGATGTAATATAACTCTGCAGTACTTTTGATACAATGCATGTTATTTTCCTGTTCGATTTAGCTTTGTATGTCCACCCTACGTTAACCGGGTAGGCTTGCCGGCGCGTAAACCCAGGGCGGCGTCTTGAGGACGGATCCCCAATGGCATGCCGGGTGTGCTTGCTGCTGGGCGAACCACCTTACCGCCCTTAACGCGGCCGCTCGAACTGTCGAGCTTGACTCGAGTCAGAATCGAGAGCGTTGCCAATTGCGGAAGGCTACCCTGCCACTCTCGACGCGGCCGCTTGAGCTATTGAGCGGACTCGAAACAGAACAAGGGCGTTGCCAATTGTGGGAGGGCCCCTTTGCGTGCAGGTTTTCCATACAAAGAACAAGATCTCCGAGGGGAATAACCTTATATAAAAAGGAAATATTTAAAGTTCGGCATGAGTTAGCTTTCCTGTCGCCGCACTGGCGCCCTTCGCGCTTGTAGGTAGCGCCGCTCTCTTGGCCATTTTCTTCTCCGGCGGCCGTGGCCATGAGAAACTACTAGGCCGGCTGCTAAACCAGATTCTCACAACTGCGCTCCCTACCTGGCGCACCAAAGATGTCAGTGGAAACAACACCTATGGGATCACTGGAATCCCTTCTACGGTTGGTGGGCGCGGGGTCGTGAGAAGAGCAGGTCTAACAGGAATCACACAGATCGTTTAACCAGGTTCGGGCCGCGAGGATGCGTAATACCCTAGTCCCGCTTTGGTGGATGTATTGAGTGTTCTTGTGTTCTTGAGCTAGCTACGGGGTGTAACTTGCCCAAAAGAGCCCAATCCCTCTCCTGGTCGCCTTGGGCCTCCTTTTATAGGCGAAAGGGGTTGCCACAGTGGCACACAGGAGGTGGAAAGGTCTACAGTGCTACGACCTTATCGCCCATATTACAGGACAAGACGCATTTAATGCATCGCCACTACAAAAAAATACACTTCCGTGATGATACGTGTTTGTCACAGTAGGTCACGTTTTCCGTCATGCATGTACATCCATGACAATGTTATGACAGAATCAAGATAGTCATACATGTGCTGTCGTAGAAGTGTTCCATGACATTACCAAAATTATCATCACGGAAGTGTCCACTTCCATGACGATAAATCGCGCGTCACAGAAGTGCTTTCGTCAAGGGTGACCAACACGTGGCATCCACCGTAACGGAACGCCGTTAAGCTATCGGGTCCGGTTTTGGATCCGATAACCCGTTAACAGCCCCGACCAATGGGGATTTTCCACGTGTAAAATCATCACTGGCTGGAGTAAACACGTGTCGGCTCACCGTTGGGACAGATGTTATCCACTCATTGGACCCAAAGCGCCTATGATACGTCGACACGTGGCATGGCCCAACAGTGGCCCATAAAGATTAAATGGGCCGGCCCAACTAAAGGCCCACAAGATTTTGCGGCCCATAATGGGACGGCCCAGCTAAAGGCCCACAAGATTTTGCGGGCCATAATGAGCCGGCCCAGGTAAAGGCCCACAAGATTTTTGCGCGCCATAATGGGCCGGCCCAGGTGAAGGCCCACAAGATTTTTGTGGGCCATAATGGGCCGGCCCAGCTAAAGGCCCACGAGATTTCGCCAACATTAATGGGCCGGCCCAGCTGTAGGCCCACAAGATTTCGAGGACCCTAGTAGGCCGGCCCATTAGCTGGCTGCCATGTTTTGGGCCAAATGCCGCCCATATTCGATCCGGTCCATTAATGGCCTGCCACGTTCTGTGCCTAATAATGGCCCATATGAGATCCAGCCCGTTAAAAGCCTACCACGTTCTGGGCCAAATTACGGCCCAAATCAGGTCCGACCCTTTAAGAGGCTTTGGGCTAAATTATGGCCCATATCAGATTCGGCCCGTCAACTGGACGCTACGCTTTTGGGCCCATTTGCTAAAGGCCCATTTAGTAATTCGGCTTGATATTAGTTTCGGCCTGTTAAGGCCCCGTTTAACATTTCGGCCCTATATTAATTTTGGCCTGTTAAAAGCCCGTCATATAGTTGGGCCTAACTACGGCCCGGTTTGCATCCGGCCTGCTCGCAGCCGATAATCTGATTGAGCCAAACAAGGACCGAGACAATTTTGGCCTGTTATAAGCCCATGATTTGATTGGCACATTCATGGGCTGGGGTCTATTTCAGCCTGCTGCCGGCCCGTGAGCTGTTCGGCACGTTTCAGGCCCAGCCTACTTTTTAGCCTCCTAAAGGCCCATTGAGTTTTCTTGGGAAAATAGGGCCGGCAGTTTACTCGGCCTATTAAAGGCCCGAATCTACTAGTGGGCCAGTTTACATTTAGGCATGTTAACGGACCAAGATGATGGGGCCCATGATGCGGATCATACATGGTGATTTGCGTGACGGCCCGATTATGTACCATAATTTTACGGTTTGGCCGGTTTACTGCGAAGACAGGATATATATACAGTAAAATAACTGCAGCATCGTGAATAAGAAAAAAACCGAGACTATACAATAAAGAAATTACGGCATATTACATCCACTGGGCATCAAAGTTCGCCACTATGATAATAAAGCAAAAGCAGACAGCAGATTACATACACTGGGCATCAAAGATCGCCACCAGTGCAACTAAACACACCGACAAAATAATATACAAAACCGACAGCACTTCAATAGAGTTCAAGAAAGGTTAGCCCTGCTCGGGAGCTGCAGCGCAAGCAGCTGAGCAAGCTGGTGAGACTGCACTTGTTTGACACTTATATCCTCCTCACTCTGAAAGATAAACAAGCAGACAGATGACAGGTTTTGCACATATAAGTATCAGTGCTGACAATTCATCACATTTCTTACTGACGAATAAAGTGACACAGTTTAAAATAGCATTAACACAATATGGTATTGTTCAGGTCAAGACATGGCAGGAAATGACATTGTGAAGGAGTTGGCAGCTTCACGACACCACTGGATTACAGATCAAGAACTCATAAGTATCAATGGTTAGTGTGTTGTCAATTTATCCCATTTCAGATTGGCAAAATAAGATCACTTGCTCTGTATAGTTTAATTTACATGGTATGAAGAAGGAACTTGGTTGTACAACTGAAAACTTAAATTGAGAAGGACAAACTTTTGTTTATGAACTGGAGTACATAATAAACTTTAAACATGCAATTTGATGCAAACACCAAAAATAAACAGCTGTTGCAGTCATGCCTAACCAAATATACACAACAAAGTTTGAAGGCTTGAGAAGGACAAACTTACATTATTGGTGAAGGCAGGCTCTATAAAGCCCTTGTCCATGCTGATGGGGGGGGCAATTCAAGAAGTTTACCACAGAATCTTCTTCATAAGCATTGCCTTTATTCTACATTTTGTTAAGAGTAAATATAGATGTGACAATATAAGAAAAAATGGAGAATATTTAAGATAAGATGAAGAGTGATGCTACATAACCAAGTAGCTATAAATGTAAGTACAGTGATACAGGCAAAAGGTACAGCCAAGAGCAATGCAGAGCTAAACTTCTTCAGTACCATCGGTGTTATCCAACCTTATGGTAAGAGTAAATATAGATCTTATGTGTAGAAAATGGAGGGCAAAGGAAAATAAGCTGCAGAGTGATGGTACATGAACAACTACCTGTCAATATAAGTACACTGATAAAGGACAGCAGGTACTTACAAGAACAATGCAGAGCTAAAAAATTCATTGGCATTGGATATATTCTACACTAATGTAACCATTCATACAGATCAGATAATTTGGAGCGAACAATTGATAAGCAAGCTATCATGCATACTGCTGTCACATAATGAACCAGGTATGTATGCAAGTACAGTGATACAGGAAACAGGTACTAACAAGAGTAAAGCAGCGGGCAGCATATTTGCGATATCCTATCGTTCTTTTCAAACCGGAATTCTTTTTCGAGCAGATTTCCTGCAAAAAAGATCCGTAAGGCACATGCGGAAAAGTAGAAGTTCAAATTGTCATGCGATATCATAGACAATACCTCATCCTCGGAACGAGACCAGTGCATAACAAGGTTTTCCATTCAATGTCTTCTAAATTTAGCACAGGAGACTTCACCAGAAATTCCATCAAAGTGTGATTTCCTCAGGTAACACCGATACTGCTGCAATGCTTCCTTGAAAAGCGCAAGCAAGCTTTGCTCATCATGACTATCCAGATTGACCCTCGCCTACTTACAACAATGTAATGTAAATCATTGATGTGTTCAATCAGCAGAAAACAGGAAAATAATCACCATGAATAATAGCACTTACACGTAAGTGGGACAGGAAGATGTGAAAATGGTGTTTGTCTTCACTATAATCTTCCCATGATGGGAATATATGCACGTAGTCCCTAACAACATTGAAAGCATTGTCTTTTAAACTGGGAATAACTGGAATGGGGTTCCAATCTGCAGGAATTGGCCGTCTCTGCAGTTGGGATAGGTCTTCGGCCGGTGGACTTGCTGTACTTTTTGCTGGAGTGGGATTTTTCTGTGGTACGGCTGGTGCTATGGCAACTGAAATCGGCATACCTTTTGCTGGAGTGCAGGTCCTGTGTGGTGCGGCTAGTGGTGTGGCCAGTGAAGTATGGGTACAGTCTGCTGGAGTCGGTCCTATGTTTTGTGTCACTGGTTGTACAGCCAATATAAGTGGGGTGCTGTCTGATTTCTCCGGCACAACCACATTTTTCAAGGACTTTGCTAGTGCTCCTTCAGGTTCGGCAATCACCCTCTTCCTTTTTGATGTCTGATGCACAAGAACAGCATCTGAGTGGAAAAACATGGTATGATGACAGATGGAATATGTATTGATAATGGATGGGCATGGCATCTCGACATATATGATGAGTAAACTAAGCAGATGGCGGTGCAACAAAGTAGAAGAAATGCAAGACAACATATGCAAGATACGCGCAATCAATAAAACCTTGCCAAATTAGAACAAGCACCTTGATGGGTGAACAGGACAGGCCATCTGCCTTTAACTCCTCAAGGTTAGAATAGTCATTAGGATCATATTCTGAACAAGAATCAACAGGTGGTGAGCGTATGAGTTTCATTGCATCCAGAATGGCACTCAATGCCTTGGTGCCAATTTTGTAAGTCATTGCGGTGTTTAGCTTCAAGAGTGGACTGCTGCTAGTGCGACACAAAGCAGCTACACAGATCATAGTGTAGATATAACGGGAAAACCGTAAGCATCAGAGTAAAATCAGCAAAGTGGAACTTGCTGGAATATATGTGCTAGTATTGCCGGTACGGCTAGAAAGCCTTCGGATACCAGCTCTCTTCAACTGAAGGTGTCGTACTGTTAATATCAGTGTAACTCTCAAAGGCGACACAGCTCCCCGCATTTCCTTGCTATTCTTATAGGATTCAAGTGGGCAGGCCACTACAAATCCTATTCCCATGTTTACAAAATCCTACGAATCAAAGAGGCCCGACGAGTTCAAAGTGTCCATACCAACCGACCGTATAGACCTCTACACTGCAAATGTCCCTGCTCATATTCACTACAAGGAACATACTGTACTACTATCATACTCCCTCCGTTCCAAAATATAAGTCTTGGTAGAGATTTCCACTATGGATCACATACAGATGTATCCAGATACATTTTAGAGTGTAGATTCACTCATTTTGCTCCATATGTAGTCCATGGTGGAATCTATACAAAGACTTGTATTTAGGAACGGAGAGAGTACTTATTAAAGAAGAACGGAAGAGGAACATGGTAAAGAAGAGCAAGCAGATTTTGGATAATAAAATGTTCGTTGCGCAGTGCCCACACATGATGAACCAGAGCGCATTAAGAAAGCAACTCCCTGCTGTCTCTCTATATGTGGTGCACGTGCTTTTTCGAAAGTAAAGTAGGAACATTAGCTGACCAATTAAATGTTATCTGTTTTAGTAATATCAGCATCATATCAGATTCGTACTTGAGCAACAAGTTTGGAATTATGAGTGGCACGTTGTTTAGCTTGATGGATTCAGGAGCAGTGCTAAGCAGGTACGATGATGGTACTGAATATAAAGGCATGTCTGCATTTGGGTCAGTCGACCATTTCAGGCGGTTGGATGAAGATCCTACGTCTCCTAACCCTTCTTCTTCCTCGTCTCTGATTCTTCCCATACAGAACACCGCACGGGCCGCCGGCCGGACCATCGGCCCCCACCGCCTGTGTTCCTCCGCCACCCCCACCCCCACCCCCGCCCCCACCCGCGTCGAGTTTTCTTCGTTCGGCGAGGCCCCACCACCGCCCCCCAACAACCAAAGTCCCCACCCGAGCCCCTTCGTTCGCACCGGCGAACTCCGGCGAGCTCTGAAAAATCGACTGACCCAATTTTGAAATTTAGTCTACTGTGATTTAACTAGTGTGGAATATAAAAGGGGAAAACCATAAGCATTGGGAGTATAGTGTTGAGCGTGCCATGGCGGATCTGAAGGTGCAAACCGGACAAAGGCAACTTCGCAACCAATGTTTGCTCTCAACTAGCAAGTAAGTGATGGACAAGAAATCAGAGTAAAGCAGTGGCGATCTATTTTCTTGCTGCGATAAATAAGTTGAGCAGATACGAAAGAGTACCGCCTCTGGTGCGGCGCCGTGTATGCATCTGCTGAGAATTTGACGGTGTTGCGGTAGCGATGGCTGTCGGCGGCGTGGAAGCAGATCTAGGAGGGTAGACGGTGGCGGCGGGGCGCGGTGGACGAGACGGTCGTAGGAGCGGCGCCGGCAAGGTGGACGACGGCGGGGATGAAGCGAGAGGACGGGATGCAAGGATCCCGGTCCGAAGCCGTGGATGAGAGAGGTCGATCTCTTGTAATGGACGGCGGCGTCGGGGTATCAGCTCCGGCATGGTGGAGGAGGACGGCGGTGGATGGGGTGGCGGACGGAGGAGGCTGGGGTGGAGAGGGTGTTTTGGCGCCCACGGAGTACGAATGGGGAAATGGAGGTGGAGAGGAAGGGGGAACCATGTCTTCAGGGCGCGCTTGTCTCAAATGCGAGGAAATTTACAAACTTAGCCCCCGTTTCAAATTTCCTACATCACAGCAATATTAGTCGGTTGGGGATAGGACGGTAATCTCGCATACACCGAATATTTGCCGACGAGAGTTTGTTTTTGGCGCCCACCGTGTATGAATCGGGGAGGGAGTCGATTTCGGCCGAGGACACACTGTGTTTTGGCGCCCACCGTGTATGAATCCGGGTGAGAGGCGGTTATGTCACGTTCGAGTGAAATTACAAACCTACCCCTATCGAAACCTATAGAAATCGAGCAGATAGGCTTTGCGTGGCAGGGATAGGCAGTAGTAATTTCCATCTCGCAGATTTTGGTTTCGGGCGGTTACTGCGACTTTCCCCGCTTCGTTCAAATTTTGCAGAGTGCACGTTTACCGTGCCAACTCAATTCGAATCCCGTTTGTATTCTATTTTTTCGGGCGGGATCCATTTTCGATTGGAATAAAATTCTATATACATCATTTTTTATATATACTTTCAAAAGCACAACAAAGAATTCTGCTCCTTTATATGTATAATATGATTTACAAATACAATGATCTCAAAATCATAAGGTTGAATTCAAAAAATTAAACCAAATTATGTTCTACTAAAATGTATGGATCAGTAATATCTACATATTAAATAACATAGATGCGCGTGAATTCATATGAGTATGCATGTTTGATAGATCAATTTTGGTTCGAGTATGGATTACATGTATCATCATCTCGAATTCAAATATTTGAATCCCTTTTATGTTCACTCCTTTCATGCCCATCTCTCTCGCATGCATGCTCCTTCATGTAGCTATCACTCTCTTTTCTCCAGCTCACCCGCACGCTCACTTCATGTTTCTCCTATCCTCGCAAACATGGTCTCTCGACGTCTCCCTTGAGAAGTGTCACACTCTCCCTATCATTATACATTACACGGTTTTCATTATCTCTCACGTCTCTACCGTTCTCTCGTATCACTAGGTACCTAAGCTTTCTTTTTCACCGCCACACACACAGTCTCCACTCGTCTTTCACTTTGTCTTTCTCTCTATGGGATTCTCTCACACACCCTATATGTCTCTAGATATGAATCATACCACTAAAATTACTCTCTCTCTCTCTCCTGTAGACACAACATTTGTTGCGGTCTCCTTTTCGTCTCCATCCCAGACTGACATTATTCATTTGTTTACCGATCAGACAAACTCCCCCCCTCTCTCTCTCACACACACACAACTCCTGCTTCCACTCCCCTTCCCGACTACCGTCTCTCTCTCACACACACAAAACTCTCGCTTTCGCACCCCCGTCTCGTATTTCTCTCACAAACATTTATCGACTAGCCTCTAGATAGGTTTATACACCCGCACACTCGTGCTTCCACTATCGCATACATGTCTCTCTCCCGCTCCTTGTATCTATGTAGATTTTTCTTCCCTTCTTGAGACACGCCCTCTCGATCGTGCACACACACACTATCGCCTCATTTTAAGCTGATACCTCTCGCACACACACTCTTTGTGTCTTTGTCACACATGCACTCCGTCCTCCTCCTCTCTCCCTCTCTCTCTCACACACATGGGCTTTTTGCAACAACTAGCAAGATGCCCATGCGTTGCACGGAACATGAAGATGCATTTGTATGAGTAGTTTATCTTGTGGGAGAAAAGGATGAACAAGGGAAGGCCTTATTTGCAAGTGTGGAGAGGGGTGTGGGTATCTTTTTGCAAAATTGCCATAGTTTCCTTCCTATCCGTCAGATATAGATCGGACGGCCTATATTGCAGGATGGCAGGCACACGATCATCACCGACTATGCTTTTTATAAGAGTAGGGATAAAAACAGAGTTGGTGATGATGGTGGGCCTGCCATCCTGCAATATAGGCCGTCCGATTTATATCTGACGGATAGGAACGAAACTATGGCAATTTACCCGCACTCCTCTCCACATTTGCAGATAAGGCCTTCCCTCGTTCATCCTTTTCTCCCACAAGATCTTGATGTTCCGTGCAACGCACGGGCATCTTGCTAGTAAGAGTAGAAATTAGACATATACCACTTCTCGAATCTTGAAACCAACAACATTCCTCCCTTATCTCATCAAAACCGCCAAAGGAATATATTTTGAGTGAAACATAACATTTTTTTAGTGATATACGTATTTCAAAACTAGACTTTTTTCTATCAAATCGGTGAATATGTATTAATCTACTCAGATCGTGTGGCAACGCATTGGCACATTGCTAGTAGTTATTATAATTTTGTGGACACCAGACAAACGGTGGAGTACATATACGAAGAGAAGAGGCGCACGCACGCAGTCGGTCTCTCGCTGTCTCGCACACATGAGTGTTACGTAAAGGCAACGTTAACAAATAAACCTAAAACCCTAGAGGTGCACGATTGCTGCATTCGCGGGTACCGGGTACGTGGTGGAGCACACCTTTGTAGGAATAGTCAGCTCGCGTGATAATTTGATCCGTAGGAGTTGATGGTCGGGACCACAGGTGAACGACTTGGAGGCGGTGGCTCGCCAGTTGCCACAGATCGAGTAGCCACGTTTAAAATATCATTTTTTAGCGGGGTTAAGAGTTCCGATTTTCAATGGCGCGTTATAAGTACTAAGTAGTTTTTAGAACGATTGGTATGGAGCGAAAATGGAATTCATAGTACTACCTACTACGTACCTCCTTGGCGTATGGTTGTATGGGTTTATGTTGCGAGATGTTGAACCTGGTAGTTCTAGGGCAAATACTATGTTTAGATTTAGATGTTGGTTTTCAGTAATGAAAATCGGAAGGGGGAAACCCTTCTTTGATTAAAAAAACTACTACCTCCGTTCTGGTTTACTAGTCCCCATCGTTTTTGGGTCAAAGTTTGTCCACGAATTTTACTTGTAAAATGTGAATGGAAAACGAGATTTTGTTATACGCAAACAAAAAAAGGACTGGAGGGAGTGATTGCTCTGACACGGACGCGACCTCTCATAGCGCAGGCATTGAACCGGCGCGCCGGCCAAGAGGGCCCCACTCGCTGCAGGCCCGGCTGAACACGCCTCCTCGCCGCATGCAACCGGCTTCAGACTGCCCCGCCTGCCTTCATTGAATCCGCGCGTGTGCCGGCAACACGTCCTTTCCGCGAGCCGGCCGGCATTTTAGAACACAAAAAGTGACCAAAATATAATTAATTACGCATGGTCTTGACTTGTTGTGCTCGCACTGGTAGCAGGAACTAGAGGTTTTTCTTTATTCATAACTCTCCTCAATTTTTTTGGCTTTGAAGTGAATCATGGTTGTGGACATTATGTATGAATGTGGAGATATCTGTGAACATGAGTTTGATGTGGAAGTTGAACTTGGAATGTCGGGCTTGCGCGTGAACTATACCATGTCCAATGCTTCGTCTGTTATTGTTTGGAAAGTAATTGCTGTTATTACATGACCCGAAAAAAATATTTGTGCCACATCAGTAGATGCACGGACATCACAACAGGCATGCTGACTGGATAAACATTTGAACCTAGCTACTATGAAGGAAATTTTGTATGGACAACAGTTTTAGATAGCAGGAGACGCCTAGCCTGCTCTGCCTCTGCTAGCTTATTTCTGGCTTCTTCCATCTCTTCTTTGGCATGGGTGAAGAGAGCATCTGATTGCTCTTTTCGCTTCTTCAGGAACTCAGCTACATTCTCAAGGGCTGCTGCACGCTTTCTTTCAGCCTTTACTAGAGCCACGAGGACACGAACAGCTGACGACTCCACCTGGCTTGTGTGTAATCCAGCATCATCTGGGAATTTGCACCTTGTGTCTAATCCAGCATCATTAGGGAACTGGCACCTTGTGTGTAATCCAGCCTCATTCTGGAAACATGATCTCGAGGTTGACCATACTTCCCTCCTCGCAGGAACTGCATCCTGACATGAAGTTACTTCTTTTTTAGATAATTACTCAGAGCAACCCAGATCCATTTAGTAGAAGCCAGATAAACAGAACTGGGAGAAGTGAATTCAAAAGGAAAAAAATATAAAAACAGACTACAAGGTGAGAACACCCACTTCCTACATCAAGCTAAAAACGAAAGCATTAGGACGATTAAGACTCTTCTTATGACACATCGAAGAACACGAGGCTTAAGAGAAACAGAAACTACAACATATACACATCGAAGAACACGAGGCTAAACGAAAGTAATTGAAAGGGTGTTACTTACCAAAGCTCCTTTTACAGGTTCGGTGCAGCTCCTCTTTAACTTGCCACGCTCCTTGAAGATGTCCCCAATATCCCGTCTTTGGTCTTCATTGCTCCTCTGCATGTTCGCACTCGTGGTTTTAAAATCTCAACATGGCAAGAAAAATATACTACTAGTAATACTCGCGCATCTTGTGGGCAACATTAAAGCACTCGTCTGCCATGTTAGAGCATCTCCAACAGAATCGCAACGCGCGGCGCTTTAAAAAAGCATTTACAGTGCTGAGATCGAGAAGTAGAGATAGAGAGTAGAGGATAGTTCTCAGCATAGATAGATAAAAAATAGATTATTCAACTACTCCTCGTCGTCCGACTCCTCCTCGGTGATGTCCTCCTCCGACGTCTGACTGTAGGCGTGAAGATACCGATCGTCGTCGGATTCCCAGGGCGACGCTGCTCCTAGCCTCATGTTGAATTGAGCGTCCGCTTTTCGCCTACGCTTGTCCTCGCGATAGGCGGCTCGCTCCGCCCTCCTCTTATCCCTCTCCGCCCTCCTTTGCTCGTAGAACTCGCGCTCGTTGATGATGTCCTGCGGGAAGCGTTGGCGCCACAGATGGCTTCCTCGTCCATCTCGGCGATGCCAAGACGGTGCTCCCGCCTCCGGTTGTCGCGACGATCCTCGTCGGTGATAAGCCGCGGCAGAGGCGCGAGCTCCTATGCCCGCTCCCGCGTTGGCACGTTGGGGAAGTTCAATGTTCTATGAGGCCACCGGAGGCTCCACGCCGCCGCGTCGTACGCGCGGGCGGCCTCGTTGGCGGTGTTGAAATTGCCGAGTCCGAGGCGCATCCCGTGGAACCGGATCTCGGCGGAGAAGCCGTCGGAGGGACGCGCGCGGACGCCGCGGTATCCCCAAGTTTCCCGGCGACGCGGCGGCATGGTGGCGCGGCGGCGGCGAGGCGAGAAAGAGCGGGGAGAAAGCAGTGGCGAGGCACAGAGCGGGGAGAGAGCGGTGGCAAGGCACAGAGCGGTGGGAGGGCGTTGGATTTTATAAAGCGCGCCGGACGCCGCGCGCCAAAACTAGCGCACGCCCAGCCGCTTTTTCCCCCGCGCGCGCAATCCTTTCCCGACGTCTCTGCTATCTCTACTCTCTTCTCTACTGTTATATTTATTTTATATTTAATATTTATCTCTACTTCTCTACTCTCTACTTTTTCCCTACTCTTATAAAAAACAGAGTTGGTGATGATGGTGTTCCTGCGATCCTGCAATATAGGCCATCCGATTTATATCCGACGGATAGGAAGGAAACTGTGGCAATTTTGCAAAAAGATACCCACACCCCTCTCCGCATTTGCAAATAAGGCATTCCCTCGTTCATCCTTTTCTCCCACAAGATAAACTACTCATACAAATGCATCTTGATGCATGCAACGCATGGGCATCTTGCTAGTTCTAAAAACCTATCCATCATTTGACACACTACTGGTTGTAGATGAAATACCTACCCAAGCACAGCGCGATACAAGAGCGACGCACAATTACAAGCTGATATTCTGTTGGACAATGGAGGCTATAACCAATTACTTTTACGGGAACAATAGCACCCAGGAAAATTGGAACTGCACATGTACTGCTAAGTGATTCAATACACACATTACCAATCGAGGAGGAGAACGATGGTAGCGGCGGCCTCTGTGAGTCATGGTCGGCAACGGGAGTCAGTTCATTGTCCACGGCAGTGGTGCTTCTGCGCTTGGTGTCGGCTTCCGGGAAGTAGATCCGAGACCGTGGAAGACGGTGCCGGGGAAGAGGCTCTGTGTACGACGACGACGGTGGACCGGCTCCAGTGCAGCGTACGAGGTCGTCAATGAGGCAGATGTGCTGCGGTGGACGAGTGCGCCGATGTAGAAGGGGAGGAGCACAAAGGCTGCGGTGCCGTGGAGAAGTCTATTTTGCGGTGGGGATAGAAAATGGGGAGTATTCAGGTGTACTACTCTGGGTGCCGGGATGGGGTTGGCTGGGTAGGGTGAACCTGAAGTTACGAAAACAGCCCCCTACCAACCGTCATCCGTAGGCCTGTTCTGAAGGCTATGATGGTAACTTCCCACTGCTCGAATCAGGGTCGCGGGAGATTTTCCCGCCGACCTCAAAATTTTGTGACACTGAACTCCCCGTGTGGCGTGTTGGGTGATTCGGCTAAGCAACTAGCGAGTAGTACTAGTAAACTCTGCATATTAGGTTTGACCGAAGTCAAACTTCCTAAAGTTTGACCAAGTTTATAGAAAAATATAAACATTTACCATAACAGATATGTATGATGTGAAAGTACATTCAATAATGAATCTAATGGTATTTATTTGTTATTGTATATGTTAATATTTTTTGTTATAAACTTTCTGAGAGTTTACAAAACTTGACTTTGACCAATGCTAATACGCAGACTTAAATAAAAACGGAGGGTGTACACATTTGTTTTCTTAGTATGTAGTGAATTAATCATTTGTTGAAATTGTGAAATAAATATATTAGGCTACTGACTTCGAATGTAATGGTCTATACAATTCAATAGTTACAATCATTGTCGAATTCCAAGATGTATACGAGGTCTATAGTACTTCACAACATGCTCAAACTCGCATAATCCCAGTCAAATGACAATCAAAATGCATTTCATAGTTATTACTTTGTAGGATGCAACAAAACCAACAATAACTCTACATCAGCCATTATAAAAGCAACATTTTGAACATATCCCAATGTGTGAATGAAACGTGCAGAGAGAGCTTGCGAAGATGGAGCAGATAGGGCGGGAAAGATTGTATGTATGTGGACGAGAGAGTAGGAGACAAACCTAACGAAACAGAAAGAGGGAGATAGAGAGAGAAAGAGAGAGGAAGAAGTTAGGTCTGTGAGAAAGATGGAGACATGTAATATACGTGAGATGCGTGTGCATCCGGATTCTGTACACGTGGAAGGAGAAGAGACAACAGGTTTGATGAGAGAGCTGGAAAAACATGGACGAGAGGGGAAGGATCTCGTGGGTTGAGGGATTGATAAATTTGTGCGGGGGAGAGAGGGATTGGTAATTTTGTGCGAGAGAGAGGGTGGGGGGAGGAGTCAGTCAGCCGTCGTCACATCATCCTGCTTCCAAATGGCCCCGCATTCTCTAGCGCAGTGTGGTCGCCGTCTTCGATCTCCTCGATGCCCTCTTTGAAGATTGAGGTGTTGTGCATGCTGGGGTGCGAAGAAGCACAAGCGAGAGTGGTCGCCATATAACCTTGGATGGGGATGAATTGTGTGCTCGGGGGAGGGGGTGTGTGTGTGATGTGTGCTGTCTGTGTGTGTGTGTGTCAGATATTGAGAGAAAACAAACCTAAGGAGAGAAATGTGTGTGTATGTGACGGAAAGCTACTTGCTAAACAGGGTATTCATGAAGAGATTGTGCGTGCGAGATAGAGAGCGATGTGCGGGCCTTGAGGTGGGCAGGGGCCGGGTGAGGGTGTCAAAATGTGCGCGTTGATGCATGTGTTACATGCGATCATGTGAGGGACGGACGAATCGAGAGAGATGGTTGTTTACGGATGCTCCTCTCTCTCTCTCTCTCACTCACACACACACACAAGTAAAATAGAAGACCGTTCTCTCATGTATACACAACGTATCGGCATCTGTCTATGTCTCACTCATGCATGATCATTTGCACATTCACACCTCTCTATGTCTCTATCACACGCACACCGTCTCCACATTGCCCTTCCGCCACAACACACATATGGACACATACACACGTTCTCTCTCAGTCACACACACAGGGGCTGTTTGGTTTGAGACTAAGGGGTTGTTTGGTTTGTGACTATGGTTGCCACATCTTGCCGCACCTAAGGTTAGGCAACTTTGACCAATTTAGGAGGGTGTTTAGTTCAAGCCTTACCTTAGGCAATATACTTTTTGCCACACTAGGGCCCCGCATGACATACACTCACAAAGTGTGGCAAGATTCCCCTAGGCTTGCCAACTTGTGGCTCTCATTTTAAATAACTAACCTTAGGCAAGTGTGGCAAAAATTCTGTGGCAAAATGTGGCATTCCTAGGCCTAAAACCAAACAGCCCGTAAGTTTGCCTAAGGTTGCCACACCTAAGGTTAGGCAAGTTTGACCAACTTAGGTGGGTGTTAGGTTCAAGCCACACCTTAGGCAAGCCACATTAGGGTCCCACATTACATACACTCAAAAAGTGTGGCAAGATTCCCTTAGGCTTGCCAACTTGTGGCTCTCATTTTGAAGAACTAACCTTAGGCAAGTGTGGCAACATTGTCTCTATGACAAGTGGGCCATAGGGGCAATAAAGTGTGGCAAGCCAAAGTGTGGCAAAAACCAAACACATGCCAACTAAACTGTGGCTGCCAAATTTTGGCTTGGCAAACGGTGGCTGGGAACCAAACAGCCCCAAAATCAGTATTAAAAAAACTAGGGCGCACCTAAAACGTCCAAATCCAAATAAACACGAACTGGAGCTAAATTCAAATATATGGAAATATTGTAGCGTCAAGAACTTTTCCCGGAAAAAAAGTTGAGTAATATTCGGGGATTGTTTTCACACACACAAAAAGGTTCGGTGGATGTCCTTCGAGCGCGACACGGTGACGCACCGTTCGATCGACCGCGCGGCCGCGGTTCACGCGCTTGCACAGGATTCCGTATCGTGGCTGTGGTAACTAATAAAAGCGCTGCCTAAGTCTAATGTTTACGTGTACTAGTACGGTTTTCTTTTAAGTTTGACCAACCCTATATAAAACTAAACTAAGCTCCCATACGCGCACTCATCAATATGCCGCCGCCGCCGTTGCGCATGCCGGCGCCCGCCTGCTCCGGCCAACAATTTCTCGCCCATCACCGCCGTGTCGCCGCCAAGCCGAAGGCTCGCCCGCTCACGTCGTCTGCAGTCCCTCCTCGCGATGCCGCCGCGCTGCCAAGCACGCGAGCAGCTGGTGGAGCCGCGTCTATGCACGCAGCGTACGAAGAGGAGGACGAGCGCGTGCTCCAGCACGCCGGCGAGGAGGAACTAGCGTGTCATTGTCGTCTCCGCCCGCGCGGAGGAGGCGCGCATGGTGGCTGTCGCGGCGGAAGCCGGTCGCGCGCGCGTCGAGCCCGCAAACCGGGTGCGGACGCGGAATCTACCTTCGAGACCTTGAATGCCACGTGGATCCTGCAATCTGAAGGAGCAATTTGGGTCAGTCGACTCTTGTGAGCCGTTTGATGCAACATGGATGGCTAGAAGGGCTTCTTCAACCTCCGAAATAGATGCACGGTTCATCTTCTCAGCCCGCCACACGCCTAACCGCCTGCCGCCGCCGCCGCGCCCTCCCCTGAACCGCCTGCCACCGCCATGCTCCCCCCACCCCCGCCATCCGTTTAACCCCGGGCACGATCCATTTTTTTCCGGCGAACTGCATTCCACACCCAACACTCATAAGATAGATCATGGGCACCCTGCCGTCTTCTTCCTTCACTCCGTCGAACTTCTTTCACAAATCGACTGACCCAAATTATACTACTAGTACGAACGTATTAACTACAGTAGGAACACGAAGATACGAGCAGTAGTACCAACTGCAATAAGAACAGTAGTAAGACATAGTACTAGTACTACTGTACGTACTAAAGAGTTCAAATAACGAGAAAGAACATAAACATAGTTCTGCTGGGGCCTCAGCACAACACACCCTTGAAAATAAACTAAGCAACTAGTCCGCTTGACACTGCAGTAGAACCAGCATGAGCGACGGCACTGCCACCTACTCGGAGTCCGAGTCCACGTCCTCGACTTCGTCCTCGTCCCTCTTCCTCTTCGCCGACGCTTCTTTGCTTGAACCGGACACTGGGCTCTGCTTCTTCATCCAACCCTTGTAGATATTTAAACAAAGGTAGGCATCCATTGCTGCGTACAGGATGTGATCTTCATCTAATGTCTTCGACTCCCATGCATGATGAAACTCGTGATGAGGTTTCTTCAGTTTAGCGTACGAACGATCAATCATGGCTGCTGCCAGGGTCAGCATTGAAGGCTGAGAGGAGGACACCAGCCCTTCCTTCTGGAGGTCGAAGGGGTCGCCTACAACGAGGCCTATCCGACCCAGGATTTCCTTGTCGTTCCTAAAGTCTACAGTAACGAATTTGACTCGGCCGCCCTTGAGGAACTTCTTAAATTCCTCGCACTCAACGTCGGCATGGCATATGTGGTAGACCAAGCATAAGTCATGCACGCAAACCTGGATCACGGCGGGCTTCTTCTTCTCTGCCTCCTTTAGTTTCTTCTCGCTTCCCAGGACTGTGGTGTACTCAACATCTAGCCCAGCGACCCACTCATCATTTGAGTTTTCGAACATGCGTTTGAAGCGAGCAAGGCATTCTTTCACCGTTGCGGAAGAACGGGTGTAGATGACGTCGAACTCATCGCCGGTGATGGTTCTAACGTTGTACTCACCGCCGATCATGGAGATTTGGGACGCCATGGATTTGGGAGGAGGGTTAGGATTAGTGGAACTGCCGTAATGTGGAAGGACGGGACGACTGGGAGCGAACTGTTGTAAGGTACTGTACTAGTAGAAGACGGGGACGAGTAGGGCGTGCGAACGGCGTGGGGTTGCTGGCTTGCCCGGTGGATAAACGGCTGCAAGCCCCCAAAGAGTTCTCGAGAACTATGCGGGACCCACTAGATGTCATGTCTACTAGACCCATATCGTAGGCCTGACGGTATAGCTTCTGCCTGTTCGCACGCCATGCCGGCTTGTGTGTAACTTCAATTAATTCCGTCAACCGTCGCGCCTCCCACGACCTTCGCCTCCCTCGCGCGGTCGCGCCCTTTGAGACTTCGACCGGCTATAAATGAGCAATTTTTTTGCGTACTCCGCATGCATGATACTCCCTCTGGTCCTTTTTACTTCCGTCAACCGTTTATACTAAAAATATCAATATCTACAATACTGATTATAATGAGTAGTATAAAGCACCTCTTGGGTGGGTTAGATTTTTTTGGGTTAGTTGAGTTCAAACTAACCCAAACTAACTCTAACACATGGATCCAAACAGGGCCAAGGTTAGCTATTAGAGTACTACTACCTCCCTTCTAGTTTAAAGGGCTCGATTCAAAAATTTGACCTACTCTTAGCAAGATAGAGGCGGTGGAATAGTTTTTGTAGTTCTTCACAAAAAAATGTGTTTACCAATGCATGCATGAACACTAGTTACTCTAACCCCCCTCTCTTCTTTAATTCTTTGCCACATCAGCATGTTTGCTATTCCCGTGTGCATGATACCAGCTAAGATACCACCATTATGGCCAGCCTTAATCATCGCATGCAATAATTTAGTGCACCTTGAAATATGAACATGTGTGGGGCGTGTATGTTTTTAATGACTTGAGACTATACCTAGCCCGGCATGCAAGATGAGATTTATTATGCACCGTTCCCCATACCTGCAGGAAGCCCGTTCGTCTCCAAATCTTTTCCTCTCCACGTGTGGAAACAATATGCCTGCAAGACTCTCCTTCTCCCTCCGGCGGTCCCACCACTCCACCCCGTGTGGAAAAAATCTGCATGCATGACTCTCCTCCCCCCGCGCTCGTCCAATCCGTTGTGACCAGCAATATTTCCACCCCTTCCCTCCCCCGTAATTTACTCCAACAAATATGCCCACGTAGCTGTTACTTAACTGCAGGTGCATTGGTTCACTAACATATGGGCCCAACAGGGGTCTATCCCACATGTCAGTGACGCAACTGGACCTGCAGTTAAGTCAGTGCAGCTCAGTCCATATCTTACGTAGGTGTGCCATTGCTCGCTATAAATATTGCGCTTCCCACGACATCGCTATCTCCTCCCCCTCACGTTCACGTTCATCGCTATCTCCTCCCCCTCCCTCTCACGTCGACCACCATGGCATCGCCCCTCCCAAGCCCTAGGCGCCCCTCGCTGCACCGCGCGGACGGTCACGCGTCGCCGTTCCGTTCCTCGCCGCCACTAGTCGAGGAGGACGCGTCGGCGTTCCGCTCCTCGCCGCGACGCGACGCATCGCCGTTCCGTTCCTCGCCGCCACTAGTCGAGGAGGACGCGTCGGTGTTCCGCTCCTCGCCGCCACTAGTTGAGGAGGACGCGTCGGCGTTCCGCTCCTCGCCGCGACACATCGAGGTGGACGCGTCGGCGTTCCCAATCTCGCTAGCAGGCGCGTCGGAGGACGCGTCGGCTCCCTGCTACGAGGAGAACGCCACGCAGCCCGCCGAGCCCCCCAGTCTTGAGGAGCTTTGGAAAGAAATGGATGTCTACTTGTGGGAGGCTTTGCCTCCAGCAGAGCGCGCCAAAATAGAGGCGGAGAAGAAGGCCGAGGAAGAGAAGCGCACCGCGGAACAAGCTGCCTGGGAGGCCTATGTCGCGTCCGAGAGAGTCAGGCAATTGGCTCTTTGGCAGAAGGCTCGTGCGAGGGCCGTGAGGGTGGCGAAGGACGCCCGTGCCGAAGCCCTGAGTGCAGTCGGGCCCAAGCGCCTCATCTACGCTTGTTGGTATGTGGACCGGGTGCACGCTTCCAGCGAGGAGGAGTACCTGTTGGCGCCGGATCACCACACCGGTGAGATCGTGCTCGCCCGCCGGCAAGCCGGCAATCAGCACCTCGCGAGTTGCGAGGCTGAGGAAGAGGCGTTGTGTCGGCGCGCTGGGAAACGGCCGCGCACCAGGGCACTCTTGGCGTGCCGCAAGTGCTCCTGCGAGCGCCGTGGCTTTTAGGAGGAGTATAATTTTTGTTTCGTAAGGCGATCTCATTAGTTTTGGGACGTAAATGATAAATCCCGAATGTTCAGGAATTTTTAGCGTCCTTAATTAAGTATGTAAAAGGGAAAGTTTGGAAACCTTGTGTATTCGTACGCATTTTGCAAGTACGTGCATATAGCACAAACTTTACTATATACTATCGCACTACACGTCTCTCTCGATATATGCTTGCAGACTGTGCTACTCCCTCCGTCCAGGTCAATAAGTCATCTTTGGTTGTGCACCGTGACCAAGAAGGAGGGAAGACTTATACACCTAGACGGAGGGAGTACTACTATTACTTATGTACGTGCAAATGCACGTTTTAACATTACGATGCGGTTTTTGTAAAAGTAGAAAAACAACACTAGTCAAGCTTGTGAAACGATTCAATGCAAAACAAATGCAAAAATGCTCGTTTGATTGTTTACTTTTAGCTTCCTTCTCTGTGGTTATTTCTCTGTCGTACTTTGTACGGAGTATCTCACTGGTTGGAAAGGCATGCAAATTCCCAAACCGCTTCCTACACCCTGTATCGAATTTTTTGCCTAACAAGTTGTGCCGTGCAATTGGAATTCCAACTTGAGTACTACTACTAGTAGGAGTACCAGGGGCCAGTTCTTTTAGGCTTCTAGATTAGTAATCCCATAACTACTACCTCCGTCCTGGTTTATTGGTCCCCATTGTAATCTGTGTCAAATTTTGATCATAAATTTAACTAATGAAATGTTAGTGCATGTCACATGCACTAACATTTTATCAGTTAAATCTTTGGTCAAAATTTAGCACAAATTACAATGGTGAGGAATAAACCAGGACGGAGGTACTACTAGTAGTAGTTTAGAAGCCCAAATAAATGAGTGAGGCGCCTTAATGTTACTCTCCACTGTGACTAGTCTTATGGGAAAAGCTGGGGAAGCCGCCAAAAGAACTGGCCCTAGGAGTAGTAGCTAGGGATACTAGGAGTAGTAGCTAGGGATCGAGTGTGCGAGATGAACCGGAGAAAGTAAATGCAGAGAGATGAAATGCAAAAAAGACGGAGGGATGTGATGGTTGCTTGTCCGTTTATTTTACCAGGCCACTTATTACTGGGAGTGGTTGGGTTTTGTGATATGACGGCTTTACTGCCGCGCCACGAGCGGGGTGAGACTCCCGTGCAGCGCCGCCCTCTACACTAGTACTACTACATCGGTCGTGGTTTATCCCCCATTGAATTTGACTGAAGATTTAACTGACAAAATGTTAGTGCATGTCAACAAAAACAATATCGTTGGATTCGTATTTGAACATAGTTTTCAATGATACCTATAATTTTAGGTGACATGCATCATCATTTATCGTACTATATATAATGTTAGTACAATTTTTGGTCGTACTAATCTATAGTAAGGTGCCCGTGCGTTGCACGGAAGAGTGAAATGCATTGATCGGGGAGTTGTTTATTTTGACAAAGGATGTGGGGGTCATCTCATGTGTAACGGGTATCGATAGGTTTGTTCGGATATTATTTCATCTCTAGAGCTCACAAACATCCGGGTGAAATAGATAAAAAGTATCTTTTGCAAACAAAAGCGTTCAACTGTTCAACCTGCATCCAAAACTTGTGAAGAAATAACTCTTATTGTGCTTTGCATGAAATGATCTTCAAGAATTAGTTTTTGAGTATCCATTGTTATACATGTTGGCTACAGATGACATGGCACTTTCTTATAGTCAACAGTTGGCTATACTATTTAAGTATTAACCATGCCCTTATACACCTAGACGGAGGGATTAAATCAGGATGACTTGGAAGGGGGCAGAGGATATGTAAGAAATGGTTCATCATAAGTCTTTCACCAGTACTGTAGTAAAAATTCATACATGGAAGATTCTAGACTAAACCATAAATGGATACACTTTTATTCATGCGCGATACTCCAATAGAGCAAGATCATGCATGGAAGTCTCCACATGCTTAGACAGCGGATTACATTGAGCGAAGACTAATGATCAACATTTAACTTGATAATGCAGATGTCCAGGTGAACCTCCTTGGAGTCCCCGTGCACATCGTTGGGGTTCAAATAACACCGTGCGTGTTCCATGTCCACATCAGCGGGAAAGTCCCAGCTCGGCAGAGTCCAAGTATGCTTGGCGTAGCCAGTGTCCCCGCCCACGTACCTCCAAGGGGTAGTAATAGTGAGCACGCACCCGTACATCGGCCTCGTGTCAGTGTCAGCGTCAGCGGCGTCGCCCCTGACGCACACTACAGAGATGTGGCTGCGGCCTGCGCGGGCCTCGCCGGTGGCCACGATCAAGAGGAAGACGCTGCCGTCCTCCTCCGAGACTAGCAGGCGGCGCTGATCCTCCAGCGACTCCGGCATGGTGAACGGGTAGCACGTCTCGTACTTGATGTTCTTCGCCAAGGGCCAGTAGTGATTGTCGTACGCCTGCGTCAGGTGATGCACGATGTCCGCCGGCGAGCCCCAAAACGGCACCGGGCACTCATAGCAGTAGACGAAGGGCTCCTTGGAGGCATCGACCAGGCCATCCATGAAACGGGAGTGGCTGTAGGGGACGTTCCACCAGTTGAATATATGAGCAAGTTACTACGAGATTTACTACAAAATAAATCATGACGGCTATAACAGAGATTAAACTAATCATGCGGACTAGCATAGTAGATGAACAGATCGAATCTAGGACACAGACTAGAAACATGAATTCTACCACGATTTCGAACATGAAGGACAGAAACACATACGGTGCAACGGGAGCAGCACCATTGGCGTTGAGGTTGTCGCCCATGTCGTTGAGGAAGAGATTGCCAAGGTCGGGGAAGAAGTCGTCCTCGGTGAAGTCGTCGCTGCTAGCAGTCGCAAGAGTGCGCTCCCCAAATTTCAACAGCGCCCACCGAATGGAGCGCAGGAGGGAGTGGCTGAAGGGGACGTTGCGGCCGCCGAATGGAGCGCAGGAGTAGCCCACGAAGCAGTAGATGGTGCTCCTCCCTAGTCTCTATTCTTATCTCTATCTCTACTACTCTTCTTTGTTTTTTATAATATACTAGTTGTAGTTGTCAAATCAAATAGTACTGCACCGTCCACTGCACGCCCGACTGAACACGCCTCCTCGCCTCCATCAAACCCCTTCGTTAAACCCGCATGCAAACCGAGAAACCTACTCCGGCCCGCGGGAGGAAATTTGCCGGTTGCCGTTGGAGAATAATAGAGTCACGTCCAATCCATTTGAGTTAATTGCATGTATGATTCTCTCTCTATAAAAAGTTAATTGCATCCTTGATCTTGTATTCTAAGTACTCTGTGGGTTCCACTGTCAGTATAGTGTACATGACTTGCAGGCTGGCTACAGATTCGTACAGAAAGTTAAAAAGAAACAAATCCGTGACTTGCAGGATTGGAGTTAGCACCGATGGCGGTTCGTAGTCGTTCCACGCTCGGGCATTGAAGTTTGTAACTATTTTAGATTAGAACATACTACTCCTCCGGTGCTAGTAGTAGAGCAGAGTCCTACTTCACTACTACTCTACTCAAGCAAGTTAGGGCATAGTAGCAGGTACTGTAGGGAGTACCAGTACTGTGATCACTCAAGCAAGTTGTCTGACTTCGATATGACCCTACGCTGCTGGTATGTGTCTCGTAAGTCAAGCGGCATGTTGTAGTCATCATCACCTGTCCACTTCTCGCAGCACATATTCGCTTCTCCGTCTTTGTCCGCTCTTCCATCCCCGCTAAGGCGCCTCCCCCCTCGTCCGAAACCCAAGCACTAACAATGGCAGAACCGAGCAGCGTCCGCCGAAAGAGTGGCTGGAATTCGCTCCCCACAGAGGTAATCAAGCTCATTGTTTCGCGTGTGGACAATCTCAGTACCATGCCGCTCGCCACGTGTTCGTCGGGGTTGTACCGTTTACTCAAAGCCCTCAGGCCGGAGCTTTTTAAGCCAGCTCCTTGCTTGCTGATGCCGCCTGATCTTCAGAAACGGCGTGTCACGCAGCATAACGATCGTAGGGTGGCGAGCATCAACCCCCATGACTGCGATCCGATCCCCGTCACCCTCAACTACATTAACAGTATGTACTGGGTCGGCATGAACACGTCCTGGATGGTGCTCGTCGACGGTCACGGCAGCTCGATGCTCGTGGAGGTCTACACCCGGCGATTGATCCCCCTTCCTTCCATTAACACTGCACTGCTTTGGCACCGTGGCCCAGAATACTCAGAATCTTACAGTAGCCAACATGATACCAAGTTTGATTTGCTCAAGGTTGTAATCTGCCAAGTGCCCACAAGATCTGCGAATTATAAAGACTTCAGGCTAATTGCGTTCTTCAACCGCGGTCTCGCCTATCTGACAGGTCACTGCGGTAAGTGGATAAATCTGCACGTCCATCGCAGGATCATACATCCTCCATGGTTCTCTGATGCCATTGAACACAAGGGCTTCATTTACGCTGTCGACTCCTTCTATGGCTGGACGTATTGCTGGCCTATGATACGTCTCCAATGTATCTATAATTTTTTATTGTTCCATGCTATATTATATTCTGTTTTGGACATTAATGGGCTTTATTATACACTTTTATATTATTTTTGGGACTAACCTATTAACCGGAGGCCCAGCCCAGAATTGCTGTTTTTTGCCTATTTCAGAGTTTCGCAGAAAAAGAATATCAAACGGAGTCCAAACGGAATGAAACCTTCGGGAACGTGATTTTCGGAACGAACGTGATCCACAGGACTTGGACCCTACGTCAAGAAAGCTACCAGGAGGGCACGAGGTAGGGGGCGCGCCTACCCCCCCAGGGCGCGCCCTCCACCCTCATGGGCCCCATGTTGCTCCACCGACGTACTTCTTCCTCCTATATATACCTACGTACCCCCAAACTACCAGATACGGAGCCAAAAACCTAATTCCACCACCGCAACCTTCTGTACCCGTGAGATCCCATCTTGGGGCCTTTTCCGGAGCTCCGCCGGAGGAGGCATCGATCACGGAGGGCTTCTACATCAACACCATAGCCTCTCCGATGATGTGTGAGTAGTTTACTTCAGACCTTCGGGTCCATAGTTATTAGCTAGATGGCTTCTTCTCTCTTTTTGGATCTCAATACAATGTTCTCCCCCTCTCTTGTGGAGATCTATTCGATGTAATCTTCTTTTGCGGTGTGTTTGTTGAGACCGATGAATTGTGGGTTTATGATCAAGTTTATCCATGAACAATATTTGAATCTTCTCTGAATTCTTTTATGTATGATTGGTTATCTTTGCAAGTCTCTTCGAATTATCAGTTTGGTTTGGCCTACTAGATTGATCTTTCTTGCAATGGGAGAAGTGCTTAGCTTTGGGTTCAATCTTGCGGTGTCCTTTCCCAATGACAGTAGGGGCAGCAAGGCACGTATTGTATTGTTGCCATCGAGGATAACAAGATGGGGTTTATATCATATTGCATGAGTTTATCCCTCTACATCATGTCATCTTGCTTAAAGCGTTACTCTGTTCTAATGAACTTAATACTCTAGATGCATGCTGGATAGCGATCGATGTGTGGAGTAATAATAGTAGATGCAGTCAGGAGTCGGTCTACTTGTCTCGGACGTGATGCCTATATACATGATCGTACCTAGATATTCTCATAACTATGCTCAATTCTGTCAATTGCTCAACAGTAATTTGTTCACCCACCGTAATACTTATGCTCTCGAGAGAAGCCACTAGTGAAACCTATGGCCACCGGGTCTATTTTCCATCATATTTAATCTCCCAACAACAAGCTATTTCTAGCGCCGTTTTTATTTTACTTTCTTTACTTTGCATCTTTATCATAAAAATACCAAAAACATTATCTTACCATATCTATCAGATCTCACTCTCGTAAGTGACCGTGAAGGGATTGACAACCCCTTTATTGCGTTGGTTGCGAGGATTTATTTGTTTGTGTAGGTGCGAGGGACTCGTGCGTGGTCTCCTACTGGATTGATACCTTGGTTCTCAAAAACTGAGGGAAATACTTACGCTACTTTGCTGCATCACCCTTTCCTCTTCAAGGGAAAACCAATGCAGTGCTCAAGAGGTAGCAGCCTACTCCAGTCATCGCTACAAACGGCTGTTACAGCAGTATGTTACTTTCCTATGATATCATGATGGCTTGCTTATATTACTGTCAACATTTACTAAAAAATATTCATGCTCATAACATGTTGTTCTTAAGATTGACTACATCAAGAGCCCTTTTTTATTTGACTCCAACTTTTTTTTGAGGGTTATTTGACTCCAACTTGATATGATGTTGTAGGCCGCCTGGTGTCCCTACCCTTCCTAATCCCAGAACCTTTCAAAGAAAAGCGGCATGGCAGTTGCAGGTGGTTCCTGGCTCGATCAGATGACGGCGAACGATTGATGATCATTCGCACGTACCGGACGTGTTGTTTCGCGGAATACAATCACAGTCACTGCAAGGTCTTTGAGCAGGATCCCAGCTTCTCTGGGCCTTCAGGAATTTTTGACTGGAGGTTGGTAAGTAGCCTTGGTACACGCTCTCTGTTTTGTCGGACTGAATTATCCGATTAACCAGGAGATAACCGACAGCAAGGATCATGATGGCAGCGCGGTTTCGTTCATCAGGCAAAACTGTGTGTACACAGCGTACCATGCGTCTCTGCATGCACCATACCCTGATATATGCCGCCACGCTCTGCAGCCCAAAGTAGGAGAGAGGGTCACAAGTATCAGACTTCAACCTGCTGGCTGGAGTTTCCCCCATCAGCCACCCATATGGTTCAAGCTGTCAGCCAATTTCCACAGCTTAATAAATAGTAACGTCTAACTGAGCCAGTTAGTTAGATGCGTACACTTGGTGTAGTAGGATCTTTATTTAGTTTTGATGCATACACTTGTTCTTTTTTGGTAGCCCTTTTGTAATGATGGCTGATGTTTGGTTTGGAAGAGAGAGTCGCGTCTTCACTCTTCTGCCCTGCTTACTGCTTCTGTTGCACCCCCAGCCCTGGTTGCTGCTGCTGCTGTTTTCAATGTACAATCAGTAGTATATTTCGTCTGTTGGTTGAATAAATGTGTTGTTAGAACGACAAACACAATGTTTTGGAAGTCGTTGCACGGATCGATCCTTTAGTGCCCCGTACCGTACGTAGCGCATACTATTTTTCGTACGGAACACATTTTCCACTTGGTGATAACATGCAGCCCACAGATGAAGGCCCAATAGAGAAGCCCATAATTAACTGGAAGGGAGGCTCTCACATGAATCCGGCCCAGGTACATGCTCATGGTCCCCTAAACATAAATAAGTAAATAAATAAATAAAGCTAAATGCTCATGCACCAGTTTTTTAAATTCACGATTCAACAGGAGGATATTATTTCCTATGATAGTGTCGTTACATTCAGTCGATATTATTCTTCGGCAAAGATAGCGACCAGTCTTCTTTCTCCCGGCATTTTCTTCCTGCAACCAGCGGACCCATGCAAATCGTAGTCAACGTCGTAAATAGATCCGGTCCATTTTTACTTTTTAATAAGAATGTCCAACCCAGCCCAGCACATTGGCGACAGCATTTAGACAAATCTAAGACAAGAATTTTGGGACGGAGGGAGTATTTCATTGGATTTAACATGACATAGTACTAATTTATTTTTAAATTTGTTTTAGTATGGCTACTAATTTTTGGATTAAGAATATTTTTCCCCAGCAAAAATTTGCGAATTTTCAAAATTTCCCACATATTTAGTTAATTTTTTAACCCTGGTACTGACCAGAAAATGGGCAGCAATTCTAAAAATGGAAAACGGGCTGCAATAAATTCCATATGAATTAGAAAATGAGTAAAAATTATAAAAATAATAGCAAATGGGCTGTACACGCCACAGATTTTGAGGCTGACTTGTTTACGCAAGGCTTTGTCAGTCAACACACGATTCTAGCAGCAGTGACTGTTGGATGTCCATCCAACGGCCGACGTGCTTCTTCAATCTCTGATCTTCCTGCTCCAGCCGCCTAAACTAGCGTCGGCGGGACTGCCTGCTCCCTCCTCTTGTGGCCCGCTATGATGCCGCCCAGGCTTCCCCGGCCCACCCTACTCCCTCCGCTGGCCTGGCCGCACGCAATCAACTGCCTCCTTATTACGCGAAAAAAATGATTCCTCCCACTGACATCTGGGTTGCACCGGTTGGGAGGCTGACCTGTGGGCCTACTAAGTTGACGCGTACGCAGGGCTTGTCAGCTTAGTCAACAAACGATTCTAGCAGCAGTAACCGTTGGATTTGAATCGAACGGTCCTGCTGCTTCTTCAATCGCTGCTCTTCTTACACCAGCCGCCGAAACCAGCGCCGGCTAGACCGCCTGCTCCTGCCTCCAGTGGCCAGCTGTGCTGCCGTTGAGGCCTCATCACCCCCTACTACTCCCACTGCTAGCCAAGCCCTGCGGCGATGGCAGCCTCACACCGCAGCTGAACCGGTGAATCCTCGTACTCCTCTCCACGTGGGCATCCACTGTCGTGTCTTCCCCGGCTCCGCGTCGTCCCCTTCCTAGGCCTCGCCGTCGTCCACTGCCTTGGTGCTCTCGGCGCGGCGTGGTCAATGTGGTCAAGAACCGACTTCCATCGGAAGAGTACTGTACGTGGAGAGGCTGACAGCTGGGTCCACGGCCACAGCCCAGTTTTGTGTGATTTGCCAAGTAAGTCGCTTTGTCACGCCTGTTGGGCTGCAAATCTTTCAAGACGAGGAGAGCTTTCATTCGGCTGGCCGAGAAAATGGCCTACCAGTAATGAGAAATGGGCTGTACATTTTTAAAACACATAAAACCGGCAATTAGTTTCAAATTTCTTTTTTTTCATTTCGAGATTTTAAATTACATTAATTTTTATGCGTGGACAATTTGTTGGATTTTATATTGATATACATTTATTTTTAAAATCTGTTTGAATGTGACTCGAAATTTCGGGATTAAAAATAGTTCAGACCGCACCGAAATATGCAAAATTTCGTATAATTTTTTAACCGTGGCCACAATATGGGCTGTAATGCTAACAAAAAGAATATGGGCTCCACAAAAAACCTTAAGAATTAGCAAATGGGCTGTAAATTATTAGAAATAATGGCAGATGGGATGTATGCTGTTTTCCACATATTTGAGGCTTTCCTAAAAAAAGGTTGACGCACAAGCAGTGACTGTTGGATGTCCATCCAACGGCCGTCCTGCTTCTTTAATCTCTGCTATTCGTGCTCCAGCCGCTCAAACAAGCGTCGGTGGGACTGCCTGCTCCCTCCTCCTCGCGGCCGGCTGTGCTGCTGCGCAGGCCTCACCGCCCCATCGTACTCCCATCGCTGGCCTAGCCATCCCTCTACTCACCCACACCTGCTGTTATTCTCCGGCGACGGCAGATGAACCAGTAAACCCTCGTACGGTCGTACTCCCCTCCACGTGGGAAACAACTGCCGAGTCTCCCTGCCTCCGTGTCGTTTCCTTCCTAGGCCTCGCCGTCGTCCACTGCCCTGGTGCTCTCGGCGCGGCCTGGTCAACGTGGTCAACGACTGACATGCATCTGAAGTGGACTGTACGTGGAGAGGCCGACAACTGGGTCCACGGCCGCACGCAAGGAAATGCCTCCTTATTACGCGCAAAATAATGATTCCTCCACCTGACATCAGGGACCCACCGAAAGGGCCTCTGTATTTCGCGAAAAAAACGTTACCGTCGCTGACAGCTCGGACCCACCAGCTATATCTTCGCACGCAAGGAAGTGCCTCCTTATTACGCACAAAAAAATGAATACTCCCCCTATTAGCTGGGACCCAGTATAGTGGCAGGCTGACTTGTGGGCCTACTAAGTTGACGGGGATGGAGGGCTTTGTCAACTTAGTCAATATGCACGATTCTAGCTCCAGTGACCGTACGATGTCCATCCAACGGCCGTAGTGCTTCTTCAACCTCTGGTCTTCTTGCTCCAGCCGCCCAAACCAGCGCCGGTCGTGCCTCGTGCTCCTGCCTCCCGTGGCCGACTGCGATGCGGCAGAGGCCTCACCGCCCCCTACTACTCCCACCGCTGGCCAGGCCATCCCTCTACTCACCCACACCCCCTGTTATTCTGCGGCAATGGCAGCCTCATACCGCAGCGAACCAGTGAACCCTCGTACTCCTCTACGCGTGGGCATCCACTGTCGCGTCTTCCCCGGCTCCGTGTCGTCCCCTTCCTAGGCCTCGCCGTCGTCCACCGCCCTAGTGCTCTCGGCGCGGCGTGGTCAACGTGGTCAAGGAACGGCTTCCATCGGACGTGGACTGTGCGTAGAGGCTGACAGCTGGGTCCACGGCCGCAGCAAGGAAGTGCCTCCTTATTACGCGCAAAATAATTATTCCTCCACCTGACAGCGGGGACCCACCAGACGGGCCACTGTATTTCACGAAAAAAATGTTTCCCCCTGACAGCTGGGACCCACCAGCTACATCTTCGCACGCAAGGAAGTGCCTGACAGTCGGGACCCACCTGGTCGAAGCGTACGTAGCGTTGTCATTCTGGTCGCGAACGTGTACGTACATACTAGTCGATGTAGAGGCGTGCACGTGTCGTAGTAGAAGCGCGCACGTAGCATGTACACGTACGTACAACGGCCAGGGTGCAAGAAAGTAAATACGGCCACGTACGTACATACGGGCGGGGTCTCGAATGCCTACTCGCGCGTACATACGGTCAGGGCTCGTGTACATGGCTGGGTCGAAACGAAGAAACAGTCTCGTCGTCGTGTTCATGGGGAGGCAACGGAATGCATCGCGTTCATTGGGAGGAAACGGAACCCGTGGGAGCCAACCGGCTTGGACGGAACAGCCGATGGAAACGAGGCCTGGCGTACCGCGGAACGAAGGAAACGGCCTTGTGTTTGACCGGCCACATTCGAAACGGGATCCTGTTCATCGGGAGGGGTCTGGTGTACCGCAAAACGAAGGAAACGGACCTCCTACGGTCGAAACGGGGGTCCTGTTGATTGGGAGGGGTGTGGCGTACCGCAAAACGAAGGAAACAGACTTGTGTTGGAGCGTGACGGTCGAAACGGGGGTCCTGTTCATCGGGAGGGGTGTGGCGTACCGCAAAACGGGACTCCACGGGATACTGTTCATCTCCACCGTCGACCCCCTCCAGCCTCCACAGGCTACTCTTCATCCACCGTCGACCTCCTCCAACCTCCACCTGCGACTGTTCATCCACGGGCTCCTGTTCATCCAGCCTCCACCGCGCGCTACTCCACCGGCTACTGTTCAACCAACCCTCTCCGCGGGCTCCTGTTCAACCACCCCTCCACGGGCTACTGTTCATCCAGCCCTCCACCGTCTACTGTTCATCCTGCCCTCCACGGGGTGGTCCTGTTCATCCTGCCCTCCACGGGGTCCTGTTCATCCAGCCCCAACCGGCTCGAACGATCGGGGTCCTGTTCATCCACCCCCACCGGGAACTGTTCATCCAAAACCCCCAGCAACGCTCACTGTTCATCCAGAGGCAATGCCACAGAGTCCTGTTCATCCACCCCCACCAAGAACTGTTCATCCAAACCCCCCCAGCAACGCTCACTGTTCATCCAGAGGCAGCATCGATCGGCTTCAGTTAGCAGCAGTAGCGAAGGAATCGCTCGATCGGGTTCAGTTAACAGCCATCGATCGATCGCTCGGGTTCAGTAACGCGTAGCCTGCAGTGCAATCACTTGGGTTCAGTTAGAGCCCAACGCCTCGCTCGGGTTCAGTTAGAGCCCAACGCCTCGCACCCACGCGCGTGTGTGTACGAGAGAAATGCGCATCGCTCGGCCCCGACCACCCACCGTAACCGGGAACACCCTGATATTTTCCTCGCCCTCGCTTCTACCACGGTTTTTTCCGTCATGGACGGCCCAAAGAATGTCATGCAGCTGCGTCTCCGGCCCGCCCAGGACGAAAAGCCCATTTTCTGTCATGATTTTTTGTCATAGAAGTAGGACCCCACCACATCTATGATGATACCGGGTTTTGTCACAATTATCGTCATAGAAGTGTCATAAGTATGACAGAAAAGATTTTTGTTCGGCCCAAAATGTCACGGATGTGTCTTTTTTTGGTAGTGCGCTTAGGTGTCCCTTGGCTTTATCGGGGACGAGAATGAGGCTCGTCCCGTCTGTCACCGCCTCGCCTTGCTTCGACACGCGCCCAGGCCAGCGATGCATGCGGCACCATGTAGGCAGGCAGGCAGCTGAGGTGGCGCGGTGGTGGAGCCTTCACGAAGATCTGCATGCCACCACGCAGGTGCTTGCTGAGTTGGTGTAGAGGCCGCCTGTCGCCACGCAGGTGCCTGCCCAACTGGTTGAGCTAGCAGCTGCTTGGGTACGGCGGCGGAGTCTTGGTCGACACGGGCCTGGCTGTGGCCCCGCTAATGCCCTCGGCAAGGGCCTTGCCGGGGGCCTGGCAAGGGTCTTGCCGTGGCGTTGCACTCGTCCCCGGCAAGGCGCTTCCGGGGGTCTTGTGGATTCCCTCGGCTGGGATCCCGCCGAGGGTCGCTGTCTTCTGGTCCTCATCTAATCTCACATGTTTACGATCTTGACAAAGATCTGCATGCCACCACAAAGGTGCCTCCCGAGCCCTAGTTCCAGTACAGTTGTTGGCAGCGTTTGGAACCTTTTGGGCTCAAGGGTGGCTCGCTCTGCTGGTGTTTGGGCAAGTTGCCCCAACAAGGCTCTTGCCGGGGCCGCGGAGGCCGCCCCAGCAAGGATCTTGCCGGGGGAGTCCACCACGCACCTTTGCTGTCTTGTGTTTCTGGCCTTGGCGTTGCCTCTGATCGCCTTGTGCCTTTGGCTTCTCTCCGGCTTCCCTCCTTTGCCCTGCTACGTGCGGCCGTGGTGCATGGTTCTGACTGCCCGTGCACAAGTAAAGGGGTAAAAAGGAGAGCCCTACTTTTGTACACCAACAATGTGTGAATACATAGACAAACAGAGTGTCACTAGTATGCCTCTACTTGACTAGCCCGTTGATCAAAGATGGTTAAGTTTCCTAGCCATTGACATGAGTTGTCATTTGATTAACGGGATCACATCATTAGAGAATGATGTGATTGACTTGATCCATCCGTTAGCTTAGCACTATGATCGTTTAGTTTATTGCTATTGCTTTCTTCATGACTTATACATGTTCCTATGACTATGTGATTATGCAACTCCCGAATACCGGAGAACACTTAGTGTGCTATCAAACGTCACAACGTAACTGGGTGATTATAAAGATGCTCTATAGGTGTCTCCGATGGTGTTTATTGGGTTGGCATAGATCTAGATTAGGATTTGTCACTCCGTGTTCCGGAGAGGTATCTCTGGGCCCTCTCGGTAATGCACATCACTATAAGCCTTGCAAGCAATGTGACTAATGAGTTAGTTGCGGGAGGATGCATTACAGAACGAGCAAAGAGACTTGCCCGTAACGAGATTGAACTAGGTATTGAGATACCGACGATCGAATCTCGGGCAATTAACATACCGATGACAAAGGGAACAACGTATGTTGTTATGCGGTTTGACCGATAAAGATCTTCGTAGAATATGTAGGAACCAATATGAGCATCCAGGTTCCGCTATGGGTTATTGACCGGAAGTGAGTCTCGGTCATGTCTACATAGTTCTCGAACCCGTAGGGTCCGCACGCTTAACGTTCGATGACGATCGGTATTATGAGTTTATGTGTTTTGATGTACCGAAGGTAGTTCGGAGTCACGGATGTGATCACGGACATGACGAGGAGTCTCGAAATGGTCAAGACATAAAGATTGATATATTGGACGACTATATTCGGACACCGGAAATATTCCAGAGAAGTTTCGGATAAAACCGGAGTGCCGGAGGGTTACCGGAACCCCTCGGGGGAACTAATGGGCCAGATGGGCCTTAGTGGAGAGAGAGAGGGGCGGCTAGGGCAGGCCACGTGCCCCCTCCCCCTTGGGTCCGAATTGGACTAGGGAAGGGGGGCGCCGCCCCCCCTTTCCTTCTCCATCTCTCCCTCTCCTTCCTTCCCCCTCTCTTCCCTTGTTGGAAACCTACTAGGAATAGGATTCCTAGTAGGAATCCTACTTGGGGCGTGCCCCAGGAGGGCCGGCCGGCCTCCCCCTTTCTCCTTTAATTACGGGGGCAGGGGGCACCCTAGAACACACAAGTTGACAGTTGTCTTAGCCGTGTGCGGTGCCCCCCTCCACAGATTTCCACCTCGGTCATCTCTTTGCAGTGCTTAGGCGAAGCCCTGCGCCAGTAACTTCATCATCACCGTCACCACGCCGTCGTGCTGAAGAAACTCTCCCTCGACCTCAACTGGATCTAGAGTTAGTGGGACGTCATCGAGCTGAACGTGTGCAGGTCGCGGAGGTGCCGTACCTTCAATGCTAGGATCGGTCGGATCGTGAAGATGTACGACTACATCAACCGCGTTGTCATAACGCTTCCTCTTTCGGTCTACGAGGGTACGTAGACAACACTCTCCCCTCTCGTTGCCATGCATCACCTAGATAGATCTTGCGTGATCGTAGGATTTTTTTTGAAATTACTGCGTTCCCCAACATTTTATGATTATGAAATTTCGCAAATGGATGTCAAAACTGCATTCCTTAATGGATATCTTAAAGAAGAGTTGTATATGATGCAACCAGAAGGTTTTGTCGATCCTAAAGTTGCTAACAAAGTGTGCAAGCTCCGACGATCCATTTATGGACTGGTGCAAGCCTCTCGGAGTTGGAATATACGCTTTGATAGTGTGATCAAAGCATATGGTTTTATACAGACTTTTGGAGAAGCCTGTATTTACAAGAAAGTGAGTGGGAGCTCTGTAGCATTTCTAATATTATATGTGGATGACATATTGTTGATTGGAAATAATACAGAATTTCTGGATAGCATAAAAGGATACTTGAATAAGAATTTTTCAATGAAAGACCTCGGTGGAGCGGCTTATATATTGGGCATCAAGATCTATAGAGATAGATCAAGACGCTTAATTGGACTTTCACAAAGCACATACCTTGATAAAGTTTTGAAGAAGTTCAAAATGGATCAGTCAAAGAAAGGGTTCTTGCCTGTGTTACAAGGTGTGAAGTTGAGTCAGACTCAATGCGTTCCCCAACAGGAGTTTCTCTCGAAAGAAGTGAGTGGGAGGAATGTAGAACTTGATGAGGTAATTGTACCTTCTCCCGAATTGGAAAGTAGTTCATCACAGAAATCAGTTCCAGTGATTCCTACACCAATTAGTGGGGAAGTTAATGATGATGATCATGAAACTTCAGATGAAGTTACTACTGAACCTCGTAGGTCAACCAGAGTACGGACCGCACTAGAGTGGTACGGTAATCCTGTTCTGGAGGTCATCTTACTTGACCATGACGAACCTACGAACTATGAGGAAGCAATGATGAGCCCAGATTCCGCAAAATGGCTTGAGGCCATGAAATCTGAGATGGGATGCATGTATGAAAATAAAGTGTGGACTTTGGTTGACTTTCCCGATGATTAGCAAGCCATAGAGAATAAATGCATCTTCAAGAAGAAGACTGACGCTGACGGTAATGTTACTGTCTACAAAGCTCGACTTGTTGCGAAAGGTTTCCGACAAGTTCAAGGAGTTAACTACGATGAGACCTTCTCACCCGTAGCGATGCTTAAGTCTGTCTGAATCATGTTAGTAATTGCCGCATTTTATGATTATGAAATTTCGCAAATGGATGTCAAAACTGCATTCCTTAATGGATATCTTAAAGAAGAGTTGTATATGATGCAACCAGAAGGTTTTGTCGATCCTAAAGGTCCTAACAAGCTCTGTAGCATTTCTAATATTATATGTGGATGACATATTGTTGATTGGAAATAATACAGAATTTCTGGATAGCATAAAAGGATACTTGAATAAGAATTTTTCAATGAAAGACCTCGGTGAAGCTGCTTATATATTGGGCATCAAGATCTATAGAGATAGATCAAGACGCTTAATTGGACTTTCAAAAAGCACATACCTTGATAAAGTTTTGAAGAAGTTCAAAATGGATCAGTCAAAGAAAGGGTTCTTGCCTGTGTTACAAGGTGTGAAGTTGAGTCAGACTCAATAATGCCCGACCACTGCAGAAGATAGAGAAAAAATGAAAGTCATTCCCTATGCCTCAGCCATAGGTTTTATCATGTATGCAATGCTGTGTACCAGACCTGATGTGTGACTTGCTATAAGTTTAGCAGGGAGGTACCAAAGTAATCCAGGAGTGGATCACTGGACAACGGTCAAGAACATCCTGAAATACCTGAAAAGGACTAAGGATATGTTTCTCGTTTATGGAGGTGAGAAAGAGCTTATCGTAAATGGTTACGTCGATGCAAGCTTTGACACTGATCCGGATGACTCTAAGTCACAAATCGGATACATATTTATATTGAATGGTGGAGCTGTCAGTTGGTGCAGTACCAAGCAGAGCGTCGTGGCGGGATCTACGTGTGAAGCGGAGTACATAGCTGCTTCAGAAGCAGCAAATGAAGTAGTCTGGATAAAGGAGTTCATATCCGATCTGGGTGTAATACCTAGTGCATCGTGTCCAATGAAATATTTTGTGACAATACTGGAGCAATAGCCTTGGTGAAGGAATCCAGATTTCACAAGAGAACCAAACACATCAAGAGACGCTTCAATTCCATCCGCGATCAAGTCAAGGAGGGAGACATAGAGATTTGCAAAATACATATGAATCTGAATGTTGTAGACCCGTTTACTAAGCCTCTTCCACGAGCAAAACATGATCAACACCAAGACTCCATGGGTGTTAGAATCATTACTATGTAATCTAGATTATTGACTCTAGTGCAAGTGGGAGACTGAAGGAAATATTCCCTAGAGGCAATAATAAAGTTGTTATTGTATTTCCTTATATCATTATAAATGTTTATTATTCATGCTAGAATTGTATTAACCGAAAACTTAGTACATGTGTGAATATATAGACAAACAGCGTGTCCCTAGTATGCCTCTACTTGACTAGCTCGTTAATCAAAGATGGTTAAGTTTCCTGACCATAGACATGTGTTGTCATTTGATCAACAGGATCACATCATTAGATAATGATGTGATGGAAAAGACCCATACGTTAGCTTAGCATAACGATCGTTTAGTTTTATTGCTATTGCTTTCTTCATGACTTATACATATTCCTCTGACTATGAGATTATGCAACTCCCGAATACCGGAGGACCACTTTGTGTGCTATCAAACGTCACAACGTAACTGGGTGATTATAAAGATGCTCTACAGGTGTCTCCGATGGTGTTTGTTGAGTTGGCATAGATCGAGATTAGGATATGTCACTCCGAGTATCAGAGAGGTATCTCTCGGCCCTCTCGATAATGCACATCACTATAAGCCTTGCAAGCAATGTAACTAATGAGTTAGTTGCGGGACGATGCATTACGGAACGAGTAAAGAGACTTGCCGGTAACGAGATTGAACCAGGTATGATGATACTGACGATCGAATCTCGGGAAAGTAACATACCGATGACAAAGGGAATGACGTATGTTGTTATGCGGTTTGACCGATGAAGATCTTCGTAGAATATGTAGGAGCCAATATGAGCATCCAGGTTCCGCTATTGGTTATTGACCGGAGATGTGTCTCGGTCATGTCTGCATAGTTCTCGAACCCGTAGGGTCCGCACGCTTAACGTTCGATGACGATTTGCATTATGAGTTATGTGTTTTGGTGACCGAAGTTTGTTCGGAGTCCCGGATGAGATCATGGACTTGACGAGGAGTCTCAAGATGGCCGAGAGGTAAAGATTGATATACTGGAAGGTTATATACGGACACCGGAATGGTTCCGAAGAAGATCGGGGATATTCCGGAGTACCGAAAGGTTACCGGAACCCCCCGGGAAAGTTAATGGGCCTATTGGGCCATAGTGGAGGAGAGGAGGCAGGCCATAGGAGGTGGGGCGCGCCCCCTTGCCCCAATCCGAAATTGGACAAGGGGAGGGGGCGCGGCCCTCCTCTTTCCTTCTCCTTCTCCCTCCTTTCCCCTTTCCCCTCTCCGTTAGATGGAAGGAAGGGGGGCCGAATCCTACTAGGAACGGAGTCCTAGTAGGACTCCCCCCTCATGGCGCGCCCCCCTTGGGCCGGCCTCCTCCTGCCCCCTCCTTTATATACGTGGGCAGGGGGGCACCCCAAAGACACAACAGTTGTTTCTTAGTCGTGTGCGGTGCCCCCCTCCACAGTTTACCACCTCGGTCATATAGTTGTAGTGCTTAGGCGAAGCCCTGCGCGGATCACATCACCAACACCGTCGCCACGCCGTCGTGCTGATGAAACTCTCCCTCGACCCTCTACTGGATCAAGAGCTCAAGGGACGTCATCGTGCTGAACGTGTGCTGAACACGGAGGTGCCGTACGTTCGGTACTTGGATCGGTTGGATCGTGAAGACGTTCGACTACATCAACTGCGTTACTAAACGCTTCCGCTTTCGGTCTACGAGGGTACGTGGACACACTCTCCTGTCTCGTTGTTATGCATCTCCTAGATAGATCTTGCGTGATCGTAGGAATTTTTTTAAATTACTACGTTCCCCAACAGATAGTCGATGAGACGTCCAATACAACGCGCCATCTGAACTATATCCACATTTTCATATTGCACATCTTAAATTGTTGCGCGCTCTTCGATTGCATGAATGTATTGATCTTTGTGATCAGATTGACTGGATTTCCAACACTGTCAATAACCATATTGGAGTTGGTTTAGCGATTTCTAAGGCGCATCATCGCCGTATGGAGTAGTTGGGTCGCCAAAGTTTCCTCCAAAAGAATTGATACTATCTCATCGAAAGATAGGTACACACTTCTACCCATACACTCCCTTGCATCTCACTAGCAGCATCAGGAAAAATAGTGTAAGGCCGAAAAATGTCAAAATCCAAGAAGATTTTTGCACACATTCAAGATAAGAACCGTCCTCTTCTTCCACTTACTGAGCTCCTTGTCACTCGAGATGCGAGGAGTGTGCTACCAAAGAGCAGCAACGTTGATGACCAACTTGACACAATGCATGAACCTTGACGTCACACTCGCAATTGAGGTGGAGAAGATCAGAATGACTCGATATGCAAGTTAAAAGAGGAAGGGAGCATGGGTGGAAGGGTGGGTGACTGACAACGCCGGTCTGAATCAGGCGATGATGTTCTGTTGCAGATAGAAGATATCATTCAAATCATAGATATGGTCAATGGGGGCAGCGACACCGCCCCTCCATCCTGCTCCATTGTTTTCTCTCGTCATTGTTCCAGTCGTCGACCATAGCTCGACGGTGCATGAGGAGATTGGCTAGCGGGGGCGACCTTGCGGTGTTGGCGAGCAAGTCTAAGGCCAAGAGTTTGGCTTTGCAACGACTATAAACCCTATAGAAGGGGCACTTGGGACTCCGTAGGAAGATATAATAGAGGGAGATTTTGGGTCTTCAGTTTGACTAATAAAATGTGTGTAACATATGCTAATAAGTATATGTTTATAAATTTAATTCAACCAAGGATCCAAAAATATTTAATTTCGCTAGTCAAATCGATGACTAAAAATTTGTGTCGGCATGACAAACCCTGATAGAGGTTTTCGAGTTGGTATTTATGGCTAGGTTTTTTTGGGGGGAGGGGAAGAGGTGGTGTCCGTGCAACGGCAAAGTGGTTGCGGTTGTTTTTCCCATCAATCAAGATTTTTCAATCGTGGTGCTCAACCATCAAGGATCAAAACCCATGTTTGACGTTTGATTTTCATTAATGCAGATTATTTTTTAAGTGGGAGCGACATTTTCATTGATAACAGGACCCCCATGATGATTTTGTCAATCATGAAGTTATGCCACGTGAATGTTTTTTTTTGGGGAAATGATTTTTTCTTAAATCTTAAAAAAAACCCTCAACCATTCTGAGCAGTGGACCATGTCTGAGATCCAACTACGGCCAGAACGCTTTGAGCGGGGAGCGGGCCGAGGACGCAACATATCCACCACCACCACCACCATTTAGGGTTAGAGGATTTGCGCTCTCCAGACACATCGCCCCAAAGTAGGTCGAATCGAAGCGATGGCGTCTCGTCTGCTTGCGGCGGCCTCCTCCTCCTCCTCGTCTTCCTCCCCCCTCGCTCGCCTCATCTCCAGCCGCCGTATGGCCGGCGCCGCAGGTATGCTTGGATCTGAGAATGTGCGCCTTCTCCTCCCCTTCCCAGATCCGAGAATCCCACACACGGATCGTTCGGATCCGCCGGTCGTGCGTCGGGCGTCGCCGGTTGTTGACCCCGATTCGGTTATGCAATTGGTTGTCCATGAGGGGGATGTAGGCAGCCTAGGGGGAGCGTGCTGTCCGCCAGAAATCAGGGCCCCTTTCCCTCTGTAGTTTTTGTGCGGCGCGTCCTTGTGCTTGATGTCTCCTACTTTTTTTTGATCGATCGATTCGTCTTGTGTGCTTGAACAGATCACCACGGATCGACAAAGGTGAACATGTGGCAGGAGCCCTTGAACCCCGGCAACTGGAAGGAAGAGCACGTGAGTTTTCCCCCACCCACACCGCAGTAAAGAGCATCGATTTCTATTTGTTCCTTTTAGGAGAGCTTTCTACTTGATGCCTGTGGCATACAACAAGTGTAGGCAGGCTTTTTATTAGTATTGTATTAGTTATTTTCTTGAGATAGATCAAGTAGCAAGACTGTTAATTTAAATTAGGGTTGCTTGTATTTTTGCTTTCATTCAGAGATTATTCCGCACCTTCTTTTGATCTCATTTGATGTGTGCTGTACAATTACTACTGCTTACTACTTACTAAGCCTTTTGTCCCAAACAAGTTGGGGTAGGCTAGATATGAAACCCTTTCACGAGGACTTCCCAGGAGGTCACCCATCCCAGTACCACTCTCGCCCAAATGGGTTTCATACCCAAAGGACTGGCTAGTTTTTACACAACCCTTAGATATGAAACCATTTCACGAGGACTTCCCAGGAGGTCACCCATCCTAGTACTACTCTCGCTCAAATGGGTTTCATACCCATGGGACTGACTAGTTTTTACGTTGGCTCGCCAAGCCTATCACAACCCTCCTCCTTTACCCGGGCTTGGGACCGGCTATGCCTAGAAGACATAGGCGGAGTTGATGTGTGCTGTACAATAAGACCGTAAAATCGAACTCCATTGTCACAACCGTGCAGTGTGGCCAATGTTTTTTTTTCTTACCTAGTTCAGGAGTAAAGGGGAAGGTTTGTTTCATCTATGGTCATAACGTACCATAGATATAATAGTCAGATTAATCTTTTTGCACTGTAAGGTGGATACTTCATGCACGTCTTATTCTTGAATATTTTTCCAAGTGGATGTAGAGGTACATGTATCAGTGTTCTGAGCAACCACTAGAGGCAAAGTTGTCATGAAAATTGATGAGTTGATTAAGAGGAACAAACAGTCAAGATCTGCTTTACAGAAACTGCAGTAATTGGTTTAGGGTTCCAAGAGGTTTTAGGTTAGGTTGGCAAAATGCAGGTTAATTAAAATTGTGTCTCTTTTCTATGGTCGCTCAACAATATGTTTTCGCTTTCAGCTTTCATGGCTCATCCACTGTGATCAAGTCTTACAAGTTGTTAGTGATTCGTTACAGGAAAACACCATGCAAGCGCTATTTAAAAAATGCAAGAATGACTCATTCATATGGACTATGTAATAGCATTTTGAAGATTCACGTGTCCACTTGATATATCTTTCTTAGCTACAATGTTGTTCATCTGGTACTGTAGAGTACCTTACTGGCGTCCTTGAGCTTGTGGGTCAACTAATCACAAAGTTAATTTCGAAAGGTCTTTATACTACTTTTGAAATATCATGCTATAACTGTGCAGCAAGTCCAAATGTACTTGTTTTAATTTAATCTCCCTCTTGTTAGTAATTACAGAACTAATACAGGTTAGACCTCCTAGTTACTCTTTGACCAGAAGCTTCCCATCCTTTGTTATCATTCATCTTTGTTGAAAAGATCATATTGTAAATTTGACTTTGTCTGGCCACTTTAATAGATTGCTCATTTTCCTGTTCCCTTTTCTCATCGATGTGCCTTTTGAGGAGGAATATTTCTGCAGCCCCTATCATGTGCGATGCAGTCAAATCGGTGTTCTTACTTACACTGTCTGCTTTGCATTATGTTCGTGTGGCATGCTATCTGCCTTCTAAGCGTCTGTCCATATGGATATAAATAAATGACTTTCAGTTAAACTATTCTGATGGTTTTTTAACGTATACTTTTTCATAGCTTATTTTGGGTTGTATTCTTGTTTTTTGTTATTTATTATGTTGTCGTACCTTCTGCAGTTTGTGCTAACCAGCTTAGCGATGTGGGGCGCTATTATATATGGTGGATTGAAGGTGTTTGGCGGGAAAAAAGAAGTGAAAACCGAGGTATTGACTTGTCTGTACGAAACATTGACAGTGTTATTGTACATAGTTCATCGTGCAAGAATTTTTCAAGGATTATTTTGGTAGTTACCAATACATGACCATGCGGCATTTTACATTGTTAAGTGCTAAATAAAAAATTCATATGTATCATAATTCGTTAACGCAGTTAGCAGATGTTGTTGAGCTAACTGCGGTGATGTTGTCATTTGATGTTTATTTTATTTTGTCACTTACCTTCTGATGGCATTCTTTACTCTAGGGATTTCTTGCAAGAGTCTAATTAGTTAAATAGGTAGCAATCATTGTTTATAAGGCGTCTCGCCTTGGACGCTTAGGCGACGTTTAGGTGTCAAGGCGGTTGGTGCTCACCTTACCGCCTTAGAAACAAGCAATCCTTTACCGTTGATGCATCTGTTAACAAAGAATTTTCTTTACTAGCAAAATACTTGGATACTGTATGTCCCTTCTCCCTTGGGATGGATGGTTCCGAGTCGTACAGTCAAGTCAAGTCCTCATGCCTCCATCTCAGCGATTAGTCGCCAAGTCGCCATGTTTACCAGTACCAGCTTGGTGATTAGTCGGCAACTCAAGAACAAAGGTTGCAATGATATTACACAATCATGCACCCATTAGAGATGGATGGTCGAGCTGCATTGATTCTAAGCAATCGTGCACCTATATAACTTTGTTCAGCATGTGCCTATTTGACTTCTTCAGGCTATAGGAACTGTACCATTAATCATATGAGATTCAAATGATACTTCTTGGAGACATGAAGTGTTGCTGATTTCTCAAATAAAAATGCATAATTTCTAATATACATTTATGTATCATCAAATTCTTATTCATTGGTTTACGAATTAAGTTTGGCCCTTGCAAATTCTGCATTAGTTGAGTTAATAATTGCACTTTCTCTCCCCTAATGCACAATCAGATCATTTCAGTAATTCCTCATATTTGCCTTTAGTCATTCTATTGCATTAACATGATGTTGTTAGATACACGCGTGAAACAATATGTTTCATTTTTTTACGTGGGTTTGGGTCATGTTATTTAGCATGTTGATTTCTATTTTTTCATCGGTTATTGTACTCTCTCCTATCCATATTAATTGTCACCAATTTAGTACAAAGTTGTGCTAATTCAACGACAATTAGTATGGATCGGAGGGAGTACTTTATATATGTATATGATTTTTACTGTTGGAATTTGATTGAGTATATTTTGGGCGATGTTACAAAATAAATGCATTGCACGTACCCGATTGGTACAGTTTGGTACTCTTTGGATACAATTGCACTATGTCTGCCCTTGTTCCTTGTTGGTTTGTATCTTTTGTTTCCAGTTAATTATATCTAAACTTGCTAGGTATTCTTAATAAAAAAATGAGATTTATTTTTATAAAGATGGTATGGTACAACTGATTGTTTTGGGTAGGTTTTGTTACTGCACAAACACAAATTCTAACATGTAGTAGACATTTTGAAGCCGTCACATGCCCCAAGTCCCCAAACCTGCAGCAGGTACCGATAGGAAAGCACCTGGCAAGGCGAACCCACTACTATTAACAACTTGATTTTCTAATGCTGCATACCTTCGTGTGCCTGTTGCCGCCTGCTTGTTGGAACTCCGCCCTCAGGATCGATCATATCAAATCACGATGAACACGCACGCTCAAAAACTTATAGCCAAAGGCACCTGTTGTGCCTTTCTTTTGCCTCTTTATTTTTCATTTTTCTGGTTTTCTCACCTCATTATTGCTTTTTGTTTTTCTCTCGATGTTACACATCAAAGCTGCATCCGTGGTCACATATATATATATATATATATATATACATGACCTGAACCGACCTATAGCTAACCCCTAGACCTACTACAAATCCTAGTTGGATACAACTTCCTAAGCTAGAATTAACACAAAATAACTAGGACTAGGTACTACCCTAGGACAGACTACTACTAGCTACACGCGTACACACCCAAGACAACTCCTAGCCGGACCAATCGACTTGGCTGGAAACTAATTGCTTAACCTGCTAGACAAGATTACTACTAACACTGCTGGCCTAGGTCCTGACCACATCCATAACACTGCATGTCTACTTTGATGGTTGGCATTTTCTTTTGGCGTTTTGCTACAGACCTACAGTTATTGGTTTTGTCTAGCATGTCTTTAGCCTTTTGCTGTAGTTAGTTATAGTTTCTATCTTCACATCCACATGTAAGCTGTTTAGGCCTAGGCCTTGTTATAGAATCAAAGATATAGATGGAACTTTAATGAGGCCCCTGACATTTTACTAGCTAAATCAAATAAGTGGGGAAAACACAAAATGTGGAGATATCAGATATGAAGGTGAGGTCAAACAGTAGCCAAGCTATTCTAGTAGTTCACTACCATAGTCAGATGGCATTTTAATAGCCTGTGTGCACTCTTTGCATCGTTTATGCCTTTGGAGAAGCGATGTAAATTTTGAATTAGATGCCATACCATTCTTGTGTCGCATGTAAATTTGCCAGTGCTCAATCCAATTTGTACCTTAATCTGGTATGCTATTGTTACAGGCGGGGTCAGCGCCAGCAGCAGCACCGGCACATTAAACTTCATCCGAGCTTTATTTTCTTACCGCAATCTGTTTTAAGTATGTTGTTGACGATAAATTGAGACCAAGTTTGTAAGGCTGGCAAGGTTAAGGAGCTGCGCTGCCCAGCCACCATGAATAATCTGAACGTGGTGTAACTTTTCATCCAACAATTTTTCTACTACAGGAAGTTGGAAATATGCTATTTTCTGTGTGAGCACTCAGTTTCCTATAATTTACACACAGACTAATGTTCAGGAAATCGTCAACTGGTAACTGCTTGGTTGATGGTAACTAGGTGATTAATAATTGTCAAATTGGCAAGTTAATTGTCTGATAAATCAGTAATCGGTGGCCCATTGAGAAGGAATTTAGTATCGGTATACATTTTGATCAATGATAAACCTTGAAAATGAAATGTTCCCTTTCTTTTTAAAATGGCAGGAGAAGCATAATTCTTTTTTGAGTATTCACATCTGATTTTACAATGTCAATTAGAAAGGGGAGGGATTGCATCAAAAGTAGCATAAACATCGAGGCTAAGCGCCTCCCTCGCTCAGAGATGAGCCGCCGATGTATTTGATTCCCTCTTGAGAGATACAGAAGCTTTAATCCATGTAAAAGGTGGGAGATGATTTCATTTCCCTGAAGACTTGGATCGGTCATCCCCATTATGCCAAGTGTACAAACAACTTGACGGTCTGTCTCGATCACCACTTGGGTGAACCCCTTTGACATTGCAAGTAGCATAGCGTCAATGCAAGCCAAGGTTTCAATTACCAGGGGCTCTCCAATAACATCATATTTCGACATCAGCCAAGGTTTCAATTACCGGAGGCTCTCCAATAGCAGCACACTTGGACATCCTTCCCATAACAAAACTGATTTCATGATTGTTCTATTGCACCAGTTGCAGCCCCTCCATGGCTTGCACAAGTAGCACTGTCTTTATCCATCGCTCTTCTGCCGGCTTCCTGATAACTTTCAGTTTCTACCCGCACAGCAGGTCCCGGGACGTCCGAAGATGAGATCAATTCATCTATGATTTGCATGGATTTCCTCCCTCCGTAAACTAATATAAGAATGTTTAGATTATTAAAATAGTGATCTAAACGCTCTTATATTAGTTTACAGAGGAAGTATTAGATTGATACTTGATCTCCTTGTGCGCATATTTGTTCCTGTTCGACCATATAGCCCACACTGTAATCGCTGCTTTGTCCTTCGACAAGAAGGTTGGGTCCAGGATATCTCTAGACCACGTCAAAGGGTGAAGTTGCGGTAACTTGAGCTCGAGATAATCCTGCGCCGACTCACAAAACAACACAAACCGCATGGTTGCACTTCACTAGAGCATGAAATAATGACTTCCTCATGGCCACACATCGGGCAGTATGCCTCTGCCATCACATGTCGTCTCCTATCGGGCAGTTCACGTTAGGAGGGCAGCGTAACCGTATCTCCAACGTCGATTCTCAAACTTCCCGCATTTATTTAGACCGTGAAAGCCATCTAACGCGGACCTGTATCGATCCGCAACGCGGTCCGGACGTGTTTCCTCCCGCAAACCGAAGACAAAATGTGAGGGAGGTTTGCGGGAGTCCGGATCACTATCCTATCATGCCTGCCTCTGACTGCCCTGGCCCACCAAACCACCCATCTTCCCTTCTCACACTTTTCATCCCACGCGCCGTGCCGCTTACCGGGCCGCATTTATGCCAGCCCAGAGCATGCAGCGGCCGACATTGATGTCATGATTTGACCGGACGGGAATGCGGCGCAGACGGACGCGATCTCTCGGGCGTCGTCGCCACTTCAACGGATGCCGCGTCCTGAGAAACCAACTCGGGCCGTTGCGCCGCATTGAAGTGGGCTGACCGCCCCTCCGCTTGGCCTGGTCGCGGCTATTTAAACCGGACTCCGGCGTCATTCAGAACCACCATCCTCTTCCCCTGCGTCGGGCCCTTCCTCCTCTCCGTGCTCGGCGGTGCCGAAGTCTTGGTTCTCCGTGCCGGCTGGTGGCCACGGTGGCAGTTCGTCGTCAGGCGGATCATGGCATCGCCGCCCTCCCTCACTTGGATCATCCGCATCCACGATGGCGGGCTCTTTCGGCAAGAGGAGATAGTCATCTCCTCCGGCGACGAGGAGGACCAGCCGCAGCAGCGGCCCCATCTTCTCTCGGAGGCGGCTCTGACAGACGAAGAATTCGTCCGTCAGATGAAGATCATGACGGAGCGTTTGTTCCGTCAGATGGTTCCGGCTCCACCGTCGCGGGCGCACGTGAAGGACGAGCCACCGTCCCTACCGCGGGCCCGCGTTAAGCGGGAGCTCGCATCCCACTCCGATAGGTGAAGGACGAGCCGGCGTCCCCGCCGCGCAACAGCGGCCTCCACATCGGCGGCTGCGTGAAGCAGGAGCTGGCATCCCCCAGCGCATCCGCCGCGTGAAGGACAAACCGGTGTCGCCCCCGCCGCATAGTCGCTACGCGCGGATCGACGTGCCCACGTCGCCACCACGACACCACCGCCGACAGATGAAGGAGGAGCTGCCGCTCAGGATCGCCAAGGTGCGTGGCCGCATCCTCCGCTACCTCCGAGGCGATGGTTTCGGCGGTGCCCCCGGCTCTCCGGGCATGGTATCCGAGGAGCACGTGGCAGCAGGTGAGGTACGACCTGCGCAATGCCGATCACCGCTCCGCATTCGCCAAGACGGACGTGGCGCCGGGAAGGTTCCACAACGACCCTTACCTCGCCGCGGCGTGGGTGTTCTACCGCTCCGTCACCACCGTCGAGATGGCCGCCGGACACCGCCGCCGCCTTGACGGCAAGCTTGCCAAGATCGGCGAGAGTGGTCGCTTAGCCACTGCTCCGCCAACGCCGGCAGGGGCAAGGCCACCGCCAGGGCGCCACCAACGCCTTTGACAGTGGCTAGGACAACCCTTCGCACTGTGTAGCAGGAGGCGGAGCGGCTCCTCCACGAGTGTCAGGCAGCCGTCGGACAGGGCTGCCGTAGACCTCCCACATCCTTGCGCCGCTGGAGGGACGACGACGACGGCGGCGGCCGTGCGGCATGACTGGGCGACCACACTTACGAGGTGGTCGTATGATATAGGGTTTAGTTTTATTAATATTTTTTTAGTAAAACGGTCGAAATATCGTGCGTTTATGTAAATTTTATTAGAACTTAAATGAAATCTGTCCGATTTGATTGAATTTCACACGGTTTGTTTAAATAGATTTTGCAATGTATGAGGCTATGGTTGGATGGTGTGCTCCTGCATCCGTGTCCCACCACTCCGGACGGATACGGGAGGAAATTTAGGCGCTGTACAATGCAAGGTGCTTAGGAGTGGTGCTTGAAGAAATAAATCATGTTTTTCTTAAGCAACAATGCTTATTTCTACAGCGTAGACGCTTAATTAAGCGCCTCTCTTAGAAATAGAGACTGGTGCTTCAGAAAAATCCGATTTATTTTTCTAAGCATCTCCTTAAGCACCTAGCATTGTACAAAGCCTTACGGGTTGCCGTTGGAGTTGCTCTAACTGCCCCATTCCATCTTTCTAGCGCCGCTGCCAGTCGAATAAAACTGCTCCATTTCATCTTCCTAGCATTGAGGGCGAGAGATGGGGACGGGATCTCCGGTGTTGGGCTGGACGACAGAGGGCCGGATGGCTCTAGCAGATCACCTGTCTTGCAATTTGATTTTACCGTGAAGATACCGGCAACTAGGAATGCACATGAGTAACTCTGAAAAGAAACGATCAACGCAGCATTAACACGCATGTAGAAGCCCGCAATTAATGTGACAGCATCAGCCAACGAACTGCTCTACTAGCAGTGGTATTCTTTTGCAATAAGCAGCACGACTTCCTCGCATGGACGACCTTGGCTCTCTAGTTGGATTTAAAAAAGGCTTTGTTTGGAATTTGTCGTCTTCACACCGTAATCACCACGCGCGCAATACGCCGTCGACTTTGACTACCGACGAAGCAGCAGCAAGTCCCTCCCGAGCTACCCCTTTCGGCCCCGCGTCCATACTCCCCACCTGCTAATATATGCAGCCCAGAGATCCAGAAAAAAGAGTACAAGTGTACAGCCCCATCCACAAATCCTTCCATCACCGGGCTTCACGTGAACCCTAGCTAGCTAGCTCTTACGTACTCACGTTACGTAGCTGTTTCATCTTCAGATCATCACGGTAGCTTGGCATGGGCGGCGCTCGCGCCCTGGCGTGCTTCCTCTGCGTCTCGATCTCGCGGCGGGGGCGCACGGCGAGGCTGGTGCTGTGGGGTGGCGAGGCGCGGGCCGCCAAGCACGGGACGCAGGCGGGGCAGGTGATGCTCGACTTCGCGGGGACCGTCGTGTGCCTCGCCGACGGGTTCTACATCGGCCGGCCCGCGCCGGTGCTGGCCATCGAGGACCGCCTCGTCGCGGGGGCCACCTACCTCGTGCTCCCCGTCGACCGCCTGCCGCAGGGCTACGACGCGGTCACCGCGGCGTCCCTGGCCGCGCTCTCCTACGACAAGGCCAGCCCGGCGGGGTCCATTGCCGGGGGACCCAGGAGCCCGTTCGAGTACGTCAAGGGCGAAGACGGACGGAGGGTGATCAAGGTCACCCCGGAGTTCCTCGTGAAGGCCGTCACTGCGAGACCGGGCTGCGGCGGCGGCGGGGGTGGGGCCGAGGTCGACGGAGAGGGCGCGTGCGGCGGGGCGCTGTGCAGCACGCCGGAGCTGAGGAAGCACTACGAGCAGCTGGTGGGATCCGGGAGGGGGAGGACATGGTCGCCGCGGCTGGACACGATCAAGGAACGCAAGGGGAGGAGGCTCGTGGCGGCGGTGAGCCCCGGAAGGCTGTCGCCGGTGGCAGTCAGGCTGTTAGGGCTGGGCAAAGGAGAATTCAGGTAGCCAAAGGCTACCAAGGTTCAGTGGCGTGTTAACATTTACCAGCTCATTGCTTGTTTCGTTTTGTTTGACGGGATCAAGCAATTGAGAGTTGATTTGTACAAATTGAGCGATCGACTCTGGATATGTTATCGTCATGACCAAAGAAGAATTTGGTATAGCTAGGCGTTCTATCGACAAATCGTGTATTCTAGTATTGCTTTACTTGATTTTGTTGACGAAATTGTACATACATCAATTTTCATTTTACTAAGTAAATGTGTCATTACGGCATCTCCAACGACGTCTCTTAAAACGGACATACTATTTATCCGTAGACGTACAGAAGGCATCAATCCAATCCTATACCTCAAGTGTCTGCTTTTTATTTAACTAAAAAAAATTATTCAAAAAAAAATAAAAAAATTGTCCAACGTGGCTTCCGCCATTGATGCACCGGCTTTCCGTGTGGCTTTCGCCATGCACACACGCACGAGCTTCCGCCATGCGGCAAGCACATCACCAAGCAGCAGTCTTGTCTAAAAGAAAAAAAGACCAAGCAACAGTCCGTCCAAGTATGTACATGCAGATCAACCCGAGGTACGTGGCTTTTTGTTGGCCCGGTGAACTTCTCAACTCCCGCAGAGTCGTCGATGGTGGCGCCATCCGGCGTCGCTCCCTTGTTGGAGGCATCAATGTAGCTGCTCCCACTTTGCCTTTTCTGCCGTGCTTTGAGGGAAACCCTTGATCTAGTTTAGATCGGACGATGGCGACGCAATCTGGCGTCCCGTTCTCTCTTGGGGGCATCGTCTTGGAGGTGGATCCGATTAGAGGGACCCGTGGCTATGAGGATGTGTGTTGTTTGCCGAAAGGCGTGGTTTGTATGGTTTTAGGTTCGGTTTTCCTCATAAACTGGACCAACCTCCTCCTCCTGTTCAATGAATTTAGCAGTAATGCTAACATTCGAAAAAACTCCCGCAAACGTCCTCTAGATACGTGGCCAGTTTATTGAAATTCGGACGCGGATTGGTCGTCGGACATTTAGGGGACCTTATTGGATGACAAAAATGATTTAGACAGATATGGACGGTTTGCTTTGGAGATGTCCTTAGTCCACTAACTCAAACTGGATGTACACAAAAAATTCGGGAAATGATCAATTTAGACCATAAACTCATTTATTTGACAAATAAGGCTAAAACCGTGTTGAGAGGAAAAAACTGTTCACGTTAGTGTAACTTGGACCGCTCACAACTGATTAATCTTCACAAGGTTTTATTGAAAGAGTGTCACTTCACTATTTAAATGCCACCCAATGGGTTCAATAGGACTCGAACCCACATCATGAGAGAGGAACCAATGTTGAGTCACCACAAAGATGCTACTAAATCACTTCTGTATGAAGTGTCACAACAATTGAAACACATTCATCACATTTCTAAACAAACGCAAACAATTCAAATGCATCATGTAGTAATTCAACTATGAGCATAGATCAAATTCATCGAATTCATTAAACAACTAAACATAACAATGATTTGGGCCAAAAGATACCAAATGAACAAGTTCATTCCAAAAATCCACAAACACATGGTAGACCAAAGCCATCGTAGTTCACATGGGCCTCACACACTCGCGTCGTCACTAGTGGCACCACTGTCGGAGTCAAATCCGACGGATTACGGGTAGGGGGTCCTGAGCTGGTGATGTTAGCTTCATGGTAACAGGACAAAGGGGGACATGATGTGTGACCCAGGTTCGGACCCTCTCGAAGAGGTAAAACCCTATGTTATGCTCTTATTATATTGGGACAGAGGGGGAGGGCAAGGTCGCCGCAGTTAGACACGATCAAGGAACGCAAGGGGGAGAAGGCTCGTGGTGGCGGTGAGCCCCGAAAGGCTGTCGCCGGTGGCAGTCAGGCTGCTAGGGCTGGCAAAGCACAAGGAAGGCACCGGCTATGCGGCGCATTGTCGAACTCCTTCAGTTCGGTGGTGTGTTAATGCTTAGCAGCTCATTGCTTGTTTCGTTTTGTTTGAAGGAATCAAGCGTCTGAGAGCTGATTTGTACAAATTGAGCTAGCGACTGACTTTGGATATGTTATCGCCATGACCAAAGAAGAATTTCTTATAACATTGTAGTATTGCTTAGTTGATTTTGTTGGACAAAATAGTACATACCCCAGTTCTTATATTTTATAAAGTCAAATGTGCTATTAGTCCACTAGTATAACTTAAATTGATTGCACACCTTCGACCAAGAACTCGGGAAAGGATCAATGTAGACCATAGACTCATTTATTTAATCAAATAAGGGTAAAATCGATACGAGCACTGCTACACGGTACACGCATGACACTTACCACACGAAATAGACACAACAAGCTACATCCTACCATCCAAGCCCAACGCCGAACAACACCAGCCCGTTGGATCATACATCATTTCTATGTCGTTCAGTAAAAATTGTGTGTGAAGTACTTTCGAACCGATATAGGAGAGAAAAAACAGTCCACGTGGCTGCCACATTGACGTACCTTAGACCGCTCGCAACTGATTAACCTTCACAAGCTTTTATTTGCAACTGTGTCAACTTCACTAGTCTGCTCACTTTAAAAAATAAATTAAATGACACCCTGTGGGTTCAGTAGGAGGCGAATCCACATCATGAGGGGAGGAACCATTGCTGTTGGCTGCCCACAAGCATGCTAAATTACTTTTGTATGAAGGGCCACCACACTTGAAACACATTTATAAACAAACATGGATAATTCAAATGCACCATGTCATAATTTAACAACGAGCGTAAATAAAATTCATCGAATTCATCAAACAACTAAACATAACCATGATTTGGGCTAAAATACACCGGATAAACATGTTCATTCTAAAAAACCCATAAACACATGTTGGACCAAAAGCCATTGTAGTTCACATGGGCCTCACACACTCGTGCCCTCACCGGCGGCAACACCATCATCGCCACCACCACGTATCTTAGCCAAGATGTGGCCACAAGTGAACTCCTAATATTGCCTCACCTTCTCCTCCATCTTGCTAGGATCCATTCCCCTGATAGCACGTTCCTCCCAAAAATAATCTTTGATTAACTTTCGGGCATATTCTCGAGCACGTCGGCCTCACTCATTGTCTCGTACGAATCCAGGTCGTCATCGACCGCCGGAGGTGGAGGGGGTGGCGGTGCTGTTTGAAATATGCCCTAGAGGCAATAATAAATATTATTATTTGTTTTCACATTTGTAATCAATTTTATATTTTCGTTCTACATTTGCTATGGGTTTTGAATGTGAGATTCAGAGGAAAACTCACAAGCATGTGTGAAAACATAAACACAAAATAGGTTTATTGTCTCGCCTTTTAAGGCTATCTCATGTGTTACATGATGACCTCCTTTATTTGATCGTAGGGTATTGTTAAAATAACAAGGAGACCGACAACGATGGCATCACATTGTTAGCGGAACAGCGGTGTTGAACTGACCCAACCTAATGATATACTACGACAACACATCGTCACAATGTTATAAGTATAATCATGCAAGTTTTAAGGTATACTCACTTCCTTAAACCATGTGAGTACCGAGTACCTGCATGATAGACAATATAATTTGGGGTTCGCCAAACATTACTCGTAACAGGGTGATTATAGCGATAAATTTCGGGTACATCGGAAAAGTATGTCTAGCGACTTGATAACTCAAGATTGGAATTTGCTCCTCCGGTGATGGAGAGATATTCTTCAGACCCTCTCGGTCTTTTATCCATCATCATGTGGACATACAAAGTGTGATATGATAACAGGCATACCAGAATATATAAATGAGAAAAGACAACAAAAACAGTAACGATGATAACTTGGTATTGTGATCAAGTTGCCTAAAAAAATACCAATAAAAGTCCCGCCTCGGTTTTTTCAAGTATCACAAAGCAAAGAGAATTGTGTGAGCAAACAAAAGGTTTGCTTGATAATTATCCATGTATGTGTAGGAGTTAGTAAATAGGCCCAGCTCCTGCTATTGGTTAGAAGGAGTTCCAAGTCATGCCTACACATTACCGAACCCGCGGCCACATGATTAAGGGTCATCGGTTTGTTGAGTATCAAAAGTGTTAGGAGCACGAGAAAAACACACCGAAAAAGTTTGGCGAAGATTAACAATTTTTCAAAGAGAAAACTAGAAGAGTTTCGAAAAACTAAGAAAGTTCCGGAGAACCCAAAAAGCCACCAGAAGTTCTGGGAAGTTCCAGAATATTCCAAAAAGTTCTGGAAGGGTCCATGGGCTTGCCACTTGTCTAGGCCTAGGTGGGGGTAACCGCATGGGCCTAAGGGGCCCATTGGTGGGGCGCCTCCCCTTCGCCTTGTGGGGCAAGGAAGAGGGGGTGGCTAGGGATTTTTGTGGTGCCCAACCACTTGGTACACCGGCCCTAGGAGGAGGCAACCTGAAAGTGCAACTAATCCCTGGGTGGTTTTGGTAATTCTTAACAACATATAGCTCATTGGACTAATATTCTTTCAAGATAATCATTTCAGAAAGTTCAATGATTGGCATGGCATGGACTAGAGATGTGGACGCCTCAAAATGCTAAGGACACATATTGGCTCAAGCTCAAGACTCTATATTTTCATTTCAGTGATCCAAGATCACATTGAGTCCATAGGAAAAGCCAATACTGTTAAAAGGGGATGAGGTGTTGCTTAATGGCTTGCTTGCTCAAAATGCTTAGTGATATGCTCCAAAAGCCCTCAACCACTTTCTCATATCCACATATGTCCCAAACCAAAAGTCAAACTCGGCCCCACCGATTTGATCTATCCGGCGCCATCGAGTTCATTTGACATAGCCATAGCCAGAAACCCTAATCAGTTCGGTCTCACCGATAGGGATCTCGGTCTCACCGAGATGGGACTGCAAACTCTCTGTTTCCCTTCGTAATGTTTCGGTCTAACCGAGATGAGCGATCAGTCCCACTGAGTTCGCAATGCAAACTCTCTATTTCCTTTTCGTAATGTTTCAGTCTCACCGAAATGAGCGATCGGTCCCACCGAGTTTGCGTGACCAACTCTCTGTTTGCCTATTACAGAAATCGGTCTCAACGAGTTCATGTGATCGGTCTCACTGAGATTACGTTATGCCCTAACCCTAATAGAATCGGTCCCACCGAGTTGACATGTCGGTCCCACCGAAAAACCTAACGTTCACATTTTGAACTAAATCAGTCTGACCGAATTTTAGTATTCGGTCCCACCGAGTTTGGTAAATTGTGTGTAATGGTTAGATTTTGTGTGGAGGCTATATATACCCCTCTACCCATCCTCCATTCGTGGAGAGAGCCATCAGAACGTGCCTACACTTCCAATATTCATTTTCTGAGAGAGAACCACCTACTCATGTGTTGAGACCAAGATATTCCATTCCAACCACAAGAATCTTGATCTCTAGCCTCCCCAAGTTGCTTTCCACTCAAATCATCTTTCCACCATATCCAAATCTGTGAGAGAGAGTTGAGTGTTGGGGAGACTGTCATTTGAAGCACAAGAGCAAGGAGTTCATCATCAACACACCATCTATTACCTTTTGGAGAGTGGTGTCTCCTAGATTGGTTAGGTGTCACTTGGGAGCCCCCGTCAAGATTGTGGAGTTGAACCAAGGAGTTTGTAAGGGTAAGGAGATTGCCTACTTCGTGAAGATCTACCCAAGTGAGGCAAGTCCTTCGTGGGCGATAGCCATGGTGGGATAGACAAGGTTGCTTCTTCGTGGACCCTTCGTGGGTGGAGCCCTCCATGGACTCGCGCAGCCGTTATCCTTCGTGGGTTGAAGTCTCCATCAACGTGGATGTACGATAGCACCACCTATCAGAACCACGCCAAAAATCTCCGTGTCTACATTGTGTTTGCTCCCTCCAAACTCCTCCCCTTTACCTTCATATGCAACGATTTACATTCCGCTGCTATACTCTTAGAATTGCATGTGTAGGTTGATTGCTTGACTTGTGATAAGTTGCTAAAATCTGCCAAGACTTAAAATTGGGAAAAGACTAGATTTTTATTTGGTCAAGTAGTCTAATCACCCCCTCTAGACATACTTTCGATCCTATAAGTGGTATCAGAGCTTTGGTCTCCATTTTCCTTTATTTCTATAGCTTTGGTGATCATAGCCTTGGTTTCACAACCTAGAAGAGTATGGCGTCTAGCGAGGGAAATTACCACCGCAGAGGTCCTTACTTTGATGGTACTAATTTTGCTAGTTGGAAGCATAAGATGAAAATGCATATTCTTGGACATAACCCCGCCATTTGGGCTATTGTGTGTATTGGCTTGCAAGGTGAATTCTTCGATGGGAGAGAACCGAATCGTGAAGCTACCACGGAAGAATTGAAGATGCTGCAATACAATGCTCAAGCTTGCGATATCCTCTTCAATGGATTGTGCCCCGAAGAATTCAACAAAATCAGCTGTCTTGAGAATGCAAAGGAAATTTAGGATACTTTGATTGATATGCACGAAGGTCCCGACTCCGTCAAGGAATCCAAATTGGATGTGCTTTAAAGTCAGCTTGACAAGTTCAAAATGAAGGATGGGAAGGTGTCGCTGAAATGTACTCTAGGCTTGCTCTCATCACAAATGAGATTGCCGGCTTAGGAAGTGAAGGGATGACCGACAGATTCATCATCAAGAAGATCCTAAGAGCCTTGGATGGAAAATATGACACCAGGTGCACTTTGATCCAAATGATGCCCAATTACAAAGATCTCAAGCCAACCGAAGTCATTGGAAGAATTGTTGCTCATGAGATGCCACTCAAGGATAAAGAAGAGCTTCACAACAAGTCTAGTGGTGCTTACAAAGCCTCATGTGATGCTCCTACATCATCAAGTGAGAAACAAGCCTTCAATGAAGAATTGAGCCTAATGGTGAAGAACTTCAACAAGTTCTACAAGAGTAGAAGCAAAAAAAAAGTTCCAAGTCAAGGTCCTACAATGATAAAAGATCTTCTAGTCGTGAGCGTAATTGCTACAATTGTGGAAGACCCGGACACTACTTCGATCACTACTGCAGGATGCTGCTAACGCGACACTACGATCAGAGACCCTTCGACGAAACTGTGTGCGATGCCATAATCGCAAATGGTGGTGTAGGCATACGATTCAGTTCAATTAGCCGTTTTCGATGAGGAGGAACAAAAGAAACGGGCAGCCAGATGAAGGTGTGTGCAATGTACAGCATACGGTTCACTCGGATGAACTGTTTATGATTAGGCAACACAAAAGAAACGGGCAGTGAGATGAAGGTGTGTGCGATATACAACATACGATTCACTCGGATGAACTATTTGTGATTAGGCAACAGAAAAGAAACGGTCAGCCAGATCAAGGTGTGTGTGATTGAGGGCATACGCTTCAGAAGGATTAACTGTTTGTGATTAGGCAACATAACAGAAACGGGTAAGCCAGATCAAAGTGTCTGCATTGATGGCATACACTTCACATGGATGAACTGTTTGCGATTAGCCACAACAAACTGAAACAGTTAGATAGATCAACGTGTGTGCGCTAGACGGGCACACCCATTCTAATTAAAAGAAGCATGCGCGATGGTAATAACGAGCGCGCACGGTTGTTGGAACAAGACGTGTGCTGACATTGCCTATTGCGGTGCACCCTATGGTGCAAACTCCACGTGCGCATCCAAGAAGGCGTACGTGCCCACGTTACGCCTTCCGGGAATAGCGCCGCACTTATAACCGTCAGTAAATTTTGAGCATGCGTCCCGTCACAATTTTTTTTAGAAGAACAGGGAGGCCGCGTCCTGTCACATTCCAAATTGCAAACCTATTCACACCGATCAAAACCTAAACGGTTTCCCACTTAGGAGCGTATTACTATGCGGTTATAAATACTACTACTCCAAGATGACTGCACATTCCTCCTCAACCCCTCATCTACAAAAAGTAAAAAACAAACAAGTCATTCATCATTGTTCCCTTGCGTCCGCCATGGCCAGCGTGAGTTATGGGTCGAGAGATTGCCACCAGGGAGAGGCGAGCCTGGAAGCAGAAGCACGAGAGATGTCCCACCTCGCCGCGAAAGCAGCCAACATGTCCCGCCGCACGGCCGTAGCAGTAGAGAGGTCCCGCCGCGCCGCCGAAGCAGCACGGAGGACCCTCCGCGCCGTCGATGCAGTAGACTGGTCTGGCCACGCCGCAGAAGCAGAAGAGATGTCCCGCCGCGCCGCGAATGCAGCAGAGATGTCCTCCCGCGCCGCGGCGGCCTGGGAAAATGTATCGCGGGCAGGCGACGACTCTTACACGCGCATGCGTGACCTTGTCCTTAGGCAGATGGATCAGATCTCCAGGTGGGCGAGGTTGCAGGATGACTTGAAAGCCTCGTTTGAATAGTCTACCGACGTCATCCGGCAACTAAATGAGAGCAATGCGAAGCTCCGGGCCGAGCGCGACCTGCTGAGGGCGAAGATCGTCGGAAGTGCGGAGCAGCAAGAGCAGACCACTGCCTTGTTGAAGAGGACCGGTGTCATCCTCGAGAAACTTATGGACGAGAATGCCATGCTGCGCATCGAGTGCAGAAGGCTGGTGGAGGAATCCGTGGATGATCTCAAGCAGCATCTTGAGGACAAGAAAGAGCTCATCGCCGCTTGCCGCGGAGACTAGTTCCGGCAGCCTGCAGCAACGCATCAAGAAAGTAGAGATCAGCAAACCAGATCGTTGTCTTCCTTCTTCTTTTGCCCTTGTGTATTTCGGGCATTGCCGCATGTGGCTTTTTTTAATTATGTTTCTAAACATGTAAGACAATTATTATCCACTGTCATCGTCCTTATATTCATCATGCTTGCTATAAGTCGCAATCGATGCTATATAGGTCCGTAGGATCTTAAATCAAGATCCGTGCAAAACTTTCTTTTCAGATTTTCATTTTTCTCTCTTAAATCTCAGTCCAGTGAGACATATAGCCACGCCGTAGAACAGGTGCTCGGGCGCCATTAATGGAGATGTTGGGAGGGAGGTGCGTGGCGGGTAGCGGTCAAAGGGCTCTCCTCCCGATGAGCACGCGCAGGGGTCTGATCGCATGCCTCCCGTACTCAAATAGCTACCTCGCACGGCACCTCCTAGCCAATAAAAAAAGGGGACGCGTGGCCGCACGTAATTGGTAAGTCGAACGCCCACAGTTTTAATAATACTTGTGTTTCCGATTTGTAACGTGACAACACTTGTTCCAAAATGACCTTGTTGATTGTTAATGTGTGCGCCTTCGCAAATCGGACAGAAAAATTACCATAGCATGTTGGTGCCATGTCATGAGACCATGCCAAGTTTCATGATTTTCAGGCGTGTTTTGGAATTACATGAATTAAAAAACCAAGTTTCTCAATCTTTCTGGCCGAGCCACGACGCCCATATGTTTGAATTTCACTCACATCTTTTGCATGGGACCTAGAAATTCACCCAAGGACACACATGTGATTTTTCAAACAACTTTGGTGCACTGGAGCCCGTGCTTGTAGTTCAAATTTGAATTATTCACATTAAATGCCCAGAAACTCAATTAATGTATAAAAAAAGGCCAAACGAACCCAGAATAATTCCAAATTTAGCATGATACTTCTAATTGGTCTAATCTGGCTGTGTAAAAAAATTAAGGCGGGAGAAGGCAGTGTACATATGTTGTTTCGCACACGAAGGTGACACGTTCCCTCTCGGAACCACGAGCCTTCTTGAGGGAAGCTCCGGTTTGCAAGAAGCTTACACCAAAGCTTGTCCCAATTCGGCCAAAAAAAATTACCGCAACATGTTGGTGCCATGTCATGACACCATGCCAAGTTTCATGATTTTCAGGCGTGTTTTGGAATTACAGGAATTAAAAAACCAAGTTTCTCAATCTTTCCGGCCGAGCCACGACGCTCAGATGTCTGAATTTCACTCCCATCTCTTGCATGGGACCTAGAAATTCACCGAAGGACACACATGTGATTTTTCAAACAACTTTGGTGCGCTGGAGCCTGTGCTTGTAGTTTAAATTTGAATTATGCACATTAAATGCCCAGAAACTCAATTAATGTATAAAAAGGCCAAACGAACCCGGAATAATTCCAAAATTTAGCACGGTACTTCTATTTGGTCTAATCTGGCTGTGTAAAAAAAATTAAGGCGGGAGAAGGCAGTGTACGTATGTCGTTTCGCACACGGAGGTGACACGTTCCCTCTCGGAACCACGAGCCTTCTTGAGGGAAGCTCCGGTTTGCAAGAAGCTTACACCAAAGCTTGTCCCAATTCGGCCAAAAAAATTACCGCAGCATGTTAGTGCCTTGTCATGACACCATGCCAAGTTTCATGATTTCCAGACGTGTTTTGGAATTACAGGAATTAAAAAACCAAGTTTCTCAATCTTTCTGGCCGAGCCACGATGCCTAGATGTTTGAATTTCACTCCCATCTCTTGCATGGGACCTAGAAATTCACCCAAGGACACACATGTGATTTGTCAAACAACTTTGGTGCACTGGAGCACGTGCTTGTAGTTCAAATTTGAATTATGCACATTAAATGCGCAGAAACTCAATTAATGTATAAAAAAGGCCAAACGAAACCGGAATAATTCCAAAATTTAGCACGGTACTTCTATTTGGTCTAATCTGGCTGTGTAAAAAAATTAAGGCGGGAGAAGGCAGTGTACGTATGTCGTTTCGCACACGAAGGTGACACGTTCCCTCTCGGAACCACGAGCCTTCTTGAGGGAAGCTCCGGTTTGCAAGAAGCTTACACCAAAGCTTGTCCCAATTCGGCCAAAAGAAATTACCGCAACATGTTGGTGCCATGTCATGATACCATGCCAAGTTTTATGATTTTCAGGCGTGTTTTGGATTTACAGGAATTAAAAAACCAAGTTTCTCAATCTTTCCGGCCGAGCCACGACACCCCGATGTTTGAATTTCACTCCCATCTCTTGCATGGGACCTAGAAATTCACCCAAGGACACACATGTGATTTTTCAAACAACTTTGGTGCACTGCAGCATGTGCTTGTAGTTCAAATTTGAATTATGCACATTAAATGCCCAGAAACTCAATTAATGTATAAAAAAGGCCTAACGAACACGGAATAATTCCAAAATTTAGCACGATACTTCTATTTGGTCCAATCTGCCAGTGTACAAAAATTAAGGCGGGAGAAGGCAGTGTACATATGTGTTTCGCACACGGAGGTGACACGTTCCCTCTCGGAACCAGGAGCCTTCTTGAGGGAAGCTCCGGTTTGCAAGAAGCTTACAACAAAGCTTGTCCCAATTCGGCCAAAAAAATTACCGCAGCATGTTGGTGCCATGTCATGACACCATGCCAAGTTTCATGATATTCAGGCGTGTTTTGGATTTACAGGAATTAAAAAATCAAGTTTCTCAATCTTTCCGGCCGAGCCACGACGCCGAGATGTTTGAATTTCACTCCCATCTCTTGCATGGGACCTAAAAATTCACCCAAGGACACACATGTGATTTGTCAAACAAGTTTGGTGCACTGGAGCATGTGCTTGTAGTTCAAATTTGAATTATGCACACTAAATGCCCAGAAACTCAATTAATGTATAAAAAAGGCCAAACGAACACGGAATAATTCCAAAATTTAGCACGATACTTCTATTTGGTCTAATCTGCCAGTATACAAAAATTAAGGCGGGAGAAGGCAGTGTACGTATGTCGTTTCGCACACGGAGGTGACATGTTCCCTCTCGGAACCACGAGCCTTCTTGAGGGAAGCTCCGGTTTGCAAGAAGCTTACACCAAAGCTTGTCCCAATTCGGCCAAAAAATTTACTGCAGCATGTTGGTGCCATGTCATGACACCATGCCAAGTTTCATGATTTTTAGTCGTGTTTTGGATTTACAGGAATTAAAAAACCAAGTTTCTTAATAATTCCGGCCGAGCCACGACGCCCAGATGTTTGAATTTTATTCCCATTTCTTGCATGGGACCTATAAATTCACCCAAAGACACACATGTGATTTTTCAGCAAACTTTGGTGCATCGGAGCATGTGCTTGTAGTTCAAATTTGAATTATGCACATTAAATGCCCAGAAACTCAATTAATGCATAAAAATGCCAAACGAACCTGGAATAATTCCAAATTTAAACACGACACTCATGTACTAGTTGCATGTTCACTATACGTCAATGTTCTAGCAATTCAAACACCATCCTTTCCCTCCGCAACACCATTTTGTCTTTCAAAACATAATGAAAAAATCAGGTATACCACAAACAGTTTACTAGAAAGAATCGTGTGGGATGTGATATAAAATATCTTGGGGCACCGTCTTGTCTGGCTTACGCAGGAAGCTTCGTTGTCTACAGTCCACCGCCCCCGCTTGAACCACACTTGCGCGCCAGTTTCTCACGGCACCGAGCAAAAAAATTTCGCCACCGCGGAAATATCTATCTCCCCGCCCCCTCCCTCCTACCAAAAGGCACATTTCCACTGGTCCTCCTTGCTTTCCAAGTTCAAACCTTCACTGCTGCTTACTGGCAGCTCAGCTTCCTCGCCGGCGACCCTTCTTCTTGCAGCGCCGCCTCCTCGCCGGCTACCCTTCTTCTTGCAGCACCGCCTCCTCGCCGGTGGCCCTTCTTCTTGCAGCGCCGCCTCCTCGCTGACGACTCTTCTTCTTGCTGTGCGGCCTCCTCGCTGCCGACCCTTCTTCTTGCTGTGCGGCCTCGTCGATATGGTCAGGTAATCCACACCCCACCCACACCATCATCCTCCTTTCCCGTCCCACATGCCCCGACTGACGGAGCGACACCTTCCACCGAAATCACTGCCCCCTCCTCCAATTAAGCGCCACCCACAACCATTTTACACGCAGTATAACATGGAGCTGAGTAGCATGCGGCCGCACGCGCGAACGAGGTCGCTATGGCTGCCATGTGTGTCGACCGCCAGATCTTGGAGGAGCACCTCGTCTTCGAGGCCACCGTAGACACCGCCACGCGGTTGTCTACATTAAAATACAGTTCGTGATGTTTTCTCGAGGCCACTGCCAGTGCCTTCTAGTGATTTGTCCTCTGTAATGTTAATATGCAATCTGATGTTCAGTTAATAGTTTGGTCCTCTGAAATGTAATGTTCAGTTAACACTTTGGTCCAACAATTGCTACATTTCGTAGTACTGTTCTCAAGCATTCTTTGTTTTGTTAACTGTCATATCTTCTAGTACATGTTTCTATTCTGCAATGTCGTGCTCAGTTAACTATTTTGGTTCATTTGGTCTGCTGTCCATTTAACTGCTGGTTCAGTTCTGCAATTTGATTTTCATTTGCTGTGGGTACAATTTTGTATTGTTATGCATGTGACACCAATCGAATTTGGATGTACTCAATACATATTCTACTGATAGTATGGCAACTCTCAGTTAACCTGATCAAGATCTTCCTTATGTGTGTTGCAGGGAAACAATGGGAGACACTGCGGTTTACCATCGAGGTTTGTTCAAGCAGGGTCCTTTGGTTAATAACACATTATTGTGCAGTTGCAGGAATCATTCTAATATTTAGGTTTCTTACAATTTGGTCTTGCACATGTAGGTCCTGCTGTCAGAGGCTTAGACCCACTGTTTGACCCATTTTGCATATGGGGAAATGAGATGTCCATGAATATCAGTCAAGTCAAGAAACTCAGAAAGATTGTTAGGATGAAGAAACTTGCGACGAATAACAGCAAGATCTTTGTTTGCACAATGAAGAAGACATCAGTCAACCATAGGATGGTACCAACTCTTTTACCTTGTTTTTACCCCTTGCGCCATTTCAAAATTTACAACAGCGATTTATGGATAGCTTTGTTTTCAGTACTTTTCAAAGTAGTTCACCGATGATTACCTCTCAAACCACCTGCATGGTCAAGAGGTGAGGAAGGTATTCATTCAACACCCACAATACAATATTGAAGTCTTGCTGAAGAGGACGAAGGTTGGGCGGGCAATTATCCATAGCCACTGGCCGAAAGTTGCAAGGACATTCAACATCACTGAAGGTTCAATATTTGCCTTCCGCTTCTGCAGTTTCTCAGATGAGATTCATCTGTCTATTTACCGTGTATGATGCTACTTTCCAAAGGTTTTTGATGGTGCATGCGAAACTTGGTGCTGTTGTGTAATGGCGTAACTGAGTGCCGAAGCTATCTGATGTAATTCGATTATGAAATCCTGGTTGCTTTTATACGAATATGAAATATCTGGCGTGTTTTATAAGAAATATCAGTTTGATTAGTACATGGATTATCAATAATAGGCTAATTACCCTGCTTATTGGGGTTTTCTATTGCAAACGGTTACTCAGACAGCACCGTGGGCGATGAACTCAAATAACCCGCATGGTTTCTAGAAAGTAGGCGTGTTCGATCAACTAACAATCACACACGGCTTCCGGCAGCGAACTTTTTGCGTTAGGCCACCTTGCACAAACGTTTCCACACAAAGAACTGTGTGTGATATACATACCTACGAAAATATTTTTCTAGGATTCATCGTGTGGGATGTACATACCTACGGAAACGATTTTCTGGGATTCATCGTGCGGGATGTACATACCTACGGAAATGATTTTTTGGGATTCACCGTGTGGGATGTACATACATATGGAAATGATTTACTCGGATTACCGTGTGGGATGTACATACCTACGGAAATAATTTGGGTTTCGATGCCTCGCCCGATCGCACACGGCCCCAGCCTGGGTCCCAGGAGGGCCTATCCCCGACAATTTCTGGGTCGTGTGGGAAGGACACCCTATCGCACACACTCACTTGGCGATGGTTCCAAATGTCGTCGCGGAAAGGGGTTAAAAACCGTTTGTTTAGGACGTCGCTGTACTAGTGAATGAGTGTACGGCTCCCTAAAAAAGAATAGAAGACACACCTAAAAGGAGAAGCAAAAGAGAAGAATCACCTCCAAGGGAGAGGAGTAGAGATGATCGTTATGAACGAAGAACCTCTCACAGAAGCAAGGATTCGAAGAGGAAGGACAAGTCATCAAGGAGCTACACAAAACAAAGACATCAAGCTCATGTTGGTGAATGGGTATCCGGCTCTGACTCCGACCATCACTCCGAAAGAAGTTATCACTCCGACTCAGAATATACTCAAGATGAAGGTGTTGTCGGTCTAGCACTTGTGTCAACCAACTCCTATGACATATTTGACTCACCAAATGAGGGAATTGGAAGATGCTTCATGGCTAAAGGCCCAAAGGTATCACATCCCGAGTATGTTGATTTCAGTAGTGATAAGATGATTTGCTAGGTGATGATGATTTACTTGTTGACAACTCTAGTGATGAAAACTATGATGAACTTGCTATTAATCATGCTAATCAAGATAAAGCGAATGACGATGATAAGAAGGAGATTGAGCGTCTAACTAAAGAACTAAACAATCTTAAGTTAGCTCATGAAACTCTCTTTGAAGATCATCGAGAACTTTTATAGACTCATGAGAAGCTACGCTTTGAAAAGCTCAACCTAGAGCAAGAGCGTGGGTTCTTAAAAGCAATCAATGATGATCTTCGTAAGAAAAGTTCTTCTTACATTGCCAAGCGTTTACTCTTGTCTACTTACATGCCACAAGTAAAATCTAGCAACAAGAGTAAGAAATATTCTTCTTCTAGTAGTAACAATAATCATGCTAAATCCAATGTTGTTGCTTCTAGTAGTTGTCTTGATTCCACTAATGATTCTCTTAGCCAAGTTACACTTGAGCAAGAAAATATCTTATTGAAGGGAATTATAGAGAAAGGTGTTTACAAGAGCCTTGCCGGAAGTAAGCAATTTGAGGAAATTGTACGCAAGCAAGGAAGGCATCGGAAGAATCAAGGTGTTGGTTTTGAACGAAAGTTTAATGCCAATGGAGTTGAGTGGGAAGAAGATCAATACCCAAAGATGAAGTTTGTTCCTCAACAAGAGAAGTATGATCCAACTTCCTTCAAAGGAACACAAGCTCAAGATGATCTTCCACCACAAGACCACAAGCAAAAAGGCAAGGACAAGCTTCAAGAGGAGATTGATGCATTTGGAGAAGCTCCCAAGGCCTTGGTCAAGTGGGTTCCTAAGACTACATCAAGTTCTACTTCATCAAGTACGACCACAACTCCAAGGATTCCCATCAAGTTGATGTGGATCCCGAAGAACAAGAACTAGAGAGTTCTTGAGGGTGACTCCGCCAACATACTTCACTCATATCATTTTGGCGAGAACAAGTGCAAACAACTTCCACATCTTGCACTAGTTCAAGGAGTCACAAACCCTCTTGTTGGTAAGACAAGGGACAAGGTAACCTAATGCGTTCATGGACATCATCTTGTGTGTACTTCACTCTATGTCTATGGATATCCTTGGTTGTTCCTTGTGGGACTAACCCATGTAGGTATTGAAAGTGCAACTCACTCCAATGGATTGCTCCAAATGATCTACATCAACTTTGAGCATCCACATCTTCAACATCTACATGAAGTCATTATCGACAAAACCCAAGGTTAGTTCATCCCTCTTAAGGGGGATATCACATCTAGGGGGAGCTTTACTCTAAGAATTGAGCTAAAGCAACTCTAATAGTGTGAACACAACAATGCTTTATGTAAAAGTGGTAACCCCACTTGTGCTTAAACGATGAGTATAACCTATGATCAAATGTTCTCATTTGACTCCTGAGTCAATATGCTCATATATATATGACCTAGTCATCGCCAATTGCTTGATAGATGCTAGAGTGATTGTGCATGCTTTGCCACATATTTCATTTGCCATCTTATTGTGTGAGCATATTGGTTGCATATTTTTTCTCATTCAAGGACATCCATTTGTTGTTTTGATTGTTTGTCTTTTCTTTTTGCCAAATGGATGGACAAGAATGCCTAAGAATTTCCTATAGCTATCTATGCTTTTCTCGTCTCAAACTCTATTCATGCTACATCACAAAGTTTGATCAAGTCAGATTCGAACCCTCTGGGTGAGGAGCACTCGGAGTCACCGATTCGTCATAGACTTAAACTTCTAAAACCTGTATGTGTATTTCGGTCTGACCGATTCATCCCTTTCGGCCATATCAAGTTCATTGAGTTAATCTAGGTTTTCAATCTCGGTGCAACCGATTAGAACCGTTCGGTCACACCGAGCTACAGTAACCGCTTGCGATTCTGCATCTTGGTGCCACCGAGTCGTCCCACTCGGTCACACCGACAGGTTCAGGATATATATACCCACGGGTCAAATTTTGGAAATTCCTCCGAAACCTTTCACCCGCGCGTGTCCTGCTCTGCCGACATGGGTCTCCGGATCATCTCCTCATCGCCAGCGACCTCTCGCCGCTGGTCTCTGCCGCCATCAACGGGAATCTTCACCGCCGTTGCCACCGTAGCGAGCTCATCGCCAAGTTAGGGTATGAGTTCGATCCTTTGTGCAATCCTTACGTCCGATTCTTAGCACAAAGTCAATGCCATGATTCTTACTACGTATGAGATTATCCTATCCAGCAAAAACTCCCTTTAGATTAGTTTTGTTTCAAAAATGTAGGGTTAGGTTTCCACAGAACTAATCTCGGACCGACCGAGTTGTAGAAATCGGTCTCACCGATTTGGCTTAGGCCATTACACTTGTAACTTTCGGTCTAACCGAAACTTGCAAATCGGTGTGACCGATTTCAACTCTCAGTGAAACCCTAGCAATCTCGGACTCACTGAACTGTGTCTCGGTCTGACCGATCTCACTAGTTCAGACTCCAATATTGCTTCGGTGGCACCGAGTTTAACAAATCAGTAGCTCCGAAATGCTTTATGTGGAAAACTAAAACTAAGTTTTTGATTCAATTGATTTGCGAAATCTCTGCACTTTGTGATGCTCATCCACTCTATCTCATCTATATCTATTAATAGGGTCAGCTTTCAGTTTGTAGTGTCAGAAATGTCTGATCAGAGTGATAGCCAGAACAAGTCTGAGCAGCAAGTTAACATGAGTGAGGGCACTAGTCCCTCTGACAGCTATGATGATGGGAGAAGAAGTACTCCTAGAAACCTGCCTAAGGCTGCTACTAGGCAGAGGAGAAAGAGAAATTCTGATTCAGAGGATGAAGATTATGTTGCTGGTGAGGAGGAGGTCAGCTCCAAGAAGAAAGTGGCTAAGAAGGAATTTGGCACAACTGCTTCAACAAAGCCTGGTCTGAACAAGAAGGCTCCTGCCAAGAGAGTGACCATGTCAAAGGCCAGAGCCTCAACACTTGAAACCTCCAAATCAACTGTTGGAGAGGCTGCTGGTGAAGGTAAGAAGAGAAAGGAAAGGGTCAAGAATACCATGGTAGGAGTTACTGGAAAGCCCTCAATGATGATTCAGTCTGATGAGGAAGAAGAGGAAGAAGAGGATTCTGCACCAGCACCCAAAGCTTAGAAGCTGATGGGGGATGCCATCAAGTCTGGGGCTGCTCCATCAAAGCCCAAGACTGCCCCAAAGCTACTGCTCCAGCCACCAAAACTGCACCAAAGAGAAGCACCAGGAACATACCAGCTGCTGAAAAGAACAAGGCCCCAGTGCCTGAAATAGAAGTATAAGAAGAGGAAGCCCATGTGCTCAGAAAGTTGAAGCCCAAGATCTCATATCATGATGATACACATCCAGTGGCAGAAAACATGAAGATCAGGAAGGATGCAGGTCTCAGATTGTGGAGACAATCAGACCCTTATGCTATGAGGAGAAGGACTGCTGTGGACTATAGATTTCACACCAAGGAACAGCAAGACTTCTATGAGACAGTCCTTCTGGACAAGAAGCCCATTGTCTGTGACATGAAGTGGGTAGATTGGAAGGACGTTGACAACAATGAAGACCACTTCCCTGGAGTTCATGAAAGTTTCAGGATGAATGGAGTTGATGTCTTTGTGCGTCAGAAATTGACCAAGTGGAATGATGAGCTTATCATGCAATTCTATTCAACAGCTCATTTCTGCCCAGATGGAAGAATTGTTTGGATGTATGAGGGTACAAGGTATCAGTCAACCATTGCTGAGTGGGCCAAGCTAATCAATGCCCCTGAAGAGCATGAGGATGACACTGATGTGTATGCAAAGCCTAGGAAAGGACATAACTCCATGGCACATATGTACAAGGAAATTCCAGATGCAGCTTTGGAACATCATCAGTTTGGCTCTGTCTATTATCTCCTGTCAGGTCTGCCTACTATCAATACTATCTTGAGGCACACTCAGTTGCCCAAGTCTGGAGATCACAGGATGATAAGAGGACATTCCATCAATTTGCTGCATATGTTTGATGTGCCAGAAAAATTCAAAGTGATGCCACTGATTGTAGAGACAATCAAGAGGACAACTGCTGACCAGAAGAGATCATGTGGGTATGCCTCCACACATCCAGATGCTCATCAACTCCAAGATGGGCACATGCACATACTTGTTGGACAAAGAGCACATTCCCCTGAGGCCAGACTTTGAGGACAACACAGTTGTCATGGATGCTACAGATCCTACTTTAGTAGAGGCCCAGGAGAAGAGAGAGAAGGCAAAAGCAGAGAAGGCAGCCAAGATGCCAAGTGGTGAAGAGGCTTCACAAGTTTTTCTCAAGTCAAAACAAGATCAACTTGGATATCTTATTCAAGCCACTTTGAGGATTGAGAAAGGATTGGCCACCCTGACTCAGAATCAAGAGAGTCTTGAAGGGATCATTAACACAAAGTTTTATGATCTAGACTTGAAGGTCACAGAGATGCAAATAGTTGTTGAGCAGCTCCAGGATGAAGCTGAAGAGAGGAAAGGGAAAACTACCACTGAAGCTTTTCAGAGAGTGCCTAGGGCACAGAGATCTGCAGCAGTGCCAGTGATAGACACTAGAGATACTACGTCAGCACCTGCAGCCACAACTTCAGTTGCCCCTCCGGTTGCAACTCCACCAGCTCCTACAACCTCAACAGATGCATTTGTCGCAGGAGTCCTCTCCACGCCACCTCCCAAAGATCAAGCTTAGAGATCCGCATAGCACTATGCATTTTCAAGCTTTTTGGTAACTTATTGCCAAAGGGGGAGAAAGTGTATAGATCATAGGCTTCGAGAGAGAGAGAGAGAGCTTTGCTTGCTTCTTTTTGCTACCTTATTTGTTTGCTTGTGTCGTGGTTTCGTCACGGCAGATGTCCTAGGGAAAGGACTTAGTTGTGGAGCCATCGCTACGGGTTAGCTTAAAGGGGTTAAAGCGGACAAGGGACGCAAAGAGTTTATACTGGTTCGGCCCCTTGCGGTGAAGGTAAAAGCCTATGATCCAGTGGTTGTGGGATTGCTTGGGTTTCGATGACCAGGGAGTGAATACGCTTTGCCTGAGTCTCGAGTTGTTGTCTGTTGTCCTTAAACCGCCGCCGGGTCGTCCCCTTATATACATGGGTCGACGCCCGTTGGTTTACAGAATCCCGAGGCCGGCTCATAAACATCTCCGGCTCGGTCTCTGCTCTTTCTATCTTACAACACAAGTTACATAACAATGCCGGTTTATGTCTACAGGCCTTAAACCGGCTTTGGGCCCTGGGCCTTCGTAAAGCGTCACCGTCATTGTCTTCATGGGCTTTCAGGTTTAGTGAACCATTATGGGGTTAACTCGGCCTCTCCTGGCCGGTTTATGCCCAGTAGTAATATCCCCAACATCAGGCCCCAGATTGATTTGAACTGGTTCATGTCAATCCTCAACGCATCATCATCTTCACAGAAATCTTGTAAACCGCCATGACGTCACTTTCCAGGACCATGATAAATTGCTATGGCGTCATCTGTTATTAAGAACTGTGCATGTCCCACCTTCATTAATGGGCCTCCCACAATCGAGGCAACAAAGCTGTCACATATCCCATTTTTTGGGCTCCTCGATTCTCGCGCCTGCCTTTTATCCATTCATCTTATAAATAAGGCCGAGGGGTCCCTTTCACTTTACCCCCTCGTGCCTCTTCGCGTCGTCGTCTTCCTCGCGCCGACTGACCTTCGAGCTCCGCCGCCGCCGTCGATCTTCGCATCTGCCTCAACAAAGGCCGCTGCATCAGCCTGACCGCACCAGAGAAACGCGGCGATCCTCCGCTGCTTCCATAGCACCAGTAAGTTCCTGTTCTCCTCACTCTAGATCCACCATTAGGGTTCAGGGTTCTTCGTAGTTCTTCGAAGCTCTTGGAGCTGTTCTTCCCTGTTCCTCCCATTAGCACAAACGACTAGCTGGATCTGATACTTCTTATGCGACCGTGGCCATAGTCCTCTTTTTTTCTTATTAGATCTTCTCCTTTACACCAAAATCATCTGAACTTGCCAAACTGTTTATGCACTTGAAATTAGGTCTAGTTTTTTCCTAGTTTTCTGTCATACCGCAGATCTGAAATTTATCATGTCAATCTGCGAAACTTGTTTTTCCCTCACTTAAGTACTTCAGATCTGTACCTTATATTCCAGAATTGGCGGTTTAACCTCAGAGAAAAAATGATAATCCGGTAGGTACTATTAGTCCCCTGTTGAACCGGCAAGCCGCTTTATCTTTGTACTGTCTCCATTGTCCGACTCCAGTTTACCAATAACAAACCCCGGTTTAACAATATGCATACATCCTTGTATCACTTTATAGTTGTCCACTGTGAATTTTAAACCGGCAATAATCATGTTTCAGCTTCTCATTGCAATGGCCAAACAAGTCTATGAATGCAACTGGGCTCCTTCCTGGGTCACAGATGATCAATTAAACAGATGCGTCGCAACGGGCGCTTTAGCCAAGAAAGATGTCATCCACTGGAGGGCCCCTGGCCCGGAAAGTCCTCCTATGCCCAAGGACAGAGAGGTAGTCGTTTTTGTTGATCATCTGGGCCGAGGCTTTAGCCCTCCCGGTTCAAAATTCTTCTGAGATGTGCTGGCTAGTTTTCAGCTTCACCCTCAGGACATCGGTCCAAATTCTGTGACCAACATCTGCCACTTCCAAGTCTTCTGTGAAGCTTATCTGCAAGAGGAACCTATAGTTGTACTGTTTAGGGATTTCTTTCACTCAAACCGCCGCACAGAGTTCACAGATGGACCAAATACTGAATTGGGCGGAATGGCAATTCAGAAAAGGAAGGAAGTCACTTTCCCTCATCCCAAGCTTCATAGTCACCCCAAAGAACGGAACCAAACCTGGTTTTACTGCAAGGATACATCTCCAACTGATGAAAACCCTTTACTGGGTTACCGCCCTCACCGCCTTCGCAACACACATCCCTTTCCTCAGAGGTTGACGGCAAAAGAAAGGGACAACTATGCCCCACAACTGTCAAAGCTTAGAGCCTTCATGGCGAATGGTTTAACAGGTGTTGACTTTGCTCGTTGTTGGATAAGCTGGAGCATTCTTCCCTTAAGCCGGCGCCCAGTTTGATGTGTGAATACACAGGAAGTTTGACCGATCCTCAACGACATGTTAATATTCAGCTAACAGAGGCTGAAGTTACCGATGCTGTCAAGAAAATGTTGAATGAACCGGAGGCCGTCTGCGGCCAGACCGGACTAAGTCCTTTCTGCACCTTCAACAAACCGCCAGCTGTAATAACCATATACCCTTTTTTGTCGTAAGTTTGCTTCTTTCCAAATATTCTCTGAAAGTTTGTCTATTTTTGACAGGGTGATGATCCGTTCTGGAATAAAAAACCGCCACAGGATAAACCGGCAAAACCACAACGCCCGAAGACCAAGGTTGTTAAGAAACCTGCCAAGAAAAGGACCACTGCATCCTCCGAGCCAAATGCTGATGATGATGTGGGTAACCCGGAATCAGAGGTAGAAATTGACTCTCTTGGTTCATTTTTCGTACATCTCATTGACAATGACTATTATCAGGACGACGCTGAAGGCAGTCAAGCTGATGACGTAGAGGTAATCATTCTTTCCTTCGATTCAGATCCTCTGCCAACATCGAAAATCCGTCGGGCAAACCGGAAAGTAAAATTTTCTCACCCCCTTGCTTACTTGGATCCAAACTTTCTTTTGAAGACACAGCAACACGAAGCTCGCCACACGACCCGGCATAGCGGCCAGGTAGTTACCTCCACCGGTTTACCGAACACTCCGGTTCGGAAACACCGATCAGAGGTCTCTTATACTGTTGACACTTCTTCCCCCAAGGCGGGTTGTTTTCGACAGCCTCTTAATCCGTCTGATTCAAATTATCACGGCACTTCCCACTCATCTTCTGGCGAGTCATCGGCCACAAAGCTTCCGCCCCTCAAGACAGTTCCTGGGTAAGTTATGCACTTGCTTTTATCCTTGATGTATTATTTTTGCATACTGTACTGATCTTCATGTTTATTTTCCTCAGTGCCAAGCCCAGGCCCAGCAAGAAGGCTCGGTTGAATAAACCGGCTGACGATAATACGGTTGTTGAACCGGAAAAAACTCCAGATCCGGAAGAAACCGATGCTGATGCCATGCTCAATGATCCGCCGCCTCAAGACCAGGACTTGTTTACTGAACAAGTAGAAGTTGACACCACAAGCCATGCTGAAAATCCGTCCAGCCCGGCCCAACCCGATGATAAACCGGCCAGCCCAGGTAAGGACACTGAGAATCTGCCAACTCCCGTGAAAGCTGCTGAAGATAAAGAGGATGACGTTATAGTCACCGGCGTCGGCCACACCGCTCCTGGCAACCCAGTCGCTTTGTCCAAACATAGCGCCAAGGATGAGCTTTCTGCTATGGGCAAAGGCAAATGGAGCACCGATTTGTCTAGCTACACCCATCTCAGCGCCCAAGACATTCACTCTGGCTTCTTGAACCGTCTGTACACCAGTCTTGACTATGAAGCTAGTTTAGTAAATCTGATGAAGGAGCGATATGAGGTAACACACCACTATTTCTCTTATGTCCAATTTCAAATATCAACTCCAGTAGCCCCCAAGTGACGGTTTATGATTTCAATCCAAACCGGGACTTAGCAATAACTTAACTGTGCATGCTTAGTCTCCAGGGACCAGATTACCGTCTTTAAGATGAACCGGTCCTTTAAAATTACAATACTGATCTTTCACTGGTATAGTCCCCAAGGGTCGGTTTAACTTTATAAAGATGAACCGGGACTATAGAAGAATTCCCATATCAGCAATTCTGAGCAAACACACATTAGCCCCCAAGTGCCAAGATTAATACTTGTATTGTGCTTGGGACTTGTAGAAATTTCTGATAAAGAGCAAATATGCATTAGCCCCCAAGTATCAAGGGCATAACTTGTTATGTGCTTGGTACTCCAAATATGTACTGTCAACTCATTATACATCTGTCTCTTTATAGGCTGAGCTGAGCAAGAAGGAAAGCCAAACCGCTGATCTGCAAGAGAACATCAAGTCCCAGCAAGCCAAAACCTCCAAGGTCAAGGAAGAGTTGACCAGTGCTCTAGACGCTATGGAGAAACTGAAAGAGAGCTTCAACAAGGAGCGGGCGGATTGGGAGACGGAAAAATCCGCTTTGCGAAAAAGGGCCGAAGACGCAGAAGCAGCTCTTAAACTGGTGGTAGATGAGCTGACTGGCGTAAAGTGGCAGATTCATGCCATGACTGCTGCTGTGTTCGGTAAACATCTTTTCCTTATACTTTCACCATATCTTCCCATGTGTTGCCGGTTTACTGATGTTTACAATGATGCAGGAACTCGCATTAGCCATCTGGGCTCTGATGTACAGAAGAAGCTGAAGGCTGCCTATACTCTGATAGAGCAGTTGTATACCGGTGCGCAGCGGATCATCTACACCGCTTCACACAATAAGCCTCCCCCACGTTAATCAAGGAAACCTTAGAAAGGTTATCTATGCTTCCTGCCCGGGTAGAAGAGCTTAAAAAATCTGCTGCAAGAGCAGGCGCTCTGACCACCCTAACCCGGGCAAAAGCATGGGTACCTGACTTTGATCCAGTGGAAGCGGCCAAAGGCTACCCTAGCTTGAAAGAAGACGGACCAGAATTCGGCAATGATGATCTCCGAGCCATAAACCGGGAAGTACGTCCACTGGCTTGTCAACTGGCTGAAGAGGCGGATCTCTCGTATTATCAAGCGAGTTATGATGACAAGAATAGACGGGTTGCTGCACCAATTCCAGAAGCGCAAACTCTTAGCCCACCAATCCGTAAGCACACCTATGCCCCTGACATTGAACCGTCCACCCTTATAAGCGATGAAGCTGTATTCCCAGCCCTAACTGGGATCGACTGGGCAATTGTTGACTTCCAGCCACTGGGTAGAGAAGAAGGAGTTGAACCGGTGCAAGATGATCCGCAGTCGTCAGGCCAAGCTGGCGAAAAATCATGATCCGGAGACCGGTTTAGTCTTCTATATGCTGCAATGCTTATTGTGAAACACTTATCCTTTTGGGCACTGAAACGCCTTGTAATAGGCTAGTTAAAACACTTGGTCTTGGTATGCCTTCGTGCATATTTATCTGTTCCTGACACTTGCTAATCCGCCATGTTTTAAGACATATTATGCTCATAATCCATAGCGATTTACTCAAGCTATTCCTGCACACAAGAAATAGATAGTGTCCTGGCGGTGTATCGCCGGACGGGTCATGATGCCCAGATATATAGCCCAGGTTTATAACCGAGGCTGTAAAAAGATGATAAAATATGAAAACAATTGATACCTGTGACCTTGAGTCATAATGTTGGCTGACCAACTGTTGTAGTGAAGGTAATAACCTTAACTCGGAGTAATAAGAACTTCTGTCATATGATGCCGGTTTATGATAAAACCGTTCCGGGTTGTGTTAAACACCAGTTTACTCAATACTGGCGACTTTGAGTCAAAACCAGCCCGGGTTAGTAGTCTCCAGATTACAACTGATCATATACTGACAACTTGTAGTTGAAAGTCAAGTCGGGTTAATGAACGCCGGTTCAGCAAAACATTAGAAATCTCATCCAAAGAGAAAAACTTAGCAAATAAAAGCAAATGAAAACCTTGTAGTCGAGGCTTTTCACGGGCTGCCAGGCCCCAAATTCGAGGCTTTTCATGGGCTGCCAGGCCACTGAGTTAAACCATTTTACAAAGCCTTTTAAGATGGTCCTCAATCCTTAACCAATCATCGTTTTAACTTGACAAGTTCAGGGTCTTTTCCTAGAGTAAGTTGTCAAAGTTCGAAGGGTCATACCAGGTTTACCTGGGCGGAGTGACTTACTTAAATAGGCAGGCTAACCCGGGGTTTTAGGTGTATACACCAGGCTTCCAAGCCATGGCTTGATAGCCTATTACAAGTGTAGATTCTTTGTTCATTTCGACAGCAAAGAATCCCCAAGTAACATTTTGAGCTGTGCTCAGTGGGTGCCTATGTTTGAGTTGTTGTTTTACAACACTCTCTTTGGCCCCGGATTGATTTGGCTTTGAGCTGATCAAGAGGTGTGACTATGGTTCAGATACGACCAAGCCCCCAAGTGATGTTGTGGCATTGCGCCGATCAAGAGGTGTAGCTATGGTTTAGATACGACCAAGCCCCCAAGTGATATTGTATAAAGCTTTGATAAGCTGAATCAAGGGGTAAACCGGACGCCGCTTTATAAACAGAAGATCCATGTAACCACACATGATGTAAGAAAAACAACAGATACCCCGCTTTAGCTGAGGTTCCAGTTTATTATATTGATCATAATATATACATTGTCATAGCTATGTACATAAGCAGAGCCTATGGCTCAAGTATAGTAGGGTCGAAGATGAGCTATATTCCACGGCCGGTGGGTCTCCTCCTCCGATTTACGTGAGTCTTTGCGCTCTCGAACATCGATTAGGTAGTATGACCCATTGTGCAGATTCTTGCTGACCACAAAGGGTCCTTCCCAAGGGGGGGATAACTTGTGCATATCCGTCTGATCCTGGATGAGTCAGAGCACCAAATCGCCTTCTTGAAAGGTTCTGGTTCTAACCCGGCGGCTGTGATAACGATGCAGATCTTGCTGATAAATCGCCGAATGGGCTGCTGCCATGTCACGCTCCTCATCTAACAGGTCAAGAGCTTCCCGCCGTGCCTTCTCATTGTCAGCTTCGACATATGCCGCTACATGGGGTGAGTCATGACGGATGTCACTAGGAAGAATCGCCTCCGCTCCATAAACCATGAAGAACGGTGTGTACCCCATCGATCTGTTGGGTGTGGTATTGATGCTCCATAACACAGAAGGTAACTCCTCAACCCAACAACCCGGCATCCGTTGCAAAGGAACCATAAGCCGGGGTTTAATGCCTCTCAAGATCTCTTGGTTGGCCCTCTCCGCTTGACCATTGGATTGGGGGTGAGCCACCGACGACACATCAAGCCGGATGTGCTCACGTTGACAGAACTCCTTCATAGCACCTTTGGATAAGTTGGTACCATTATCAGTTATGATGCTGTGTGGAAAGCCAAACCGGAAGATCACCTTCTTGATGAATTGAACCGCTGTAGCTGCATCACACTTACTGACTGGCTCTGCCTCCACCCACTTGGTGAATTTATCAACCGCCACCAAAAGGTGGGTCTTCTTGTCCTTGGATCTCTTAAAGGGCCCAACCATATCCAGCCCCCAAGTTGCAAACGGCCAGGTGATTGGAATCATCCTCAATTCTTGAGCCGGTACATGAGCGCGCCTTGAGAATTTTTGACAGCCATCACATCTTTTGACCAAGTCCTCGGCATCAGCATGAGCTGTCAACCAATAGAAACCGTGATGAAACGCCTTGGCTACCAGGGATTTTGAATCGGCGTGGTGACCACAATCTCCTTTGTGGATCTCACGCAAAATTTCACGGCCTTCCTCCGGAGATACGCAGCGTTGAAACGCCCCTGTCACACTGCAATGATGTAACTCTCCATTGATAATAGTCATGGACTTGGACCGCCGGATTATCTGCCTTGCCGAAGTTTCATCTTCTGGTAACTCGCCCCGGTTCATATACGCCAGATATGGAACCGTCCAATCCGGGATAACATGAAGAGCCGCCACCAACTGAGCCTCCGAATCAGGAACAGCCAAATCCTCTTCACCAGGGAGCTTGACTGACGGATTATGCAGCACATCCAGGAAGACATTAGGTGGAACCGGTTTACGCTGGGAACCCAATCGGCTTAAAGCGTCCGCCGCTTCATTCTTCCACCGGTCCACACGATCCACCTGATAACCTTTGAAGTGACCTGCAACAATATCCACTTCACGACAATATGCCGCCATGAGTGGGTCCTTGGAATCCCAAGTGCCGGACACTTGTTGAGCCACCAGGTCCGAATCACCAAAGCACTTAACTTGGCTGAGATTCATCTCTTTAGCCATCCGAAGACCATGGAGTAAAGCCTCATATTCAGCTGCATTGTTAGTGCAAGGGAACATTAAACGGAGAACATAACAAAACTTATCACCTTGTAGGGAAGTTAAAACGACTCCAACCCCCGAGCCTTCCAATTGCCTGGACCCATCAAAATGAATAGTCCAATAAGTATGATCTAGCTTCTCCTCTGGCGCTTGTAGTTCTGTCCAATCATTGATGAAATCCACAAGTGCCTGAGATTTGATCGCAGTCCGGGGCATATATTTTAATCCGTGAGGCCCAAACTCAATAGCCCACTTAGCAATCCGGCCAGTTGCTTCCCTGTTCTGGATTATATCTCCCAAGAGCAGAGCTGACCACCGTGATAGGATGACCTTGGAAATATTGCTTAAGCTTCTGGCTTGCCATAAAAACTCCATACACCAGCTTCTGCCAATGCGGATACCTTTGCTTGGATTCAATAAGTACCTCACTGATATAATAAACCGACCATTGAACCGGATACTCCTTTCCGGCCTCCTTGCGCTCCACCACAATAGCCACGCTAACAGCCCGGGCGTTAGCTGCCACATATAGCAACAAGGGCTCTTTGTCAACCGGAGCAGCGAGAACCGGCGGATTAGCCAGCTGCCGCTTTAAGTCCTCAAATGCTTCATTAGCGGCGTCACTCCAGACGAAGTTATCCGTTTTCTTCAGCATCTGATATAAAGGGACGACCTTCTCACAAAGGCGACTGATAAACCGGCTCAACGCGGCAATCCGGCCTGCCAGACGTTGAACATCATTGATACACTTCGGTTTAGCCATAGAAGTTATAGCCTTGATTTTCTCCGGATTAGCTTCGATGCCTCTGTTGGATACCAGAAAACCCAAGAGCTTGCCCGCCGGTACACCAAAGACGCACTTGGCCGGATTAAGCATCATTTTATAGACCCGGAGGTTATCAAAGGTCTCCTTCAAGTCATCAATCAATGTCTCCTCCTTTCTGGATTTTACCACGATATCATCCACATAAGCATGAACATTGCGGCCGATCTGATTATGAAGACAATTCTGCACACACCGTTGATTAGTCGCCTGGGCACTCTTGAGTCCAAAGGGCATAGACACATAGCAGAAGGCTCCAAAGGGAGTTATGAAGGCTGTCTTCTCCTGGTCCTTAACTGCCATTTTGATCTGATGGTAACCAGAATATGCATCCAAAAAGCTCAAACGCTCGCAACCCGCCGTAGCATCAATAATTTGATCAATACGGGGGAGGGCAAAAGGATCTGCTGAACAAGCTTTGTTAAGATCTGTGTAGTCCACACACATACGCCAAGTGCCATTCTTCTTAAGGACCAGCACCGGATTAGCCAACCATTCAGGATGGAAAACTTCGATGATAAATCCAGCCGCCAAGAGTCTAGCTACTTCCTCACCGTAGCCTTGCGTCTTTGTTCATTGAACCGGCGAAGAAACTACTTAACCGGTTTATACTTAGGATCGACATTAAGAGTGTGCTCAGCGAGTTCTCTCGGTACACCTGGCATGTCAGAAGGCTTCGATGCAAAGATGTCCCGGTTCTCACGGATGAACTCGATGAGCGCGCTTTCCTATTTCGGATCCAAGTTAGCGCTGATGCTAAACTTCTTGGATGAATCGCCAGGAATGAAATCAACAAGCTTAGTCTCATCAGCCGTTTTAAACTTCAAGGCTGGTTCATGCTCAGTAGTTGGCTTTTTCAAAGAAGTCATATCCGCCGGATCAACATTGTCCTTATAGAACTTCAATTCCTCGGTTGCACAAACCGACTCAGCGTATGCCGCATCACCTTCTTCACATTCCAAAGCGATCTTGTGGCTCCCGTGCACTGTGATAGTCCCCTTATGACCCGGCATCTTGAGCTGCAGATAGACATAACAGGGCCTTGCCATAAACTTAGCATAAGCCGGCCGTTCAAACAGGGCATGATATGGGCTCTTGATTTTCACCACCTCAAAGGTCAACGTCTCTGATCTTGAATCATGCTCATCACCAAAAGCAACCTCTAGAGCTATCTTACCAATGGGATATGCCGATTTACCAGGTACCACACCATGGAAGACCGTGTTGGACGGTTTAAGATTTTTATCTGTTAACCCCATGCGACGGAAGGTTTCATAATAAAGGATATTGATACTACTCCCCCCATCCATGAGTACCTTGGTGAACTTATAACCTCCCACCTGAGGTGCCACCACCAGCGCCAGATGACCCGGATTGTCAACCCGGGGTGGATGATCCTCTCGACTCCACACAATAGGCTGTTCAGACCAGCGTAAATATCGGGGAACCGCCGGTTCAACGGAATTCACTGCCCTCTTATGAAGCTTCTGATCGCGCTTGTCCAGGCTAGTGGTGAAGACATGATACTGCCCGCTATTCAACTGCTTCGGGTTGCTCTGGTAACCCGACTGCTGCTGCTGTTGCTGATTCCCCTGATTATTATAACCACCTTGGTTGCCCTGATTGCTTTGATTGCCATGTCCACTCTGGTTACCGTGAAAACCTGAACTGGAACTGCCTCCACCGTAACCCGGCCCATGAGACCCGGGTCCCGAACCGCCACCCGGTCCATGATCATACCCAAAAGAATCAGAATTTTTGAACTCCTGCATGATATAACAATCTTTCCAGAGGTGCGTGGACGGGTTCTCCTTCATCCCGTGCTTTGGGCAAGGCTGGTTCAACAGATAAGACAGGCGGTCCGGGTTAGGACTTGGTCCTCCACCGCGCTGGGGCGGTTTACCTTTACGCCGCTGGCCTTTGTCCTGTGCGTTGGTATTAGCCACAAAATCCAAACTGTTATCCGCTTTACGCTTACCGTTGTTTCCATGGCCCGCCGGGTTGTGCTGCTGCCCCTTGGCATTGCCGCTCTTCTTTCCCTTCCCTGTCTTGTCATCGTCAGACTCGGGGTCCTTGGTACTATCAGAGTCGGCATATTTCACCAGAGCAGCCATGCGAGTCCCCATGTCATTGCAGTGGCGTTTAAGCCATCCCAACTTCAGCTTCAGAGGCGCAAACTAGCAATTGCCTTCCAACGTTAAAACTGTTGTATCAGCGTTAATGCGGTCCGAGGAATGCAAAATCTCCGAAACCCGGCGCACCCAATGGGTTGTCGATTCTCCTTCCTCCTGGACACAGGCAGCTAAGTCCACAATTGACATGGGCTGCTTGCATGTATCCTTGAAATTCTGGATGAACCGGGCCCTTAGCTCGGCCCATGACCCAATGGAGTTAGCTGGCAAGTTTTTCAACCAAGTGCGAGCCGTTCCTTCCAACATCATGGTAAAGTATTTAGCGCACGCCGCACCACCCACATCCAGCATCTCCATTGCCATCTTGTAGCTTTCAACTCATGACTCGGGGGATAAATCAGCGGTGTAATTCGGCACCTTTCGTGGGCCTTTGAAATCCTTGGGCAGGCGCACGTTGTGCAACGCTGGGACGAGACACGGTACTCCCAAAGAGCTAGAAGTAACTCCTGGTTCCACCGACGTGGTTGGACGAACCGGAGTAAGCTGGCGGGTCTCATACTGTGCTGCTAACTCGGCCTCTCAGCGATCTCTAGCGCGATCCACCACATCCTGAGCATCACCGCCACCACCCGCCGGGTTATGGCCACGGGGCGGATCATGATTCTGCGCATGGCTTGACACGTCCGGTTCATCAATACGCCTGCTGTAGCTCCGGCTTGGACGGGGAGTAGAATGGATCCTCTCGCGGCTATATGAATAAGCCTGCTGCTGAACCAAAGGTGTCTGAAGAAGCTCCCTAGCCCGTCGTGTCTCGACTGCCACCGGAGACTCGCCTTCGATCGGGAGGGCCGCCAGCCGTGAAGCGGCAGCGACAATGTTGTCCATCGGGTTAGAGTAATGACCCGGCGGTGTTGGGACATGCTGTGGCGAAACGTTGTTCCGATGAGGCGGATCCACCAAACGTGGTTGAACCGGCGTCCCTGCTCCAGGTGCCTCCGCCCAGTTTACCACCGGCGGATTACTGGTCCCCGCTCCTGGGGTATTAAAGAGGTTCCTGGCCTCATAAACCGGTGGCAGGCGAGATTGGTACCTCCTCTTCAGGACATCGTTTGACACACTCTGATCCAGCATAAGCCGGTAAGCCTGTGCATCCAATGCGGCCCGTTCCGCAGCCATCCTGGTATCCTCAGCTGCCAAGTCGGCCTTGGCCTGGGTGATCTGATCTTTCATCTTCGCGATTTCTGCATTATGCGCATCTTGATCCGCCGGGTTGACCTCCGCCATCAGTGTTGCCAAAGCGTTGAACAAATCAGATAAAACCTGAGCCGGCGGTCGCACAGGGCCTCCTGGCCCGGCCGCTATCGCTGCTGTAGATCCGGAAATCACCGCCGCTGCGGTCGAAGAGTGGAGCGCTGGCTGTGTGCCGGCCATGAAGATCGCAACCCGATTTGGCGGATCAAAGGGGTCCGGAATACTGTAGCCATCGGAACAGCCCCCAATCCGACCATCTTGTAACTGGTACATTGACTCGGTTTCTCCGGTTGATGACTCGTCGCCAGAATAAACGACAGTATCACCATCAGATTCTGATCTATCCTCAGATTCCACTCCGTGGATGACTCCCACGAAGGCACGTTTCATGGCAGGCTTAACCCGGGTAGATCTCGCACGCTGAGCGGTCTCGATGATGTCGGTGCAGATGTCCGGCTCAGGGCCCGGCTCGCCGATCTTGCCGATGAAAACGTGTATGCCGCCGAAGGGGACCCGGTACCCATACTCGATTGAGCCGGCCTCGGGGCCCCAGCCTGCATCATCGATGTAGATCTTGCCGCAACGACTCTTGGTCATCCGGCCCACGGCGTATCCCTTGCGTCCTTCGAAGCTGCCCTCTAAGAACTCGAAACCATCGCACGATAGCCCCACGGTGGGCGCCAACTGTTGTGGTTTCGTCACGGCAGATGTCCTAGGGAAAAGACTTAGTCGTGGAGCCATCGCTACAGGTTAGATTAAAGGGGTTAAAGCGGACAAGGGACGCAGAGAGTTTATACTGGTTCGGCCCCTTGCGGTGAAGGTAAAAGCCTACGATCCAGTTGTTGTGGGATTGCTTGGATTTCGATGACCAGGGAGCGAATACGCTTTGCTTGAGTCTCGAGTTGTTGTCTGTTGTCCTTAAACCGCCGCCGGGTCGTCCCCTTATATACATGGGTCGACGCCCGTCGGTTTACAGAATCCTGAGGCCGGCTCATAAACGTCTCCGGCTCGGTCTCTGCTCTTTCTATCTTACAACACAAGTTACATAACAATGCCGGTTTATGTCTACAGGCCTTAAACTGGCTTTGGGCCCTGGGCCTTCGTAAAGCATCACCGTCATTGTCTTCATGGGCTTTTAGGTACAGCGAACCATTATGGGGTTAACCCGGCCTCTCCTGGTCGATTTACACCCAGTAGTAATATCCCCAACAGCTTGCTTGGATGATACTTTATGTGTGTGTGAGATACTTGTATGGTCATGTGTTTGATCATATCATACGTTAAATGCTTGTGCTTGGATGATGATATTCTCTATCTCTCATGTATGATCATTCACATCTTGCCTTGGTTGTGAGTGCATGTTTCATATTCTATCATTTCGAGTGCTCCACCAAGATGTATGTGACATGGAAGATTAACCCATGATCCTAATCGATTGTGCATTTGCATTCAAAAGGAAATTTTGAATAATGCACAAATTTAGGGGGAGCTCTTGCTTATCACATACTTCTCAAAGCGACGATGTATTTCATTCTTATTATCATTTGTCGATGCTTTGATCTATATGTTGTCATCAATTACCAAAAAGGAGGAGATTGAAAGTGCAACTAATCCCTGGGTGGTTTTGGTAATTCTTAACAACATATAGCTCATTGGACTAATATTCTTTCAAGATAATCATTTCAGAAAGTTCAATGATTGGCATGGCATGGACTAGAGATGTGGACCCCTCAAAATGCTAAGGACACATATTGGCTCAAGCTCAAGACTTTACATTTTCATTTCACTGATCCAAGATCACATTGAGTCCATAGGAAAAGCCAATACTATTAAAAGGGGATGAGGTGGTGCTTAATGGCTTGCTTGCTCAAAATGCTTAGTGATATGCTCCAAAAGCTCTCAACCACTTTATCATATCCACATATGTCCCAAACCAAAAGTCAAACTCAGCCCCACCGATTTAATCTATCCGGCGCCACCGAGTTCATTTGACATAGCCATAGCCAGAAACCCAAATCAGTTCGGTCTCACTGATAGGGATCTCGGTCTCACCGAGATGGGATTGCAAACTCTCTGTTTCCCTTCGTAACGTTTCGGTCTAACCGAGATGAGCGATCGGTCCCACCGAGTTCGCAATGTAAACTCTCTGTTTCCTTTTCGTAACGTTTCGGTCTCACCGAAATGAGCGATCGGTCCCACCGAGTTTGCCTGACCAACTCTCTGTTTGCCTATTACAGAAATCGGTCTCACGGAGATTACGTTATGACCTAACCCTAATAGAATCGGTCCCACCGAGTTGACATATCGGTCCCACCGAAAAACCTAACGTTCACATTTTGAACTAAATCGGTCTGACCGAGTTTCAGTATTCGGTCCCACCGAGTTTGGTAAATTGTGTGTAATGGTTAGATTTTGTGTGGAGGCTATATATACCCCTCGACCCATCCTCCATTCGTGGAGAGAGCCATCAGAACGTGCCTACACTTCCAGCATTCATTTTCTGAGAGAGAACCACCTACTCATGTGTTGAGACCAAGATATTCCATTCCAACCACAAGAATCTTGATCTCTAGCCTCCCCAAGTTGCTTTCCACTCAAATCATCTTTCCACCATATCCAAATCTGTGTGAGAGAGTAGAGTGTTGGGGAGATTATCATTTGAAGCACCAGATCAAGGAGTTCATCATCAACACGCTATCTATTACCTTTTGGAGAGTGGTGTCTGTCGTGGGAGCAAGTCTGACAGTAAGAGTAGGGGGTACGTAGGAGGAGGTAAGATCCTAGCTATGGTGAGGTTGTGCATGCAAAATTTATGAGTTCAGGCCCTTCCCGGAGGAAGTAAAAGCCCTACATCTCGGTGCCCGGAGGCTTGGTCGACTGGATATGCATGAAAGTTACAGGGGGTGTGAACCCTTGTGCCCGAGGAGGGGTGGGGGTGGCTTATATAGAGTGTGCCATACCCCTCCAGCCCTCAGTTACATAGGGTTCAATGTTCATTAAGACAGGGCGTTACTAGTAACGGTAGCTATAAAAGACTATAAATGATCTTTAAGACTACGGAGTGAACGCCTGACCGTTGCCATCCTGAGGTGACTTTAGATCTTCTATTCTTCCAAGTGATTCTTTGTGTAGTCGAATGACTGTATCTTAGTCGAGTGGAATTGGGATATCCGAGTGGTATATCTGGTCGAGTGGATTGCACTCCAATGTCATTTCAGTCGGTATCTTCTCTTGATTCTTGAATGTACCAGACTTTAAGGCAGTGACCTTGGGCAGGACATCTAGGACAGGCCTATGACCCTACCCTAGGTACATGCCATCGTCAGTGTCTCCTAGATTGGTTAGGTGTCACTTGGGAGCCCCCGTCAAGATTGTGGAGTTGAACCAAGGAGTTTGTAAGGGCAAGGAGATCGCCTACTTCGTGAAGATCTACCCAAGTGAGGCAAGTCCTTCGTGGGCGATGGCCATGGTGGGATAGACAAGGTTGCTTCTTCGTGGACCCTTCGTGGGCGGAGCCCTCCGTGGACTCGCGCAGCTGTTACCCTTCGTGGGTTGAAGTCTCCATCAACGTGGATGTACGATAGCACCACCTATCGGAACCACGCCAAAAATCTCCATGTCTACATTGTGTTTGCTCCCTCCAAACTCCTCCCCTTTACCTTCATATGCAATGATTTACATTCTGCTGCTATACTCTTAGAATTGCATGTGTATGTTGATTGCTTGATTTACATTCTGCTGCTAAAATCTGCCAAGACTTAAAATTGGGAAAAGACTAGATTTTTATTTGGTCAAGTAGTCTAATCACCCCCTCTAGACATACTTTCTATCCTACACAACCCCTCCTCCAAGTCAGCCTCCTCCATTGTGCTTATAAATACCCAAGGAGGGACAACGCTTCAAACACAATCTTGTGCTTGAAGGACGCGCTTCTCTCTCTCTCTCTCTAGAAAATTTCTCTACATCGTAATGTGGCCCCTTCTCCACCTCTGGTTCTCCAAGAGTTCTTCATTCTTGATGGCGAAGCCCTGCTAGATCGGTTATCTCATACACGTGGATAACAATAGAGCAATCATTTTTTGATCCTCGAACAGGAGTAAAAATTCTTGTGGTTGGGAGGTTTAATCCTAGCTACGGGAATTTGCAACAACATCTTTGCCAACCTCTAATATCTGATGCATAGTTGCTAAAGATTAGATCTAAGCATGTATGCATCTTCATAGTGATCCTGGGTTTATTTGCGGGACATATTTTTTGTTTTATACTACATTTCTCAATAGTGGTATCAAAGCGGTCTAAGAGCATATGGAGGTACGATCTAGAGCAGACGGAGATGTGCATGCGGTGCACTTTTTTGTGTGTGTGGTGATGCGTCATAGACGTATCTATAATTTTTGATTTTTTTCATGCTATGTTTATATCACTTGAGCATAGTTTTAGAATCAATATTTATCATTTTTTTGGACTAACCTATTAACTTAATGTCTAGTGTGAGTTACTATTTTCTTCATGTTTTTGGACTTTCAAAAAATCAAATTTACAGAGCTCCAAAAATGCCCCAAAAATCAGATATTATTTTTTCATCGAGAAGCTTCCAGAGACCTGGACTCCACCTGAGAGGAGGGAAGGTGTATTGTGGACCCCACGTAACAAGGGGTGGACGCAGTGATCATGTGTGGGCCCCATGATACCCCAATCAACACTCTCTCGGTGCCTATGTTTTTTGCTCGCGAAAATCAAGGAGTTTTACTATTTCCGCCTATGTACCTCTTTGTTCTGAGGTGATCCAATTTGGAGGCCTTTTCTAGTAATCTAACGGGGGGGGGGGGGGTCATCTCGGTGGCCATCTCTGTCAACTTGAAGGCCACCATGATCGCTCGTGAGTAGTTTCCTTTAGACTATGGATTCATAGCAGTAGCTTGATGATTTTCTCTCCCTTGCTTCTCAATACAAAGATCATATGAGCTGCCCTATATGATTGTGATTCATCTGATGTAATTTATTGGTGTGTTTGTTGCGATGTGATGAATTGTCACTTTATAATCATATCTATCCATGAATTCGTTTTAGGTCAATTTGGTTTCTTTGCTGCATAATTCTTATACATATATGCTCTCCGATCTATCTATCTTTCTTTGGCTAAGTTTCATGGATGATCTCCAAGAGGGAGTTGTATATATTAGTTGGGTTTAATCTTACAACTAATCTACCATAGTGATAGAAAGTGGAAAAGGCTTATATTGTTTTGTTGCCACTAGGGACAAAGGTATGATTGCGTAGTTGCCCTTTGAACGCAAGGTGAAGACAATATATCATCTACTTAATGTTATCATACTTAGTGTAACACCCTGTTTATGCATGCTGGGTTGGGCCTTGGGTGGAGTATTAGTTATAGATACAGTTGAGTAAATTGTCTATAGATGTTCGTACGTGATGCTCACATGCAATGCCATTTATAATCATACTTATAAAAAACTACAATTTAACCAATTCAAAACTGTAATTTGTTTACCACACCTTGCTATCTTTTAGAGAGAAATCAATGGTGAACCTATGAATCCTAACCCGTTCTTGCTCCTAGTGCTTCCAACCTCAATCAACACTCTCTACATTCTTTACTTTTACTTTTCCTTGTAACTACCAAGGCTAGTAACACTGACATCTTACTTGTTTCATTAGGGGCCAAGGTAGTTTTGCATTTGTGTGTGCACGTACTGATCATTGGATGCTTAGTAACCTCCTACGGGTTCGGTAACCCTTAAGGTCATCCGGTTTCAGGGAAAATTGCTACTTGCTAAAAACCTTGCACTTGGGGCCGCAACATCTTCCTAGTTGAGAGGAAGCAAGCCTTTTTTTGGATCCCTTGCCGGAGAGTTTTGTTTTGCAGGTGTACTGAGATTCCTAGCAACTTGCCGTCAACATCAAGCCTTCTCTGGTGACGTTGCTAAGGTGTCTTTGGGTACTACCAAAGGTCATGCACTCCTTTACTTTACTTCACTGTTATCTATCTTGCCTAGTTACTTTTTATTGCTTTTCTACTTTTCAAATAAACTCAAAAAACAAAACAATGTTTAAATTCTAGCAAGTATACGCTTTTGTTTTACGCTTGGAAACATGTCTTCATCTACCCAAAATATGCAAGATCATGACTCTTCTAACTTAAAACTTGATGGTTATGTTAGAGAGGAACCTAGCCCACTGATACGTCTCCAACATATCTATAAATTTTTATTGTTCCATGCTGTTATATTATCATTCTCGAATGTTTACAATCATTTTATAGCAACTTTATATCATTTTTGGGACTAACCTATTGACATAGTGCCAAGTGCCAGTTGATGTTTTTTGCTTGTTTTTTTACTTCGCATAATACCCTATCAGACGGAGTCCAAACGCGGCGAAACTTTTTGGAGATTAACTAGGATAAACGATCATCTGATCATCATCTACGTCTTGTGACGCTTGCCACTACTGCTCTGCTTGTGGCTCGATCCGACCTCGTCGATTTCGATAACGAGGCACTTCCTCATGTCAACGATCCGCCTGTGCATCTCGTAGCATGTGTACATGCTCTTGGCCATGAACCTAAGGTGAGGTTCATCCAGTTGCCGCATCCAGACCCCGTGCCAGGATATGAGACGTGTTCTGTTGGCATCCTGCTTCATCTTTTCGTAGTATGGGTCGATGATGGCCGAGGCGAGTTCAACCAGGGAGTCCTTCTTCGTGCTGCCCTAGACCCTGTAGTGCTCACGGATTTCGACAAGGTTCTTGCAGGCCAATCCCGTAACCCTGAGCGCTTTTTATATCATTGATGGTTTCCACCGTAACGAACTTGTAGTCGGTGCTGTTGACAAACCTGCGAAATGGTCGCAAGACTCTGTGGCCACGCAGTAGTGGTAGATGAGGATATGATGGCGCTCACACAACTGGGCGACGACAACATTCTGATCTATGTTGGGACGATCGCCGGTGTACTGGAGGTCGATGCCGACCACCTTGTACTTGTCTCGAGCAAGCAACTGCTCAACGGTGTTGATGTAGTCGTCCACCATGGCCGGGTCAATGGTGTACACCATCGAGAGATCCGTCTCCCTCGCGTGGGTCTCCACTTTATGCTCGCCGAACTCCATTGGAGCGCCGCTAGACATCCCCTCTCTATGTGTCGTCGTGGGTCTGCTTGCTGTGTTGTCGGGCGTGATCGAAAGGTTGAAGAGACTAAGGTTATAATGGCCGTGGAAATTAAAAGGGAAGCCGGACGGCCTGGAATATCGGCACGCCCGGATGGCAGTTCTATTTTGCAGCGCGTAACTCCATCGTGCCTGATACGTCTCCAACGTATCTATAATTTTTGATTGTTCCATGCTATATTATATTCTGTTTTGCATGTTTAATGGGCTTTATTATACACTTTTATATTATTTTGGGACTAACCTATTAACCGGAGGCCCAACCCAGAATTGCTGTTTTTTGCCTATTTCAGAGTTTCACAGAAAAAGAATATCAAACGGAGTCCAAACGGAATGAAACCTTCGGGAACGTGATTTTTGGAACAAACGTGATCCAGAGGACTTGGACCCTATGTCAAGAAAGCTACCAGGAAGGCACGAGGTAGGGGGGGGGGGCGCGCCTACCCCCCTGGGCGCGCCCTCCACCCTCGTGGGGCCCACGTTGCTCCACCGACGTACTTCTTCCTCCTATATATACCTACGTACCCCCAAACTACCTAATTCCACCGCCACAACCTTCTGTACTCGTGAGATCCCATCTTGGGGCCATTTCCGGAGCTCCGCCGAAGGGGGCATTGATCACGGAGGGCTTCTACATCAACACCATAGCCTCTCCGATGATGTGTGAGTAGTTTACCTCAGACCTTCGGGTCCATAGTTATTAGCTAGACGGCTTCTTCTCTCTCTTTGGTTCTCAATACAAAGTTCTCCACGATCCTCGTGGAGATCTATTCGATGTAATCTTCTTTTGCGGCGTGTTTGTTGAGACCGATGAATTGTGGGTTTATGATCAAGTTTATCTATGAACAATATTTGAATCTTCTCTGAATTCTTTTATGTATGATTGGTTATCTTTACAAGTCTCTTAGAATTATCAGTTTGGTTTGGCCTACTAGATTGATCTTTCTTGCAATGGGAGAAGTGCTTAGCTTTTGGTTCAATCTTGCGGTGTCCTTTCCTAGTGACAACAGGGGCAGTAAGGCACGTATTGTATTGTTGCCATCGAGGATAAAAAGATGGGGTTTATATCATATTGCATGAGTTTATCCCTCTACATCATGTCATCTTACTTAAAGCGTTACTCTGTTCTTTTGAACTTAATACTCTAGATGCATGCTGGATAGCGGTCGATGTGTGGAGTAATAGTAGTAGATGCAGGCAGGAGTCGGTCTACTTGTCGCGGACGTGATGCCTATATACATGATCATACCTAGATATTCTCATAACTATGCTCAATTCTGTCAATTGCTCAACAGTAATTTGTTCACCCACCGTAATACTTATGCTCTCGAGAGAAGCCACTAGTGAAACCTATGGCCCCCGGGTCTATTTTCCATCATATTAATCTTCCAACACTTAGCTATTTTTATTGCCTTTTATTTTACTTTGCATCTTTATCATAAAAATACCAAAAATATTATCTTATCATATCTATCAGATCTCACTTTCGTAAGTGACCGTGAAGGGATTGACAACCCCTTTATTGCGTTGGTTGCGAGGATTTTATTTGTTTGTGTAGGTGCGAGGGACTCGTGCGTGGCCTCCTACTGGATTGATACATTGGTTCTCAAAAACTGAGGGAAATACTTACGCTGCTTTACTGCATCACCCTTTCCTCTTCAAGGGAAAACCAACGCAGTGCTCAAGAGGTAGCAAGAAGGATTTCTGGCGCCGTTGCCGGGGAGTCTACGCAAAAGTCAACATACCAAGTACCCATCACAAACCCTTATCTCCCGCATTACATTATTTGCCATTTGCCTCTCGTTTTCCTCTCCCCCACTTCACCCTTGCCGTTTTATTCGCCCTCTCTTTTCCATTCGACTCTTTTTCGCTTGCTTGTCGTTATGGTTAGTCCTCTATCTTCTCTGTTGTTTCCCGAGAATGAAGTTCTTCATTTTAAGCAACGGGAGGGAGAAAATCTAAAAGACGCTTGGTATAGAATTTGCAATGCTCAAAATAGATCTACCAGGAAGCAATCTACTTCCGTTCTTCTCCGCAATTTTTATGTAGGCGCTACTCCTTGGTACAGATATATCCTTGATACCATTACCGGAGGGAATTTCTTGGGTAGCCATACTTTTGATTCTTATAATGCTATGATAGATTTGTTTGGCTCACCACCTCTTTTGGTTAATGGAACTATGTTAACTTTGGAGCATGTAATGCAAAGACTTGAAATTATTGAAAATAAAGTTGCTACCGTAGAGTTAATTGAAAATTTGGATAAAAAGATCCACAACCAAATTACCCAATATGGATCTAAAGTAGGAGTCACTTTGAAAAATATTAAGGAGAAGGAACCCATAGTTAATGAAAAAATAAATCAGGATTCCACTAGAATCGATAAACTTGAGGGTATCATTACCAACTTGGGGACCGCTTTCTCTTCCATAAAAAATACTCCAAGTCCTCCAACTAAAATTTCCAAGCTTATGTATGTTCCTAAAAATAAAGGTGAATCCTCTAGTAAAGAAACTGCGGATCTCAAATCTATAAGTATTCATCCCAATCTTTTTGCTATCATTAAGGAACCATTTGCTACAAATGATTTTTTCGATTTTGTGCCTAGAAGTTTGATAATTAATAAAGAGAAAGAAACTCCTAAGGGTAATAGGTGTCTTATTGAAGAATTACCTACCAAAGATGGCAATACCTAGATCTATCCTTGCTATTATGCCTAGCTAGGGGCGTTAAACGATAGCGCTTGTTGGGAGGCAACCCAATTTTATTTTTAGTTTTTTGCTTTTTGCTTCTGTTTAGGAATATATATTTTATCTAGCCTCTGGTTAGATTGTTTTTATGTTTTAATTAGTGTTTGTGCCAAGTTTAACCTATAGGATCTTCTTGGATGATAGTTATTTGATCTTGCTGAAAATTCCAGAAACTTTCTGTTCACGAAAACAATTGTTAAAAACCACCAGAACGTGATAAAATATTGATTCCAATTGCAGCTGATCAATAAACAAATTTTCTAGGTCTTCCTATTTTGGCTGAATTTTTGGAGTTCCAGAAGTTTGCGTTAGTTACAGATTACTACAGACTGTTCTGTTTTTGACAGATTCTGTTTTTCGTGTGTTGTTTGCTTATTTTGATGAATCTATGGCTAGTAAAATAGTTTATAAACCATAGATAAGTTGGAATACAGTAGGTTTAACACCAATATAAATAAATAATGAGTTCATTACAGTACCTTGAAGTGGTGTTTTGTTTTCTTTCGCTAACGGAGCTCACGAGATTTTCTGCTGAGTTTTGTGTTGTGAAGTTTTCAAGTTTTGGGTGAAAGATTTGATGGATTATGGAACAAGGAGTGGCAAGAGCCTAAGCTTGGGGATGCCCATGGCACCCCAAGATAATCTAAGGACACCAAAAAGCCAAAGCTTGGGGATGCCCCGGAAGGCATCCCCTCTTTCGTCTACTTCCATCGGTAACTTTACTTGGAGCTATATTTTTATTCACCACATGATATGTGTTTTGCTTGGAGCGTCTTGTATTATTTGAGTCTTTGTTTTTTAGTTTACCACAATCATCCTTGCTGTACACACCTTTTGAGAGAGTCACACATAAATTGGAACTTATTAGAATACTCTATGTGCTTCACTTATATTTTTTGAGCTATATAGTTTTGCTCTAGTGCTTCACTTATATCTTTTAGAGCACGGCGGTGGATTTGTTTTATAGAAACTATTGATCTCTCATGCTTCACTTATATTATTTTGAGAGTCTTAAAATAGCATGGCAATTTGCTTTAATTATAATATCATGAGAAATTTGATGCTTGATAATTGTTTTGAGATATAAAGGTGGTAATATCATAGTTGTGCTAGTTGAGTAATTGTGGAATTGAAAAATACTTGTGTTGGAGTTTGTGATTCCCGTAGCATGCACGTATGGTGAACCGTTATGTAACGAAGTCGGAGCATGAGGTATTTATTGATTGTCATCCTTTGTGTGGCGGTCGGGATCGCGCGATGGTTAACTCCTACCAACCCTTCCCCTAGGAGCATGCGTAGTAGTACTTTGCTTCGAGGGCTAATAAATTTTTGCAATAAGTATATGAGTTCTTTATGACTAATGTGAGTCCATGGATTATACGCACACTTACCTTTCCGCAATTTTCTAGCCTCTTCGGTACCGTGCATTGCCCTTTCTCACCTTGAGAGTTGGTGCAAACTTCGCCGGTGCATCCAAACCCCGTGATATGATACGCTCTATCACACATAAACCTCCTTATATCTTCCTCAAAACAGCCACCATACCTACCTATTATGGCATTTCCATAGCCATTCCGAGATATATTGCCATGCAACTTTCCATCGTTTCGTTTATCATGACACGCTCCATCATTGTCATATTGCTTTGCATGATCATGTAGTTGACATTGTATTTGTGGCAAAGCCACCATTCATAATTCTTTCATACATGTCGCTCTTGATTCATTGCATATCCCGGTACACCGCCGGAGGCATCCACATAGAGTCATATTTTGTTCTAAGTATTGAGTTGTAATTCATGAGTTGTAAGTAAATAAAAGTGTGATGATCATCATTATTAGAGCATTGTCCCAAGTGAGGAAAGGATGATGGAGACTATGATTCCCCCACAAGTCGGGATGAGACTCCGGACTAAAAAAAAAAAAGAGGCCATAAAAAAAGAGAAAAGGCCCAAATAAAAAATGAGAGAAAAAGAGAGAAGGGACAATGTTACTATCCTTTTACCACACTTGTGCTTCAAAGTAGCACCGTGATCTTCATGATAGAGAGTCTCTCATTTTGTCGCTTTCATATACTAGTGGGAAATTTCATTATAGAACTTGGCTTGTATATTCCAATGATGGGCTTCCTCAAATGCCCGAGGTCTTCGTGAGCAAGCAAGTTGGATGCACACCCACTTAGTTTCTTTTGTTTGAGCTTTCATACACTTATAGCTCTAGTGCATCCGTTGCATGGCAATCCCTACTCCTTGCATTGACATCAATTGATGGGCATCTCCATAGCCCGTTGATTAGCCTCGTTGATGTGAGACTTTCTCCTTTTTTGTCTTCCCACATAACCCCTACCATTATACCTTATTCCACCATAGTGCTATATCCATGGCTTGCGCTCATGTATTGCGTAAGAGTTGAAAAGGCTGAAGCGCGTTAAAAAGTATGAACCAATTGCTTGGCTAAAACCGGGGTTGTACATGATATGAATATTTTGTGTGGGGAAGATGGAGCATAGCCAGACTATATGATTTTGTAGGGATAACTTGCTTTGGCTATGTTATTTTGATAAGACATAATTGCTTGGTTAGCATGCTTGAAGTATTATTGTTTTTATGTCAACATTAAACTTTTATCTTGAATCATATCAAATCTGAACATTCGTGCCACAATAAGAAGAATTATATTGAAATTATGCTAAGTAGCATTCCACATCAAAAATTCTATTTTTATCATTTACCTACTCGAGGACGAGCAGGAATTAAGCTTGGGGATGCTTGATACGTCTCCAACGTATCTATAATTTTTTATTGTTCCATGCTATATTATATTCTGTTTTGGATGTTTAATGGGCTTTATTATACACTTTTATATTATTTTGGGACTAACCTATTAACCGGAGGCCCAGCCCAGAATTGCCGTTTTTTTGCCTCTTTCAGAGTTTCGCAAAAAAGAATATCAAACGGAGTCCAAACGGAATGAAACCTTCGGGAACGTGATTTTTGGAACAAACGTGATCCAGAGGACTTGGACCATACGTCAAGAAAGCTACCAGGAAGGCAGGAGGTAGGGGGCGCACCTACCCCCCTGGGCACGCCCTCCACCCTCGTGGGGCCCATGTTGCTCCACCGACGTACTTCTTCCTCCTATATATACCTACGTACCCCCAAACTACCAGATACGGAGCCAAAAACCTAATTCCACCGCCGCAACCTTCTGTACTCGTGAGATCCCATCTTGGGGCCTTTTCCGGAGCTCCGCCGGAGGGGGCATCTGATCACGGAGGGCTTCTACATCAACACCATAGCCTCTCCGATGATGTGTGAGTAGTTTACCTCAGACCTTCGGGTCCATAGTTATTAGCTAGATGGCTTCTTCTCTCTCTTTGGTTCTCAATACAAAGTTCTCCACGATCTCTCGTGGAGATCTATTCGATGTAATCTTCTTTTGCGGTGTGTTTGTTGAGACCGATGAATTGTGGGTTTATGATCAAGTTTATCTATGAACAATATTTGAATCTTCTCTGAATTCTTTTATGTATGATTGGTTATCTTTGCAAGTCTCTTCGAATTATCAGTTTGGTTTGGCCTACTAGATTGATCTTTCTTGCAATGGGAGAAGTGCTTAGCTTTGGGTTCAATCTTGCGGTGTCCTTTCCCAGTGACAGCAGGGGCAGCAAGGCACGTATTGTATTGTTGCCATCGAGGATAACAAGATGGGGTTTACATCATATTGCATGAGTTTATCCCTCTACATCATGTCATCTTACTTAAAGCGTTACTCTGTTCTTTTGAACTTAATACTCTAGATGCATGCTGGATAGCGGTCAATGTGTGGAGTAATAGTAGTAGATGCAGGCAGGAGTCGGTCTACTTGTCATGGACGTGATGCCTATATACATGATCATACCTAGATATTCTCATAACTATGCTCAATTCTGTCAATTGCTCAACAGTAATTTGTTCACCCACCATAATACTTATGATCTCAAGAGAAGCCACCAGTGAAACCTATGGCCCCCGGGTCTATTTTCCATCATATTAATGTTCCAACACTTAGCTATTTTTATTGCCTTTTATTTTACTTTGCATCTTTATTATAAAAATACCAAAAACATTATCCTATCATATCTATCAAATCTCACTTTCGTAAGTGACCGTGAAGGGATTGACAACCCCTTTATTGCGTTGGTTGCGAGGATTTTATTTGTTTGTGTAGGTGCGAGGGACTCGTGCGTGGCCTCCTACTGGATTGATACCTTGGTTCTCAAAAACCGAGGGAAATACTTACGCTGCTTTACTGCATCACCCTTTCCTCTTCAAGGGAAAACCAACGCAGTGCTCAAGAGGTAGCAGTGCCACATGTAAATGCATTGTGGTGACGCACGCGGCGCAACCAGATGCATATGGGCCCCTCGACGTGATCGTGCGCAGGCCCAACCGCTGGCAAAGCGCACGCGCATGGACGCGATAAGAGCGCTCCGCGGTCGCCTCAACGACGAGCAACCATATGTTTGCATATAGCAATTGAACACGCAAGGAAAAGTTGTCCACAATCCGAGCGCATGGAGGTACGCGAGCAGAGTGCGCCGACGGACCTGAGTAGAGCGTGCCGTGGTGCCTAACGGCGAGTACAACATGCTGCGGTGCCTAATGGCGAGTACGGTGCATCGAGGGACGTGAGCAGAGGCTGGCACAATGATACGTGGCAAATAAGACGAACTGTGTGAGCGATGGCGGAGACATCAAGCACGAATCAGATTAGAGTTGCGTGTGCGATACATGGCATACATTTGATCCATCCGAGCTGTTTGTGATGGAATAAGCCGTGTGTGTTGTGGGTAAACGCTTGCTGGTATACAACCATCTGCGATTGATGAATTCATGACTGGTGGGTTCCCTAGTGTGGTCCGTGTGTGATGTGATATGCTCTGTCTACAGAACATTAGCATATATACTTATAAGAACAGCAGTGCATGACCAAATTAAGCATACAGTTACATAAATGACTACACACATAACATTTCCACACACCAAAGTAAGCAATTACATGCATACTAAACTAGGAGAAACAAGCATCTAATCATCTACATCTTGTTGCGACGATGTTTGCCATTGCTCTGCTTCCGGCTGGATCCCTGGTGATGAATGGTTAATAAAATCTAAGTCTATTGCATATTAAGGTCAAAATAGTACTACCAATATACGAGTCTCATAGGATGCCATTTCAAGGATTGTACCACAAAAGCCCGAAATATTACAAGGTTCAAATTCTAGAGTTACATGGCTCAAATTCGAAGATTACAAGGTTCAAACTGATATTAGAAATGAAATCTAACTCTTTCAGCTGCAAATGCCTGTGCAGATCAGCTGAACATGGATATAAGAGAGGTTCAAACTAAAAATAAAAATAGTAAGGCCGCTTTCGAAACCTCGTCATTTCTGCAAAGTGATCAGCCGATGACAAGTCATGTATGGGTTTGACACAATGACTTCCAATTACTCTGTCATATGCACTTCCAATACAAAGTTTAGCTTTTTTGGAGCCTCTTCAATTCTGCAGTAGCTGCCGGCTCTGATCAACAAACCATCCATATTTCCTAATTAAGTGCATGTTCAACCTCATTACCTTCAGTACCCTTGCTCTGGCAAGAAAGAACCTAGCGAATGTAATCTCCGGTAAGGTCCCTCGGTAGGAGTTCAAAGTAATTTTTGAGAGATGCAGATCCAGGCATTCAATGTGATTGTCGTTATAAACATTATCCACCTCCGGGCATATTATTATCTGCAAAAGAAGAGAACGTGTTAGTGCCTACATGCAGTTTTGAACACTACTACACGCCTATTTGGTTTGCAGGATTTGTAAAATGCACCAACGTGCCATCTTCAATCTGACATGATTAACATGGGCATTTGATTACAATCTAGAAAAATGTAGCCTTATTCACAAGAGGTTGGAGTGGATGAAAAATTCCCTAAGAAAACTAGTACAGATGATTCCAAAGGAGAAATGCTTATGGATTGCAACCATATGAATCAAGCAACCAATATGGGGTGGGGGTGTATGTCCTGAAATCCTCCAAAATTCCTTTAGAAATCGTAGTACATTGTCATTGTAAACTTGGGAAAAGGTGCAAAAAATTGAACTCCCTTATGGTTAACATTAAATAGGAAAGGAACATCACCTGAATATATAGCTTCTTCAGGCACGGAAAGCATCTCAGGAAACTGACAACTTGGTCCAGGTTGGGGCCGACAGATTCTAGTGCCAAGACCTTCACTGTGCGCAGAATCTGGGTGAAGCTTTGCTGGATGACAGACGAACATACATCTTCAAAACTAGAAATAATGTTGATATCAAGAAGGAGAGGTAGAAGGCGACTGTTGTACCTGAAAGTAGTAGTATTTGACAGACGAGTAGCCCACCACTGTCAATTTCGGCGCAGAAATGACATTGATTCTTGTTGGACCTTGTTGATCAACTACAAGTAATCTCTCAAGTGAAGGTGTGTCCTCAATGACCATATTGTGGTCCACCTTTTGTGATCTCTCGTTGCAGCACCAGCAACACACATAAATAGTCCGGAGAGTCCTGGAGGTGATGTGGAAGCTACTCGACCAATTCATCGCCTAAAGACGAAGGAACTCGAGTCTAGTACAACAGTGGAGCAGGCGCTCCATGTCATCCTTTGGGATGCAGATGGCGACGAGCTTGAGGTGCTCCAGTCGTGGTAGAAAAAGAGCAGGCGCGTCATTAAGGGGGGGATAGCAGTTCATGAACTTCGTGAGGCACAACATGGGCGCGAAGCGGAGCGCAGGTGTTGGCAGCGAGCGCCTATGCCCATCATTAAAACTGAGCTCCTCGAGCTGATCTAGGGTGGGGGATTAGAGCCACTCATCAAGCTTGGCTCGGTCCTTGCCATTGGAACAAAACTTGCCCGTGATAAGGCCTCTGATTGGGCCATGGTGACTGCAGAGGATCTGGGAGAACGCATCCAAGCTTTTGCGATAGCCATGGCAGAGCTCGTGGGGGTCGAGGAGGTCGAGAGGGGTGGAGAGCCATAGGGGGCGCCACCTCCAGGAAAGGGGGGTTGTCCTCGCCCCATATTTGATTGGGAGGTGGGATATGATGACTGTCAACTGATAACCCACAAGTATAGGGGATCGCAACAGTTTTCGAGGGTAGAGTATTCAACCCAAATTTATTGATTCGACACAAGGGGAGCCAAAGAATATTCTCAAGTATTAGCAGCTGACTTGTCAATTCAACCACACCTGAAAGACTTAATATCTGCAGCAAATTGTTTAGTAGCAAAGTAGTATGGAAGTAGCGGTAACGGCGGCAAAAGTAACAGTAGTAGTTTCATAGAAATTGTAACAGTGGCAACGGCAAAGTAACTTAGCAAAGATCAATATGTGAAAAGCCCGTAGGCAATGGATCAATGATGGATAATTATGTCGGATGGCATTCATCATGCAACGGTTATAACATAGGGTGACACAGAACTAGCTCCAGTTCATCAATATAATGTAGGCATGTATTCCGAATATAGTCATACGTGCTTATGGAAAAGAACTTGCATGACATCTTTTGTCCTACCCTCCCGTGGCAGCGGGGTCCTATTGGAAACTAAGGGATATTAAGGCCTCCTTTTAATAGAGTACCGGGCCAAAGCATTAGCACTTAGTGAATACATGACCTCCTCAAACTACGGTCATCACCGGGAGTGGACCCGACTATTGTCACTCCGGGATTGCCGGATCATAACACGTAGTAGGTGACTATTGACTTGCAAGATAGGATCAAGAACACAAATATATTCCTGAAAACATAATAGGTTCAGATCTGAAATCATGGCACTCGGGCCCTAGTGACAACCATTAAGCACAGCAAAGTCATAGCAACATCAATCTTAGAACATACTGGATACTAGGGATCAAACCCTAACAAAACTAACTCGATTACATGGTAAATCTCATCCAACCCATCACGGTCCAGCAAGCCTACGATGGAAATACTCACGCACGGCGGTGAGCATCATGAAATTGGTGATGGAGGATGGTTGATGATGACGATGGCGACGAATTCCCCTCTCTGGAGCACCGAACGGACTCCAGATCTGCCCTCCCGAGGAAGAACAGGGCTTGGCGGTGGCTCCATATCGTAAAACGTGATGAATCCTTCTCTTTGTTTTTTTCTCCCCGAACGTGAATATATGGAGTTAGAGTTGAGGTCGGTGGAGGTTTAGGGGGCCCACAAGGTCGGGTGGCGTGCCCCAGGGGGTGGGCGCGCCCCCACCCTTGTGGCCAGGGTGTGGCCCCCCTTCACTTGATTCGTTCGCCAATATTTTTTATTAATTCCAAAATTTATCTTCGTGAATTTTCAGGTCATTCCGAGAACTTTTTATTCTGCACAAAAATAACACCATGGCAATTCTGCTGAAAACAGCGTCAGTCCGGGCCAGTTCCATTCAAATCATGCAAGTTAGAGTGCAAATCAAGGGCAAAAGAGTTTGGAAAAGTAGATAAGATGGAGACGTATCAACTCCCCAAGCTTAACCCATTGCTTGTCCTCAAGCAATTCAGTTGAAAAACTGAAAGTGATAAAGAAAAACTTTACAAACTCTTTTTGATCTTGTTGTTGCAAATATGTAAAGCCAACATTCAAGTTTTCAGCAAAGATTATGAACTAACCATTTTCACCATAACATTTAGGTCTCACATTTACTCATTTCAATGGCATAATCATCTAGAGAGCAATAATAATAAATCTCGGATGACAACACTTTCTCAAAAAAATCATGATATGATACAACAAGATGGTATGTCGCTAGCCCTTTCTGAGACCGCAAAACATAAATGCAGAGGACCTCTGAAGATCAAGGACTGACTAGACATTTAATTCATGGTAAAAGAGATCCAGTCATAGTCATACCCAATATAAATTAATAACAATGCATGCAAATGACAGTGGTGCTCTCTAACTGGTGCTTTTTATAAGAGGATGATGACTCAGCAATAAAAGTAAATAGATAGGCCCTTCGCAGAGGGAAGCAGGGATCTGCAGAGGTGCCAGAGCTCGAGTTTTTGAAATAGAGATCAGTAATATTTTGAGCGGTATGCTTTCATTGTCAACATAACAACCAAGATATCTCGGTATCTTCCATGCTACATACATTATAGGCAGTTCCCAAACAGAATGGTGAAGTTTATACTCCCCCACCACCAACAAGCACACTCCACGGCTGATCCGAAACAACGGGTACCGTCCAACTAACAACAATCCCGGGGGAGTTTTGTTTGCAATTATTTTTGTTTGATTTGAGCATGGGACTGGGCATCCCGGTTACCAGCCATTTTCTCGTGAATGATGAGCGGAGTCCACTCCTCGTGAGAATAACCCACCTAGCATGGAAGATATTGAAAGCCCTAGTTGGTACATGAGCGATTCGATCATACAAAACAGATTATCATTTGAAGGTTTAGAGTTTGGCACTTGCAAATTTACTTGGAACGGCAGGTAAATACCGCATACTAGAAGGTATGGTGGCCTCATATGTTATAACTTTGGGGTTTATGGAAGTGGATGCACAAGCAGTATTCCCGCTTAGTACAAGTGAAGGCTAGAAAAGACTGGGAAGCGACCAACTAGAGAGCGACAACAGTCATAAACATGCATTGAGATTAACCAACATTGAGTGCAAGCATGAGTAGGATATAAATCACCATGAACATAAATATCGTGAGGCTATGTTGATTTTGTTTCAACTACATGCGTGAACATGTGCCAAGTCAAGCCACTCGAATCATTCAAAGGAGGATACCATCCTATCATACTACATCACAACCATTTTAATTTCCATGTTGGCACGCAAGGTAAACCATTATAAACTCCTAGCTAATTAAGCATGGCATGAATAACTATAATCTCTAATTATCATTGCAAACATGTTTCATTCATAATAGGCTGAATCAGGAACGATGAACTAATCATACTTACAAAAACAAGATAGGTCGAGTTCATACCAGCTTTTCCTCATCTCAATCATTTCATCATATATCGTCATTATTGCCTTTCACTCGCACGACCGAACGGTGTGGATAATAATAATAGTGCACGTGCATTGGACTAAGCTGGAATCTGCAAACATTTAATTCAAGGGAGAAGACAAGGTAATATGGGCTCTTTGTTAGATCAACAATAATGCAAATGAGAGCCACTCAACATTTTCATCATGGTCTTCTCCTCTCGACCCCCAAAGAAAAGAAAAGAATTTCAAAGAAACACACTGAAATATTTTTGGAGTTTTTGTTTTTCTAAAGAAAGGGAAACAAGGAGGAGAAAAACTATTTGCACGGGAAAGCTCCCAACAAGCAAAAGAAGAACGAGAAATCTTTTTGGGTTTTCTATTAATATTACTACTAAGCATGCAAGGAAAGTAAACTAACTACAACTAATTTTATTTTTGGTTTTTCTTAAGGTTTTTCAAACACACAAGAAGAAAGCGGGAAAAAGAAACTAACTAACATGGATAATACAATGAGAAAGTATAAACACCGACAACTAAAATGAGTGTGTGAACATGAATGTAATGTCCGTGAGAAATATGTACTCCCCCAAGCTCAGGCTTTTGGCCTAAGTTGGTCTATGCCCATGGGTCAAAGTAGTCCTCTCCGGTGTACTGAGGAGGATCCCGGGGGTTCCACTGCTTAGCGAGCTCCTGTGGATCCCACTGATAAATAGACTCCTGATATGGATCAGGTGATGGCTCTGGCTTAGGAGGTGGGGATCGTGTCCGCTCCGAGTATGCATGAATGTCTGCGGGCAAAAGAAACTACCCACCTGAATGAATATCGAACAAAATAGGTGCAGGCAAGGTAATAATCTGAAAAGTATTCTCGCTAAATACTAAGTTATATATGAGCCTCTTTTCCTCATCATGGCGAATAAACTTATGTGCTACCATGCTGTCATAATCTAAATATATAGTGGGTAAAAATTTCTCCTCTTTTGCATAATGCCTAATGGGTATCTCAAAGTGCTTGCCAAGGCGGGAGGCGAAGATACCTTCGAAAATAGGACCCTTTATACGGTTTATACTCAACCGTTTAGCAACCATAGCGCCTAAACTGTTAGTTCTATCTCTATGTAAAGCATGGCGCAAGCACTAAGGCCTCCACTCTCCTCTCGTCCAATTAAACATCTCCCAGCAAATAATGAGTAATAGCGTAAAACAGGGAAATGTATACTAGCCACTCTCGCTCTGGACACCCCTCTGTTTTCCCCTATGGTAATTTCAGCAATAAAACCTTCCACATCACTAGGACGTGGCTCCTCAACGCTACCCTCATAAGGTAATTTACATGCCCCACAAAAGTCATAAAGCGTCATTTCCTTGTACTCATCATATAAGTAAAAGTCTACCGTGGGTGGTGATTTCCTAGCATGAAAATGAAAATTTTGCACGAAAGTATTAGTGAGTAGGAGATACTGATCACACTGGTCGAGGAGGAAGTCGGTGATGCCTGCATTCCCATCCAAATAATAGAAATCCTCATAAATTCCAGCTGCTTGTAAGAATGCATCACATGGCCATTCACTCGGCCAAATCTCCGCAGCGCGAGGAATATTATACTTGGGCTTTTCCTTCTCCTCATTTTCTTTTTCCTTCGAAACCCGGCTTGAGGAGCCTCTCAACAATCTCCTCAACATTTTCTTTCTCTGAAAATTTCTGAAATTTTTAGTGACTCAAAATAAAAGTGAACCAAACTCAACAAGATTGATAGCAACTACTCCTACAAGTTCCTAAAGGCTATATCATGCATCAAAACTACTTTGGACCATATAAATTTGACATGCAAGCTCAAGAACAAGGTCACCACAGCAGCAAAAATTTGCAATGAATAAAGCACTAAAACAAAAACTAATTGGACCATTGGAGGAGTCACATACCGAAGAACAATCCCCCAAAGCAGTTTTCTGAATGGAGCTTTGAGCAAGTAGATCGAAAATGGCAGCAAGATGAGCAAGAACACGAGTCTGAGCTATTGAGTGGTTTTTTCTGGAGGAAGAAGGAGTGAATGGGTGCTGGAATAAGTGGAGGGGGCCACGTGGGGCCCACAAGGACAGGGGGCGCCCTCCACCCTTGTGGCCAGCTGGTGAGGCCCCCTGGTGTGTGTTCAGTGCCAGCAATTCTTAAATATTGCATAAAAACATACTAAATTTTCAGGGCATTTGTAGAACTTTTATTTCTGGGTCATTTTTTATTGCACGGATAATTCAGAAAATAGACAGAAAATACTATTTTTTCTTTATTTAATCTAAATAACAGAAAGTAAAAGATGGGTACAGAGAGTCGTGCTTTCTAAATTCATCCATCTCATGCTCATCAAAAGGAATCCATTAACAAGGTTGATCAAGTCTTATTAACAAACTTCTTCTGAGTGACATGAAACCAGAGAACTTTCGAATAACACTAGGTTACCTCAACGGGGATATGCATTTCCCCAACGATAAGAATATCATATTTCTTTTTGGCAGTAGGAGAGGGAATTCAAAACCTCCAATAGTAATAGTTGAAATTTTCCAATAGAGTTGATACTATGAACTTGAGGTTGTTTCTTCAGAAAGTGTACCGTATGCTCATTACCATTAACATGAAAAGTGACATTGCCTTTGTTGCAATCAATAACAGCCCCTGCAGTATTCAAAAAGGGTCTACCAAGGATAATCGACATACTGTCGGCCTCAGGAATATCAAGAATCACAAAGTCTGTTAAGATAGTAATGTTTGCAACCACAACAGGCACATCCTCACAAATACCGATGGGTATAGCAGTTGATTTATCAGCCATTTGCAAAGAAATTTCAGTAGGTGTCAACTTATTCAATTCAAGTCTACGATACAAAGAGAAAGGCATAACACTAACACCGGCTCCAAGATCACATAAAGCAGTTTTAACATAGTTTCTTTTAATGGAGCATGGTATAGTTGGTACTCCTGGATCTCCAAGTTTCTTTGGTATTCCACCCTTAAAAGTATAATTAGCAAGCATGGTGGAAATTTCAGCTTCCGGTATCTTTCTTTTATTAGTAACAATATCTTTCATATACTTAGCATAAGGAGGCATTTTAAGCATATCAGTCAAACGCATACGCAAAAAGATAGGTCTAATCATTTCAGCAAAGCGCTCAAAATCCTCATCATCCTTTTTCTTGGATGGCTTAGGAGGAAAGGGCATGGGTTTCTGAACCCATTGTTCTCTTTCTTTACCATGTTTCCTAGCAACAAAGTCTCTCTTATCATATCGTTGATTCTTTGATTGTGGGTTATCAAGATCAATAGCAGGTTCAATCTCTACATCATTATCATTACTAGGTTAAGCATCAACATGAACATCATTATTAACATTATCACTAGGTTCATGTTCATCACCAGATCATGTCTCAGCATCAGAAATAGAAATATCATTGGGATTCTCAGGTGTATCTATAGCAGGTTCACTAGCATTCAAAGTCCTATCAGTTTTCTTTTTCTTTTTATTACTAGGACTAGGTGCATCAGTATTAGTTCTTTGAGAATCTTGCTCAACTCTCTTAGGATGACCCTCGGGATACAAAGGTTCCTGGGTCATTTTACCACCTCTAGTCATAACCATAACAACATTATCATTATTCTTACTATTCAACTCATTAAGCAAATCATCTTGAGCCTTAAGTACTTGTTCTACTTGAGTTGTTACCATGGAAGCATGTTTACTAATAAGCTTGAGATCATTAACAGTTCTACTCATATAATCACCCAAGTGGTCAAGCATGTAAGCATTACGTTTCAATTGTCTACTAACATAAGCATTCAAGTTTTCTTGTTTAACAATAAAATTATCAAACTCATCCAAGCATTGACTAGCAGACTTATTATGAGGAATATCACCTTCATCAAATCTACGGAGAGAGTTTACCTCTACTACCTGTGTCGGGTTATCAAGACCATGTATTTCTTCAATAGGTGGTAGATTCTTAACATCTTCAGCTTTAATACCTTTTTCTTTCATAGATTTCTTTGCCTCTTGCATATCTTCAGGACTGAGAAATAGAATACCCCTTTTCTTCGGAGTTGGATTAGGAGTTGGTTCAGGAAGTCTCCCATCATTATCATTACTCAATATATTATTCAATAGCAATTCAGCTTGCTCGATAGTTCTTTTCCTGAAAACACAACCAGCACAACTATCCAGGTGGTCTCTGGAAGCATCGGTTAGTCCATTATAAAAGATATCAAGTATTTCATTTTTCTTGAGAGGATGATCAGGCAAAGCATTAAGTAATTGGAGAAGCCTCCCCCAAGCTTGTGGAAGACTCTCTTCTTCAATTTGCACAAAATTAAATATTTACTTTAAAGTAGCTTGTTTTTTATGAGCGGGGAAATATTTTGCAGAGAAGTAGTAAATCATATCCTGGGGACTACGCACACAACCAGGAGCAAGAGAATTAAACCATAACTTAGCATCACCCTTTAACGAGAAAGGAAACAACTTAAGAATATAGTAATAGCGAATTTTTTCCTCATGAACAAATAGGGTGGCTATATCATTCAATTTAGTAAGATGTGCCACAATAGTTTCAGATTCATAGCCATGAAAAGGATCAGATTCAACCCAAGTAATTAACTCAGGATCGACAGAGAATTCATAATCCTTATCAGTAACAAAGATAGGTGAAGTAGCAAAAGCGGGATCATATTTCATTCTAGCATTCAAGGATTTTTCTTTCAGCTTAGCTAACAATTTCTTAAGGTCTTCTCTATCATTGCAAGCAAAGAAGTCTCTAGCAGTTTCTTCATCCATAACATAACCCTCAGGTAAAATAGGCAATTATATCTTGGGGGAGAATCATAATCATCTTCAATAATATCATCAGTTTCAGTAATTTAATTCTCTCTAACCCTAGCAAGTTGTTCATCAAGAAATTCACCTAGTGGCACAGTATTATCAAGCACAGAAGTAGTTTCATCATAAGCATCATGCATAGCAGAAGTGGCATCATCAATAACGTGCGACATATCAGAATCAATAGCAGGTGTAGGTGTCGCAAGTTTACTCAAAATAGAAGGGGAATCAAGTGCAGAGCTAGATGGCAGTTCCTTATCTCCCCTCGTAGTTGAGGGAAAAATCTTAGTTCTTTGATCTTTAAAATTCCTCATAGTGATCAACAGATATAAATCCCAAGTGACTCAGAGAATAGAGCTATGCTCCCCGGCAACGGCGCCAGAAAAAGGTCTTGATAACCCACAAGTATAGGGGATCACAACAGTTTTCGAGGGTAGAGTATTCAACCCAAATTTATTGATTCAACACAAGGGGAGCCAAAGAATATTCTCAAGTATTAGCAGCTGCGTTGTCAATTCAACCACACCTTAAAGACTTAATATCTGCAGCAAAGTGGTTAGTAGCAAAGTAGCATGGAAGTAGCGGTAACAGTGGCAAAAGTAACAATAGTAGTTTCGTAGCAATTGTAACAGTGGCAACGGCAAAGTAACTTAGCAAAGATCAATATGTGAAAAGCCCGTAGGCAATGGATCAATGATGGATAATTATGTCGGATGGCATTCATCATGCAACGGTTATAACATAGGGTGACACAGAACTAGCTCCAGTTCATCAATATAATGTAGGCATGTATTCTGAATATAGTCATACGTGCTTATGGAAAAGAACTTGCGTGACATCTTTTGTCCTACCCTCCCGTGGCAGTGGGGTCCTATTGGAAACTAAGGGATATTAAGGCCTCCTTTTAATAGAGTACGGGGCCAAAGCATTAGCACTTAGTGAATACATGAACTCCTCAAACTACGGTCATCACTGGGAGTGGACCCGACTATTGTCACTCCGGGGTTGCCGGATCATAACACGTAGTAGGTGACTATTGACTTGCAAGATAGGATCAAGAACACAAATATATTCATGAAAACATAATAGGTTCAGATTAGAAATCATGGCACTAGGGCCCTAGTGACAAGCATTAAGCATATCAAAGTCATAGCAACATCAATCTTAGAACATAGTGGATACTAGGGATCAAACCTAACAAAACTAACTCGATTACATGGTAATTCTCACCCAACCCATCACGGTCCAGCAAGCCTACAATGGAATTACTCACGCACGGCGGTGAGCATCATGAAATTGGTGATGGAGGATGGTTGATGATGATGATGGCGACAGATTCCCCTCTCCGGAGCCCCGAACGGACTCCAGATCTGCCCTCCTGAGGAAGAACAGGGCTTGGCGGCGGCTCCGTATCGTAAAACGTGATGAATCCTTCTCTCTGATTTTTTCTCCCCGAACGTGAATACATGGAGTTGGAGTTGAGGTCGGTGGAGGTACAGGGGGCCCACAAGGTCGGGTGGCGCGCCCCCACCCTTGTGGCGAGGGTGTGGGCCCACATCACTTGATTCTTTCGCCAATATTTTTTATTATTCCAAAACTTATCTCCGTGAAGTTTCAGGTCATTCCGAGAACTTTTTATTATGCACAAAAAATACCATGGCAGTTTTGCTGAAAACAACGTCAATCCGGGTTAGTTCCATTCAAATCATGCATGTTAGAGTCCAAAATAAGGGCAAAAGAGTTTGGAAAAGTAGATACGATGGAGACGTATCATCAACATATCACCGGGGAGGCTGCTGATGAAGTCTAGGTCTGCTGGAGTCGCTTGCGGTTCTTTCTCGACCCGCTTCCGCTTGTTGGCAGCCTCGTTCTCCACCTCGTCGGCGGCGATGGAAACCTCTATCTCCATATTCATGCCGTGCTCTGGTGCTTCAGCAGCCTCGGTGTCGCCACTCCCTCTGATGGGGCGCTTCGGCGGAATCCTCATACACTGATGGCTTTGAGGACTGAGAGCGGCATCGAGGATGCGGGCGAAGAGAGAGGATTGTGTGTGTGGCGAGGATGGGGGGTGCTGTCTTTGAGGACTAAGAGCGACATCGAGGATGTGGGCGGAGAAAGAGGATTGTGTGTGTGGCGAGGATGGGGGGTGCGGCCTCTTGGGCGTAAAATTAATACACACCAGTGGGAGCGAGGCGGGCGGTGGTCAAAGCGCTTCCCGGTGAGCCTGCACGGAGGACTTTTGGCATTCCTATACCATCATTTCACGGAGCGAGGCGGGCAGCGGTCAAAATCAATTCTCAAGATCTGGCTACGAATTATAAGCATGCACGCTAACTCGCGCGAGACCTCGTTGGCGGCGATAGCAACCTCTACGCCCAGCTTCATGCGTTGCGCGGGTGCTTCACCAGCCCCGGCATGGCCACTCCAATCGATGGTGCGCTTCGGCAAAATCCTAATACACTCCATGTGGCGGTAACTGTTGTGGACGGGGTGTGCGGCCGCCTATTATGTCAAGTGGATCGGGCGCGCCAGTAATATGGAGCAGTGGGAGCGAGGTGTGATACGTCCATTTTGCATCATGTTTACCTACTGTTATTTATAATGTTTTTATGCATAATAGTGCTTTTTGGAGTAATTCTAATGCCTTTTCTCTTATAATATGCAAGGTTCACACAAAGAGGGAGAATTCCGGCAGCTGGAAATCTGGACCTGAAAAAGCTACGTCAGGCTACCTATTCTGCACAACTCCAAATGAGCTAAAACTTCACGAGGAATTTTTATGGAATATATGAAAAATACTAGAGCAAATAACTACCGGAGGGGGGCCACCTGGTGAGCACAAGACACCAGGGCGCGCCAGGCCCCCCAAGCGCGCCCTGGTGGGTTGTGCTCAGCCCAGCCCACCTCCAGTGCCCATCTTCTGGTATATAAGTCATTTTGACCTAGAAAAAGTAAGGAGAGGACTTTCGGGACAGAGCACCGCCGTCTTGAGGTGGAACTTGGGCAGGAGCACTTTTGCCCTCCAGCAGAGCGATTCCGCCGGGGGAACTTCCCTCCTGGAGGGGGAAATCATCGTCATCATCATCACCAACAACTCTCCCATCTTGGGGAGGGCAATCTCCATAAACATCTTCAACAGCACCATCTCCTCTCAAACCCTAGTTCATCTCTTGAGTTGAATCTTTGTACCGGAACTATAGATTGGTGCTTGTGGCTGACTAGTAGTGTTGATTACATCTTGTAGTTGATTACTATATGGTTTATTTGGTGGAAGATTATATGTTTAGATCCATTATGCTATTTAATACTCCTCTGATCTTGAGCATGTTTATCATTTGTGAGTAGTTACTTTTGTTCTTGAGGTCACGGGAGAAATCATGTTGCAAGTAATCATGTGAACTTGATATGTGTTTGATATTTTGATAATATGTGTGTTGTGATTCCCTTAGTGGTGTCATGTGAACGTCGACTACATGACACTTCACCATATTTGGGCCTAAGGGAATGCATTGTGGAGTAGTTATTAGATGATGGGTTGCGAGAGTGACAGAAGCTTAAACCCGAGTTTATGCGCTATTCCGAAAGGGATTGATTTGGATCCAAAAGTTTAATGCTATGGTTAATACTTTTCTTGTAGTTGCGGATGCTTGCGAGGGGGTTAATCATAAGTAGGAGGTTTGTTCAAGTAAGAACAACACCTAAGCACCGGTCCACCCACATATCAAATTATCAATGTAGCGAACACAAATCAAACCAACATGATGAAAGTGACTAGATGAAATTCCCGTGTACCCTCAAGAACGCTTTGCTTATCATAAGAGACCATTTTGGCCTGTCCTTTGCCTCAAAAGGATTGGGCTACCTTGCTGCACTTTTTTTTACTATTATCGTTACTTGCTCGTTACAAATTATCTTGCTATCAAACTACTCGTTACTTATAATTTCAGTGCTTACAGACATTACCTTGCTGAAAACCGCTTGTCATTTGCTTCTGCTCCTCATTGGGTTCGACACTCTTACTTATCAAAAGAACTATGATTGATCCCCTATACTTGTGGGTCATCAAGGCTCTTTTCTGACGCCATTGCCGGGGAGTGAAGCGCTCTTGGTAACTGGAAATTGGTAAGGAAAAATTATTACTAAGTGCTGAAATTTGTTGTCACTTGTTACAATGGAGAACAATCCTTTGAGGGTTTTTTCGAGGTATCTTCACCTCGACCGGAACCACAATTAGTTGCCCCTCAACCCACTGCACCTATTGAAAATACCGAATATGAAATTCCTTTGGGTATGATAGAACAACTGCTAGCTAATCCTTATGGAAGAGATGGAACCGAACATCCTGATATGCATTTGATATATGTGGATGAAATTTGTGGATTGTTTAAGCTTGCAGGTTTACCCAGAGATGAAGCTAAGAAGAAGGTTTTCCCTTTATCTTTGAAGGGAAAAGCATTGGCATGGTATAGGCTATGCGATGATATTGGATCTTTTAATTGGAATCGATTGAAATTGGAGTTTCACCAGAAAAAATTTATTCCATGCATCTTGTTCATCGTGATCGGGATTATATATATAATTTTTGTCCTCGTGAAGGAGAAAGTATCGCTCTAGCTTGGGGGAGGCTTAATTCAATGTTATATTCTTGCCCCAACCATGAGCTCTCTAGAGAAATTATTATTCAGAATTTTTATGCTTGGCTTTCTCATAATGATCAATCCATGCTCGATACTTCTTGTACTGATTCCTTTATGAAGAAAACTATTGAGTTCCGGTGGGATCTTTTAGAAAGAATTAAACGCAACTCTGAAGATTAGGAACTCGACAAAGGTAAATAGTTAGGTATTAAGCTTAAGTTTGATTGTGTCAAATCTTTTATGAATACCGATGATTTTCAAAAGTTTAGCCCTAAATATGGACTTGACTCTGAGATAGTAGCCTCCTTTTGTCAATCTTTTGCTACTCATGTTGATCTCCCTAAAGAGAAGTGGTTTAAATATCACCCCCTATTTAAAAATAAATTAAAGAACCGCTAGTTGCTAAAGAAGAAACTATCATCTACAATGTTGATCCAGTTGTTTCTACTGCTTATATTGAAAAACTAGCTTTTTCCTTGTTAGGATGAAGGAACATGCTAAAGTTTCAACCGTGGTCAATAAAAGTTATATTAGAACACCTAAACCAGCTGAAAAAATCAAGGTAGAATCTAGTGTTGCTATGGTTAAGGATATCCTAGTTGAAAATATAGATGGGCATGTTATTTACTTCTGTGACGAAGCTGCTAGAATTGCCAAACCCGATGAAAAACATAAACATAGACCTGTTGTTGGCATGCATGTTGTCTCAGTTAAAATAGGAGATCACTGTTATCATGGTTTATGTGACGTAGGTGCTAGCGTGAGTGCTATTCCTTTTACCTTATATCAAGAAATTATGAATGCCATAGCACCCACCGAAATAGAAGACATAGATGTTACTACTAAACTTGCTAATAGAGACACAATCACACCACTTGGGATTGTTAGAGATGTTGAAGTCTTGTGTGGGAACATAAAATACCCTACTGATTTTCTTGTTCTTGGTTCCCCACAGGATGACTTTTGTCTCATTATCTTTGGTAGACCTTTCTTGAACACCGTTAATGCTAAATAGATTGTGAGAAACAAACTGTCGGTGTTAGTTTTGGTGATGAGTCTCATGAGTTTAATTTTTCCATGTTTAGTAGAAAGCAGCATAAGAAAGAATTGCCTAGTAAGGATGAAATTATTGGTTTTGCTTCTATTTCTGTACCTCCTACTGATCCCTTAGAACAATATCTGCTAGACCATGAAAAGAATTTGCATATGCACGAAAGAAATGAAATATATAGAATCTTGTTCGAACAACAACCTCTGCTTAAGCACAGTTTGCCTATTGAAACTCTAGGAGGTCCTCCTCCACCTAAAGGTGATCCTATGTTTGAATTAAAACAATTTCCGGACACTTTGAAATATGCTTATCTTGATGAGAAGAAGATATATCCTGTTATTATTAGTGCTAACCTTTCAAAACATGAAGAAGAAAGATTATTGAAAGTTCTATGGAAGCACCGAGCTGCTATTGGATATACTCTTGATGACCTTAAGGGCATCAGTCCCGTTCTATGTCAGCACAAGATTAATATGGAACCTGATGCTAAACCCGTTGTTGATCGCCAACGTCGGTTAAATCCGAAGATGAAAGAAGTAGTAAGAACAGAAATATGAAAACTTCTGGAAGAAGGTATAATCTATCCTATAACTGATAGTAGATGGGTAATTCATGTCCATTGTGTCCCTAAGAAATGAGGTATTACTGTTGTCCCTAATGATAATAATGAACTTATTCCAAAAAGAATTGTTACAGGCTATAGAATGTAATTGATTTTAGAAAATTAAACAAAGCAACTAGAAAAGATCATTACCCTCTGCCTTTTATTGATCAAATGCTAGAAAGATTATCTAAGCACACACATTTTTGCTTCCTTGATGGATATTCTGGTTTTTCACAAATACCTGTTTCTCAACCTGATCAAGAAAAGACCACTTTTACTTGTCCTTTTGGAACTTATGCTTATAGATGTATGCCTTTTGGTTTATGCAATGCACCTGCTACCTTTCAAAGATGTATGACTGCTATATTCTCTGTCTTTTGTGAAAATATTTTTGAGGTTTTCATGGATGACTTTTCTGTTTATGGGAAGTCTTTTGATGATTGTTTAAGCAATCTTGATCGAGTTTTACAGAGATGTGAGCAAAAAATCTTGTCTTGAATTGGGAGAAGTGCCACTTTATGGTTAACAAAGCTATTGTTTTGGGCCATAAAATTTCTGAAAGAGGTATTGAGGTGGACAAAGCTATGGTTGATGCAATTGAGAAAATGCCATGTCCTAAAGATATCAAAGGTATTTATAGTTTCCTTGGTCATGTTGGTTTCTATAGGAGATTTATCAAAGACCTTTCTAAAATTTCTGGGCCTCTTACAAATCTTTTGCAAAATGATATTCCTTTTGTTTTTTATCATGATTGTTTAGAAGCCTTCGAAACACTCAAGAAAGCCTTAATTTATGCACCTATTGTTCAACCACATGATTGGAACTTGCCTTTTGAAATTATGTGTGATGCTAGTGATTAAGATGTTGGTGTTGTTCTAGGACAAAAAGTTGATAAGAAACTGAATGTTATTCACTACGCAAGTAAAACTCTAGACAATGCACAAAGAAATTGTGCTACTACTGAAAAAGAATTTCTACCAGTGGTGGTTGCTTGTGATAAATTTAGATCCTATATTGTAGATTCAAAAGTAATTGTTCACACTGATCATGCTGCAATAAAGTATCTTATGGAAAATAACGATGCCAAACCTAGGCTTATTCGATGGGTTCTCTTGCTACAAGAATTTGATTTGCATATTACTGATAGAAAAAGGAGCGGAGAACCCCGTGGCTGATAACTTGTCTAGGATTGAAAATATTCTTGATGACCCACAACCTATTAATGATAGCTTTCCTAATGAGCGGTAAGCTATAATAAATGTTTCTTAAAACACTCCTTGGTATGCTGACTATGCTAATTACATTGTTGCTAAATACATACCCCCTAGCTTTACATTCCAACAAAAGAAAAAATTCTATGATTTACGACATTACTTTTGGGATGACCCATATCTTTGTAAAGAAGGAGTAGATGGTATTATTATACGTTGTGTACCTGAGCATGAACATGAACAAATCCTATGGAAATGTCTTTCTGAAGCTTATGGAGGACATCATGCGAGAGACAGAACTGCTCACAAGGTATTGCAATCTGGGTTTTATTGGCCTACTCTTTTCAAGGATGCTCGTAAGTTCGTCTTATCTTGTGATGAATGTCGAAGAATAGGTAATATAGGTAAGCGTCAAGAAATGTCTATGAATTATTCACTTGCTATTGAACAATTTGATGTTTGGGGATTTGTTTACATGGGATCTTTTCCTTCCTCTAATGGGTATACTCATATTTGGGTTGCTGTTGATTATGTTACTAAGTGGGCAGAAGCTATTCCAACTAGTAGTGCTGATCACAACACCTCTATTAAAATGCATAAAGAAGTTATTTTCCCAAAGTTTGGAGTCCCTAGATATTTAATGACTGATGGTGGTTCACACTTTATTCATGGTGCTTTCCGTAAAATGCTTGCCAAGTATGATGTTAACCATAGAATTGCATCACCCTATCATCCTCAGTCTAGTGGTCAAGTTGAACTTAGCAATAGAGAAATAAAATTAATTGTACAAAAGACTGTCAATAGGTCCCGGAAGAATTGGTCTAAGAAATTAGATGATGCACTTTGGGCTTATAGAACAGCCTATAGAAATCCTATGGGTGTGTCTCCTTATAAAATGGTTTATGGAAAAGCTTGTCATTTGCCTCTTGAGTTAGAACATAAAGCTTATTGGGCAATTAAAGAACTCAACTATGATTTCAAACTTGCTGGTAAGAAGAGGTTATTTGATATTAGCTCATTAGATGAATGGAGAACCCAAGCTTATGAAAATGCCAAGTTATTTAAATAAAAAGTTAAAAGATGGCATGATAAAATAATCTAAAAGCGTGAGTTCAAGGTTGGAGAATATGTTCTTTTGTACAACTCTCGTTTCAGATTCTTTGCAGGAAAACTCCTCTCCAAATGGGAAGGACCCTATGTTTTTTTTGAAACCTGTTACAGTGGGAGAGGCTCCCACTGTGATATATTACCTTTCAAATGTTACATTGTACATTGTACAAGGGCTGTACAGAATGCATCCCTGGCCACTTTGTGGCTCAGGTGGTGTTGAGACTAGAAATGGAGACTAGTCAGAAGGGAGGGAGTCTAAAAGTAGGAAAATAAAATCCTTCATATTCTCTTTCACCCTATATTGTAGTAAACCAAAGTCTGTTTTAAATCTAGCTAGCCAAGAGTTGTAAGAGGGGCTGATGTTTCTGAAGAGTTTGTCATTTCGCTCCTTCCAAATACTCCAAGATGCTTGTAAGAAGACCTCCATGAACACAGGTTTGTTCCAATTCTTCTTGGCCGTTTCCAACCAGGGTAGCCGCGTGACATGTTGTTCAGGATTCATCCCAAGCTTGGACCAACAATACTTGCTGAATGGGCAGTTTAGGATCATGTGATCAACATCTTCCTCTGCATGACCGCAAAGAAGGCAGGTCAGGTCATCTCCCACATTGTAGTGTCTCAGTTTGAGCATGTCCCTTCACTACAAAAAAAGACACATCCATGACATTTTGGGCCGAACGAAAAAAATTCTGTCATACATATGACACTTCTGTGACGATAATTGTGACAAAACCCGGTATCATCATAGATGTGGTGGGCTCCTACTTCTATGACAAAAAATCATGACAGAAAATGGGCTTTTCGTCCTGGGCGGGCCAGAGACGCAGCTGCATGACATTCTTTGGGCCGTCCATGACGGAAAAAACCGTGGTAGAAGTGAGGGGGAGGAAAATTTTGGGGAGTTCCCGGTTACGGTGGGAGGTCGGGGGCCGAGCGATGCGCGTTTCTCTCGTACACGTACACGCGTGTGTGTGAGGCGTTGGCTCTAACTGAACCCGAGCGAGGCGTTGGGCTCTAACTGAACCCGAGCGATTACACTGCAGGCTACGCGTTACTGAACCCGAGCGATCGATCGATGGCTGTTCACTGAACCCGATCGAGCAATTCCTTCGCTACTGCTGCTAACTGAAGCCGATCGATTGGATGAACAGTGAGCATTGCGGGGGGGTGTTGGATGAACAGTGAGCGGTGGCGTTGCCTCTGGATGAATAGGACCCCGTGGTGTGGAGGGCTGGATGAACAGTAGACGGTGGAGGGGTGCCCGTGGAGAGGTGGTTGAACAGTAGCCGGTGGAGTAGCGCGCGGTGGAGGCTGGATGAACAGGAGCCCGTGGAGGCTGGAGGAGGTCGACGGTAGCCCGTGGACGCTGGAGGAGGTCGACGGTGGAGATGAACAGTATCCCGTGGAGTCCCGTTTTGCGGTACGCCACACCCCTCCCGATGAACAGGACCCCCGTTTCGACCGTAGCAGGTCCGTTTCGTCCGTTTTGCGGTACGCCACACCCCACCCGATGAACAGGACCCCCGTTTCGACCGTAGGAGGTGCGTTTCGTCCGTTTTGCGGTACGCCACACCCCTCCCGATCAACAGGACCCCCGTTTCGACCGTAGGAGGTCCGTTTCGTCCGTTTTGCGGTACGCCACACCGCTCCCGATCAACAGGACCCCCGTTTCGACCGTAGGAGCTCCGTTTCCTCCGTTTTGCGGTACGCCACACCCCTCCCGATCAACAGGACCCCGTTCCGAACATAGGAGGTCCGTTTCCTCCGTTTTGCGGTACGCCAGGCCTCGTTTCCATCGCCTGTTCCGTCCAAGCCCTCCCGATGAACACGACCACGCATTCCGTTCCGACCCAGCCGGTTGGCTCCCACGCGTTCCGTTGCCTCCCGATGAACACGACGCATTCCGTTGCCTCCCCATGAACACGACGCATTCCGTTGCCCCCCATGAACACGACGACAACGCTGTTTCTCCGTTCCGACCCAGCCATGTACACGAGCCCTGGCCGTACGTATGCGCGAGTAGGCGTTCGAGACCCTGCCGGTATGTACGTGCGTGGCCGTATTTTCTTTCTTGCACCCTGGCCGCTGTACGTACGTGTACATGCTACGTGCGCGCCTCTACTACGACACGTACGCGCCTCTACTACGACACGTGCGCGCCTCTAGATCGACCAGTATATATGTACGTACACGTTCGTGACCAGAATGACAACGCTACGTACGCTTCGACCAGGTGGGTCCCGACTGTCAGGCACTTCCTTCCCTGCGAAGATGTAGCTGGTGGGTCCCAGCAGTCAGGGGGGCGAATCGTTTTGTTTTTTTGTTTTTGCCCGAACGCACTTCCTTGCATGCGAAGGTGTAGCTGCTGGGTCCCAGCAGTCAGGGGGGAATCGTTTTGTTTTTTTTGCCCGGACGCACTTCCTTGCGTGCGAAGATGTAGCTGGTGGGTCCCAGCAGTCAGGGGGCGAATCTTTTTTTCGGACGGACTTCCTTGCGTGCGACGATGTAGCTGGTGGGTCCCAGCAGTCAGGGGGCGAATCTTTTTTTTTCGGACGCACTTCCTTGCGTGCGAAGATGTAGATGGTGGGTCCCAGCAGTCAGGGGGAACTTTTTTTCGCGAAATACGGTGGCCCGTCCGGTGGGTCCCCGCTGTCAGGTGGAGGAATAATTATTTTGCGCGTAATAAGGAGGCACTTCCTTGCTGCGGCCGTGGCCCAGCTGTCAGCCTCTCCACGTACAGTCCACGTCCGATGGAAGCCATTCCTTGACCACGTTGACCACGCCGCGCCGAGAGCACCAGGGCGGTGGACGACGGCGAGGCCTAGGAAGGGGACGACGCGGAGCCGGGGAAGATGCGGCAGTGGATGCCCACGCGTAGAGGAGTATGAGGGTTCACTCGTTCGGCTGCGGTGTGAGGCTGCCGTCGCCGCAGAATAACAGGGGGTGTGGGTGCGTAGAGGGATGGCCTGGCCAGCGGTGGGAGTAGTAGGGGCGGTGAGGCCTCCGCGGCATCACAGCCGGCAGGAGCAGGCGGCACGACCGGTGCTGCTTTGGGCGGCTGGAGCAAGAAGACCAGAGGTTGAAGAAGCACTACGGCCGTTGGATGGACATTGTACGGTCACTGGAGCTAGAACCGTTCATATATTGACTAAAGTTGACGAAGGCCTCCGTCCCAGTCAACTTAGTAGGCCCACAAGTCAGCCTCCCACCAAGGTCGGCCGCAGCTAGCAGGGGGTATTCATTTTTTTGTGCGTAATAAGGAGGCACTTCCGGTGGGTCCGAGCTGACAGCGGGGGGAACGTTTTTTCGCGAAATACGGTGGCCCGGTCCTGTGGGTCCCAGCAGTCAGGGGGAAACGTTTTTTTTTCACGAAATACTGGTGGCCCGTCCGGTGGGTCCCTGCTGTCAGGTGGAGGAATAATTATTTTCCGCATAATAAGGAGGCACTTCCTTGCGGCTGCCGTGGACCCAGCTGTCAGCCTCTCCACGTACACTACTCTTCCGATGGAAGTCGGTCGTTGACCACATTGACCGGCCACGCCGCGCCGAGAGCACCACGGCGGTGGACGACGGCGAGGCCTAGGAAGGGGACGACGCGGAGCCGGGGAAGACGCGGCAGTGGGAGCCCGCGCGGAGAGGAGTACGAGGGTTCACCAGTTTGGCTGCGGTGTGAGGCTGCCGTCGCCGGAGAATAACAGGGGGTGTGGGTGAGTAGAGGGATGCCCTGGCCAGCGGTGGGAGTAGTAGGGGGCGCTGAGGCCTGCGCGGCAGCACGGCCGGCCACGGGAGGCGGGAGTAGGCGGTCCCGCCGGCGCTGCTTTGGCGGCTGGAGCAAGAAGATCAGAGATTGAAGAAACACGACGGCCGTTGGATTGACATCCAACGGTTACGTCTGCTAGAATCGTTTTTTGACGTATATAATAACTAAAAAAATCTTGCATACGCGTCAACTAAACAGGCCCACAAGTCAGACCACTCCCTCTTTTTTTAATAATTTATATATAGCTCATGGCAACTTCTTATGCAATTTATTGCAGTCGTTTTTTTGGTTGGCCAGGGCCAATTTCGCATATTTCTGTGGGTTCCAAACTATTTTTAATACCGAAATGTCGAGCCAGATTTAAAGCACTTTGAAGATATATTTAAATTAGGTTAATGCCCAGTGAAATAGGAATCTGAAAATGCGAAAAAATTCAGAAATTATAAAGTAATTGCCAATTTGTCATCTGTTTTTATATTTACAACCCATTTCATATTACTTTCAAGATTTGCAGGCGTCTTGAAAGAGTTGCAGCCCATCAGGGCGTAGAAAAATAATTAGGCCTGGATTGGGTATTCTTCAGAAAAAATAAACTGGGCTCATTTTCACAAAGAAAAAATAGCTGGGCTGGTCACATGGTGAACATAAAATATAAGCCTGGGCTAGACGGGCCACAGCCTAGTTCAAACCCTGCTCCGTCTCAACAATACCAAACAAAAAAATATTGCTCGAGTAGCTACGTCCCAGGTGTCAGCCGATCTTGTGCTGTTCTCTTGTCTATTGACTATATACGCTCACAATGTCGTGGGTCCCAGATGTCAGGAAAAGACTAGGAGGAAGCATTTTATTTTTCCATACGCTGACGTGGTGGGCCCCTACTGTCATCCTCTCCACGTACTTCTGCCGATTCCTGTTGTTTGTCGACCATGTTGACAACGTGAGAGGGAGGCGCCATGGCGAGCGCACCAAAGCGCGCGGAGGACGTCGGCGTTAATGATTTAGGAGACGGTGGGGCGGCGATGCGTGCGCTGAGGCGCAGCCAGCCGTGGGAGGCGGAAGCAGGCGGCCCCGCCGGCGCTGGTTTGGTTTTGGCGGCTGGAGGAAGACAGGACTGAAGAAACACGACAGACTGTAAAAGCAGTAGGAGTACTTAACAACCTTAACTGAAACCAGCAGGGGTACTTAACAACCAAAGCTGAAAGCAGTATAGTACTTATACAGGTTCAACCGTACAAAGCACGCCTCGAACAGTGCTACTTTGCCTACAGTTAACCAAGGGTGAGGCCGCCAAGCCCCAAGACAAGGCCCAGGCGCCACCCTGCGCATCCACAACCTTCTGAAAGCGGCTTCATCTCGCAACGTGGTCAATAAACAGGATATTCGCTTTAGAGCCATGGAAAAGCATGAACATAATCTTCTGTCCTATTCTCCAAGATGGACAGGCCTTCATTATTTGAGACCACCCATGAATAAGTATCTTTTCACCTCCAAGGGGAATTGAGTAGGTCGACATAAACATCATGTTGTGACCAAGCGCAAGTCTGATCCGACCATGGTCAGGCATCTGTATAGGAACAATAGAACTCGGCAGTTCCTGTTTCAAGAAGATCACAGCTGTAAAACTGTGTATAAGCAATAGTTTATGAACAACATATATAACAGAAAATAGCTCGTACCATAAGTTTCTCGACACAGTTGGACCTGTTCGACGAGTGCAGCAGTGGCACACATATCCCACGTGGCCTTCCACCATTGAAACGCCCCACAAGGACCTCAAGACGATCAATAAAGTGTAGGAACTTGTGGATGTCGATCCAGTCAACTTCAGTGCCATTAGTAACAGCCGAGTTATTACAGAGTAACAAATGAGCAGACTGCTTAACTCTGAAAAAACCTACACGAGCCACCAATTATAAGAAAATATTAGTTAGAAGTAGCATCTTCGTGAGAGATTCGTTGCTACTTCTAAAGTTAAATTGTGATTAGTTAGACAGAATAGGTGGATTAAGAAGTAATCGAGGCAACAAGCAAGAACCAGATACAAAACTAACATGGATGAACAATTGGAACGACGTCGGGGTGGAAGATCGCAGTGAAGATGAGACCAGGTTCTGCTATTTCCATCAACATTTGTGCGCCAACTTTGAGTCCGTAACACTTGAGAAAGTTTATCCAAGTTCGGCCATAAAAAATGCAGCGATCTTCTTGGTTCATGAACCCAACTCGGAACTTATATCCATGGCTTGTCTTCACTGTGACCATTACACTAGTGTATTCAGTTATGGCAAGGCCGAGCATCTTGAGTACATGTGTTCTGGCAGAGCAAATAATACACTGCAGGAAAAATAATATGAGAACACAGCATGTTCAAAAAAACCCCACCCTCCCGGATAGAAAAGAGGATTATAGGAACATACTGTGCGTGTTTCCAAATGTTGTGTTAGGATGAGAAGGAACAAGTGTGGCGTCTCGCCGAGGGCGCAGAAACCTGTAGGGTACTCGCACTTTGGGCACTGCAAATGAAACACACTAGATTCAGTAGGAAGAAAAATGCATCAACGGTGGCGGCTGCCATCCTAGGATTACCTGCGACCAAGGGACTTGTATTTATCGGGGATGGATGAAGAATTCGTACCTAGTTATCCATGAGAAAACCCTATGCAATCGCCGAGAGGGGGTTTTCTCTGAACAAGCAGACGAGGGAGAAGGGGATTCAGGCCCAGTGAAATATTGCCGCTTCGTCCGTCCAGCTTACTGCTAAAGCTGGAAAGGGGAGGTTGTGATTTGATGGCTCATTGGCCATTACTGCGGCGCTACGACCGGGTGTGTCTACCGTGAAGTTGTGCACTCTAATTTGTGCATATGGCACGTGGACCCCGTTGCCGGTTGCCCCACATATCAGCGAAAGGATGTAGAAAGACAGGAGTAACTAGTTACACATAAATATATTTTTTGACAGAGAGATACTCCCTCTGTAAAGAAATATACAAATCTTTTATATCACAGGCTCACCTTGCCGAGAAATATACTCCCTCTGCAACCCACGGGCATTATGGGGGTTCAGCTTTTTTTATGGGGGTTCAGCTGAGAATATAATACTCAGATAGGCTCATGGTTCTAGACTTTGGGCCGCAGGCCGACCCTTCATGTTTGGGGGCCCATGTGTTCTACCTCAGCGCTTTTCATATTGCAAGTGATCGGTACGGCGCTGGTTTTAGATGCTGTCGCAAGGCGAATACACAAAATTGAATAAAGCACGACAGCTGTTGGAATGAAATCGAACGACAGTTCCTAACCAGCAATCAGAGTTGCAATTCTATCAACGATATACCATATGATATATAATACTGTCGTACTACTTATACACACAGGACACTTGTTTCACCATGCCAGATTATTACATCAAAATCTCTCAGAGGATAGATCAGTTCAGCAGTTGCGTGCTGCTACTGAAGAATTTCAAAGTTGATTTGGACCAGCTCTCCTTGCCGAGAAAGTTCGATTTTGACATGATCCCCTACCGCAAGATATGATTTAGATTTGAACCTTGACCATCCTTTAGCATCAATCATCATGCGACCATCCTTTGTACTTACGGTATATTGAGCAGGTTCATTCACACCAAGGCTGCGCATGGTAAGAGAAACTTGGCCGCGGTCGCCCGGATTGTTGAACGACTCCCTCGTTGCTCTAGGAATTCTCTGTTTGCAAACAAGAAGACATACCCAAACAGTTAGATCAACACAGTGAATCATGTGAAACAACATGGAAAGAAAAAAGAACGAAGCACTTGGGCGGCCAATGCTTACCAAGAAGGTGGACATGTCGGTTTTTGTAAGGACTTTGGTATATGAAGTGCGAACTGCAGCCTAGTCTGTTGCCGGTGCAACTGCACGGGCCGGAGCAGATGCAAGTGCAAGTGTTGGTGCAGGTGCCGAAGCCGCTGCTGCTGCCGGAGATGGTGCTCCTTGTAGAACTGGTGCCGGTGTCGGAGCAGGTGCCGGTGTCGATGCCCGATCCTCCGGAGACTGATCCGCTGACGCGGTCGATGCCCAATCCTCAGCTGGATCAGACTGAGCTGCTTCCGCTGTCATTGCTAGAGCAACTGCCGGTGCTCGATCTGTGCGAGGCAGCGGCGATCATGCCTGGTCTGCTATGATCAGCATTCTAACTTGACTAGGATCCGTGACCCTGATCCAGCTTTTTTCTTCATTTCTTTTAAACGCGAGAAGGACTAATTGTGGCGTTTTTGTTAAACCAAACTGCAGTTCATCATAGGGATTCAGGTTGTACTCAGACAACAGACTGATCCAATGTTTTCCAGTAATATAAGTGATGGATAGTGCCTTCATTACTGACACGACATAAGAAGTGAAACCTGCAAAAATAGCCATCGTAGAGCAAACCAAACGGTTTATTCTGTGATGAATGTCACATGGCAAAACCTGCATCGTAAAATTGCAGGAAAAGAAAGAAAACATGACATTAAATCAATAAGATTTAGACAGTAAATCAATAAGATTTACTTGATGTGACACGAGTGAATCCTTACTAGGAAATCACTATGTTGAAGTACTAAACAGAAGATTGATCGTCCAACTACGCGTGGCATGCAGGGGCCCCGCCTACTCCCACAAGCAGGACAGTCCAAAGGTCGTGACAAATCGTATGGACCGAACATCCATGGGACTGGAAATCCTGGTGGGTGCGATAAACCCTGCAATGCATATAGATATTGGAGTGTAACCATAATTGATAAACCGTCCTCACAAAAAATATGATCTGGATACTTCAAAATATACAGACTGAATTGAGTGGACAGACATTAACATAGACATTAACATAGACCGTTCATACACCAAAAGCGACAGTACTAATAAACAATACATGGTTCACAAACACAAATCAAGTACTGAACAATAGTACTTACTACAGACAAGCAAAGTTGCACTAACTAAACTCTGCAGACTATTTCTTGCCACCGACCTACCGGATGAACCCTGCATAACTGACTAGGCCATGGACTTCGTGTGAGAAGTCTACATGCACCATCACCATCTTGTCAACCTTGGAGAACCTAACAGAGTGGTTTTTCCACTCATAAACATGATGATGAAGACAGGCCGCATCAGATTTGTTGGGAAGCTTTACAAGAACCACACCCTTCGTAATCGAAGGCACAACCAGGAAATTGTTGTGGTCAAGTACCGCCTCGAGAACACGCCTGACAACAATGCTACAGGAAAACACTAGTTCAGGACACGTGGCGACAAGGACACAGCAGTTGGATAGTTCAGCAATAGAACTCATCATCAGGTCTTCCAGTTCACATGGCATGACTTTGAGAACTTCATCTCCACCGCGGACCTGGTTCTAATTCAAACAGAAACCATATTTTATTACTACCTCCGTTTAGAAATATAAAATGATTTTTGATATTATACTCCATATATGACTACATATACGCACAGAAATGAGTGAACAAAGACACTAGAACATGTCTTCAAAGGCATGAGAGCAGAGGGATTACATGCAATATCCATAACACAAGTTACTGAGGCAAATATACCCTCTTAAAAGGTAGCATTGATGTTCATAAAGTACTCCCTCCGTCCCAAAATTCTTGTCTTAGATTTGTCTAGATACGGATGTATCAAGTCACATTTTAGTATTAGATACATCCGTATCTAGACAAATCTAAGACAAGAAATTTGTGATAGAGGAAGTAGTTGAAAGTAATCTATAAGAAATCAGTGTCAACCTCTCGCATGTTTTGGTCAAAAGAGGAATTTAGAACCGTCATTTGGTACACTAAAATCACATGCAAGATCACCCAGAAAGTTGTACTAACAGTACTAGTACAACTTACTGCTGGAAAGGAGGGGGTTTTGTGATTTGACGGCTCATTGGGCATTACTGCGGCGGTTTGATCAGGGTAGTCTACCGTCACTCTACTACGGAGTAATTTAGTGCATGGCTGGTGGACCCAGGTGCTGGCTGTCCCACTCGTCGGCGAAAGTGAGTAATTTAGTGCATGGCTGGAGGAGTATCCGCACGGTAGAGCGTGTCCACTGTTTTTCTGAAGAAAAAAATGATTACTGCAAGCGTTTCCACTCTTACGACGGAGGAGTGCGAAACACGGCAGCCACTTGAACATACACAGTGCTCCTACTACTAGGAATGTGCAGTGGTTCATACGTCAGTACTGCACAATCTTGTTGCTAGTGTAGTAAGATATGACGATAACAAATGATGTTGTGCGCATGTCAACTACTCCTATATGTAACATAGTACCGCTTTTTCGACTGTCCGGTCGAGAATGAACGGTGAGATCAATGTTAACACAACTAGGTCCACTGCGCACGGAGAGTACGGTGCTACAGTACTCCACGAAACATGAACCATATGAAGCACGAATAGTGTTAGGCAGGGTGTATGAAGGGTGCACGGGATGGGAGCAAAAGTTCCCTTCTCGACCCACTTTTGGGTGTTTGCAGAGTGCATGAAGGGTGCATGAGTCCACACTAGTAGGTTGACAAAAATACACGAAGAGGAAACAACTATATTGAGATGAGAATGCAACCAAACACACCCACACGCTTTGTGCTACAGTGACTGATCTGCACCGTCTGAGTTTGATCCAACGGTCATGTTGCGTAGAGACATGGACATGCCCATGCAGAGGGCGCCTAAACACCACCGAAGTCCCTCTGCTTCTCGAGGCGCACGACGTTGGTGATGTAGGGTGCAACCTCCCGCAGAGCCCGCTCCCGGTCGGTGGGAGCCAGCTCGTCAAAGACGGCGTCCAATGGCACGAATGGATTCCGGTGATGGAGCCCTGAAAGGATTCGCCCGGCAACGGCGACGGCAGCCCGCAACCCCTCCTTGTCCAGCTCAGCACCCACCATCGCGCGGAGACGGCTCAGCTCCTCGGAGATATAGGTGAAGAAGGAGACCAGGTCAGGAAGCCGCAGCTCATTGAAGTCGACCAGGTGGTCGAACGAGTTTAGCCCGACGGCCGGCATCGTCGCGCTGGCACGACGGTAGGCATCGTGCAGCCGCAACACGTGCGTGCTAACTTGGTTCACCAAGTGGTTGAGGCGATCCTGAACCTCATCACGATCGGCCCACTCGCGCTGCAGCCGGCTCCCCTGACGGGCTATCATATCTCCCGCTTTCTGCAGCAACGCCGCCGACGCCTCGAGCATCTTTGTGGTGGACGCCTGCCGCTTTTGAAGCTCCGTGAACTCCTGCACATAATGGAGGAGCATGGCACTCCTCTCCTCCTTGAGCTCACGGAGCTCCACGTCCTTGGCCCTGAGCTCCGCATCCTTGGCATGGAGCTCCTGTGTCAGGCGCCTCACCTCGGACTCCGTGATTTTCTGCGCCGCCATGGCACCAGGTAGAAGCAATGGGGAGAGGAAGCAAAGGGGGCGAAACGGCTGAAAGGCAATGCAATCTACGGGAAGGCGGAGGGAGCGGGGAATCTTTTGGTTTTCACCACGGTAAAACACCAGTCGACGACTTCTCACATCAAGGAGCAGTGGTTTTTACAGGCGGAGTCATCGTGACTAATTGCTGCCGCGCCTGCTCCCGTCAATCAAAAAATTAAAAATCCTGCCGCACCCAAACACCAGAGCAACGCCGCGGTGGATATTTAAATTTACCTGCCGGCAACTAGATAAAAAAGGGGTGAAAAAACAAATGTGGTGGCGGCCTAGCTAATCGGTCGAACTAGCCCAACTAGCTAGCCACCGTGCTTCACTGATGTACTCGGCGGGAAAGGTGGTCTTTCGTGATTTGACGACTCATTTACTTGCTTCGTGCTACGACCGAGGAGGACCCAGAAAACGCGCGGTAGGGCGTCCCACGTCAGGAAGAATATATGCGTGCACCACCCGGGAGGACCCCGAAACCGCGCGGTAGGGTGTGCCATGTCTCGGCACGGAGGAAAAATGTGCGTGTAAAAATATACTGTATCAGACGTAATACCTATGGTTCGACCTCGGGACCCAGCCAGTCGGTCGAAAACACCCCACTAGCCACACAGCTTCATCAAGCAAACGTGGTACGAAGGATAGATGTGGTTAGCTCCGTCTCGACCAGCCGCAACGTCTCTTGTTCTAGGCGATTCTTCTATTTTCCAAGCTTTTTTTAGTTGTAATAACACCACGGCAAGCTAGCGCCGCTCTTCGTGTGTGCCCGTGCAAAGGTTAGACGATGGAGAGAAGAGAGATTGAGATCGCAGACCTGGGACCCACCAGTAAGTGAGACAACGGTCATGCACGTGTTGACGAGGCACTCCCTCTACTCTACTCAACGCAAGTACTGTATAAAATCAAGTTATGGGACGAAGCCAACAACCGTTCGTTTTTTCAGGCTATCGACTTACGCTTTGTAGTCCAGGTTGCCAGTTCGAATCTCGTCTTTCAGATTTGTTAGTTTTAGGTCCAAATTTGATTAATGACAAGTGGGACCCCCGTGTGTTGTTCCGATATTTCAGTGTAGGATGGTTTTTTTGAACAAACACTTTGCGCGGTTAGACAAGTAACGGCACGAGTTACACGTATTTTGCAAGTTTACGAACAAAAATGACAGCGGCATAGAATATCACATCCACCCCGCAGCTTAGATACTATGGTGATACGAGTTTTTACACCGTTGGAAGTGAGATCCAATGGCTTGGGAGTAGTCTTTGTAATTATGCGCAATTTCCAAACTCTCCAAAGGTTTTTTTTGCAAATAAAACATTCAGGCCTCGTGTGTGCCGCTGCATCTTCGATCCAACGGCTCCCCGGTGCTCATATTAGGTGCTCCCCGTAGCTTAATTACCCGCTACGGTGATATGAGCATCTAGGTCGTATGATCAGTGATCAGATGGCACATGCGTAGTACTTGTACTTTCTGCGCATTTCCCAAACTCTATCAGCCGTATATTGCAAAAACATTCAAACCTCCTACTGTGGGCCGTTAGATCTCAGTGAACTCGTATCACCATAGAATCTACGGTGCGGGAGCACCTCATACTCTCCCGTGCGAGAAAACATAAGGTGCTATCGCAGCTTGGATGCTACGGTGATACGAGCTTGGAGGTCGTTTGATCTGAGATCCAATGGCATCTGAGCAGTCTTTGTGCTTGTAAGCAGTGGCCGAACTCTTTTGGGGCTTTTCTGCAAAAAACCATTCGAACCACCGAGGAGGTGTTGGGTCACAAATCCAACGCCTCCGAAGAGCTTGTATCACCAAAGCATCTAAGGTGTGGTAGCACATGATATTCTTACATACAGGAGAATATGATGTCCTCCTTCATCTTAGATGCTACGGTGATACGAGCTTCGAGGTCGTTGGATATGGGATCAAAGGGCATCTAAGTAGTTTTTGTACAAATTGTGTGCAATTCTCAAACTCATCAAGGTTTCCTGCAAAAATATTAAGACACATCATGTGAGCTGCTATATCTCAGATCTACAAGCTCCAAGCAACTCGTATCGGCATATAGCATCTAAGGTATGGGGGCACATGATATTCTCCCGGGGAGGAGGGGTGGGGGTGCACAACCAATCGGTGGTTGGGAGGGTGGGGACAAATATAATCTAAACAACCCTAAACAGAGCTCCACAATTTTATCTAAGGTCGAGGGGTTGACCCCCGACAATCATAGCTCCGCCTAAACACAACATTTGCATGTACTGTAGTACTAGACTTAATATTCATGTTTCAGTTTCATGTTCATTTTAAATATTGAACTGAGGACCATGGATGTCTTACATTTTACTCCCTTCGTTCCTAAATATTAGTCTTTTTAGAGGCTTCAAATGGACTGGCACATACGGATGTATATAGACATATTTTAGAGTCTAGATTCACTCATTTTGCTCCGTATGTAGTCACTTGTTGAACTCTCTAAAAGACTAATATTTAGGAATAGAAGGAGTATTTTTGAATTCGTGTCATACATGCATGGTTTGGAAAAATAGATGCACTATACTTATTGGATTGTTGTTGTGTTCGTGCGTGTGTGTCTGTGTGTGTGTGTGTGTGTGGTCATATGCTTGATACATACAAAGTTTTCTCACCTCCATATTGTTCATCTTTTAAATTTGAATTTGCATTGGAAAACTTACTAGGGATACCATGAAATGTGAAATCCACGTTGAGATCACTATATCACAAACTCACTCTAATTCAACAACTCGTCATAAATCAATTACCACGTTGAGATTAGTATTTGCAAGGAAAATACGGGTATTGTAATACACATAGATTCGTTCGGCAATTTAAAAGGTTCCTTTCGTATTCTCGAATGGTAGGACCCAACGGCGTACCAGCCAGACCTTGGCTCGTGTTGATCCTAAAAAAAACCGGGCTCGTGTCCTTCGGTGGCGTGCGTGGTACGCACATTAGGCAACCCCAACCAGTCGAGCCTCAGCGTTTCAAGTCGAAATATCTGGCGGCCAGAATTCCAGCCCTAGGAAATTCCCCTCATGTCCCCGGTCCATAATGACTACCGATGAACAACGGAGGGATGCTTTAGTAACTAGACAACGTTACCTACCGTGCCGAGCACGGTTCAATTCCCTCGGTCGCCGCTCGTCAAGGTCACCCGTCAACTGCATTGCCTAGTACTACTACTACTACTACACCAGGATGAGCACAGAATTGAGCCCGTTTGTTCGTGCCTAGTACTTGAGTTAATATATCAGGCAATGCACTGGTACGGAGGGATTATCCTTTTACTCTGCATATATAACTTGTCTGAAGTCTAACTAAGCAAAATGTTTGACCAAATCCTTTCTTAAGAAATACAACAGGACAGATGTACGGCTTGAAAATTTATTGCATGATGCAGGTTATGATATTGTTTCGAATCCTGGATCTTAAATTTCAGAAAATCCAAAAGTGAGCATAAATTCTTGAAACTAAGCATGGTCACGTGATATGGCACAAATATTACTTCGTAAGTTTTTTCTTCAATTTGAGACAAGCTGCTTATGACAAGTTGCACAAATGAAGAGCCAAGGTATTTTGGAACAAAGACCTGTCACGTTAAGGCGAACGCTTTCACTATTGAAACCGTGGGCGTTTACGTGCCGCCACGAGTCCCCGCTTCTCATCGGCAGGTGCCGTCCGAGCAAGCGTGTGAGTCGACGGGAGGCGTGCGAGCAGACCGCTGCGCCGGCTGTCAGGGAGGCATGCGAGCAGACCGCTGTGCAGGCTCACCGGGAGGCGAGCCCTTTGACCAGGCTCCGCCGCCCACCGTCGTCCCAACTGCTCCCACTTTTAATGTCGCCGGCGCCGCAGTTTAAAATCAACCCCGCACTACCCGGTATCGCTACAATCCTCTCTCTTCCTCTCCGATTCTCCTGTCGTCTACCTCCAACTAGCCTGACCTAAACGTACGCCATGCCGCATCACGATGGTCTGCCCTTAGTGTTCCAGTTTCCTGAGGAAGACACCCAGCCGGAGTCTCAAGAACATAAGGCGCTTTGGGACGAGCTTGAACTGGCCTTGCGGGAAGACGCCGCGCCTGTCCCCGCTCCGTTCCGGCTCCCGTCGCCCCGACTGCGCCAGCGCCCATCCCCGTGGCATTGATGGGCTGGGAGCCGCACATTGTCGCCGAGCTTGATCCCACGGGGTTCCACGAGGTCCCAGCCGACTTTCACGCGCCCGTGCACCTGCCAGCGCATGCGCCTGCGCGTGCACTGACACGCATGCCCGTGCCGGTGCCCGTGCACCTGCCAGCGCATGCGCCTGCGCGTGCACTGACGTGCGCGCCCGTGCCGGTGCCCGTGCACACGAATGTCTCCGCCGCGCCATTGACAGCGCCTGTCCCCGCGCGGGTGCCAGTGCCCCCCTCAGCGGCATGGATGGCCGCCGTCGACCGCTTCCTTGCACCAACGCCAGTCGCCTCCTCCCGCCAGTTGACTCGCTCCGAAGTCCAGAACATTTTGGCCTTCCTTGAAGCTAGGCCAACGTCCAGGAGTACGCCAACAATGGCGCAAGACGCCGCCGTCGCCGTCGGTCAGTGGCCCGACGACACACAGAGCACGGCAGAGGAGCCGCTTCCCACCGCGAGACGCCCCCGCCGCCGCCGCGTAATCTAAATTTGCCATGAAAAACGTTCGGATTGCCATGCTTAAAATCCGAACGTTTATCATTTCCGTTTATTTTATATCGATCGTCGTATAATTTAAAGTCGGAGTCAGACTGAACGAAATGTATGGTTTGATCGATTGAATGTTCTGCTAGAGCCGTATCAAATTAAATATAAAACGTCATCAAGCCACATGTATTCCTTGTCATCCAACGACCTAGACTGCTTCAATGTCGAGCGCTCAACACGTTTAGCGTGCAGTTAATTTCATGCCAAAAATAGTGCTAATCACATGACAACACGCAAATAATATCCTAGTAGTTAATATCCGCATGCACTTAATATACTTCCAAATTAACGTGCATTGCACGTACACACTGACTAGTGCTGCTAGTACGTGAAACTGGTGCCGTGACTTGTGAACGCGTCCAGATATGGTCAACGGCAACATCGCCCGCGAGTTCTTCCTGTTTGCCCGTGCGTCTAAACGCAGAAGGGGAGGAGAGAGAGAGCACACATGGAACCCACCAGTAAGTGAAGGCGAATAGTACTAAAAATAATATTACATGTTATCCATTAATTAGGCTGTGGTAATATAAAAACATTATGTGAACAAAGGGGGTACAACAAACATTGCTATTCTACGTATGTTGCCTATTGACGTGCGGCTTGAAGGCCCGGTCGCATGTTCGATCCTCGTCCTTTATTTTTTAATTTGTATATGGGTCCAAATTTGTTTCATGACATGTGGGCCCCTCGGTGTGTAGTTTGTAGCACTTTAATTTGTGGGTCGAAATTTGTTCCATTCCAAGTGGACTATCGGTGTGTAGTTTTGTAGCTTATTTATAATAATTAAAGAGAACAACATAGTTTTTTCAATAATACCATGGTGCGACGTTGAAGGCGAGAAAGGACGTGCGAGAGAGCGATGACCGAGCCAGAGGGAAATCAACTAGGGGAGTTGCGTGGGTTGCAACGGTGTTTGGAGTAGTTGTGGGCCGAATGCTACGAAAATATAATCTAAACCGACCGGAATAAATGCCTACACAAATTAATCCAAGGTTGGAGTGCCCCTCGCAATGTAAATAGCTCCGGCTTTGCGAGGGATGGAGAGGTAGTAGCTTCAACGCGTGGAAGATACGGTGTGAGAAAGCGAGGTCAATCGAGAGACATATAGATAGAGAGACAAAGTGAGTGTGGTCCGACATTCATTGAACAAATATATATGCTCTGGAGAGATATTGTCCGATTGAGCTTTTTGGCAAGGGTGAGGGCTGTAAGATAGAGCTTGAGAGATGATCCAGTCACAGACGTGTAGATATATTTTGTGCGTGGGAGGAAGCAAGGTCAACCGATCACATAGGGTCGCCGTGCGATCGAAAGAGTGAGACGGGTTGGAGAGAGTGACCTAGATAGACGATGTGCGTGAGAGAGTATACAATGTGAATAGGTCGAATTGGGCTCAAACATGGTGATATATCGTTTTTGTCCGAGAAAGAGCGAGGTCAATCGAGACATACGGAGAGAGAGAGAGAGAGAGAGAGATTGAGTGAGCGTGGCCCACCATGAGGTCGAAAGAGTGGCGGCGGCTTGGATGGACTGACCTAGATAGACAATCTGCGTGAGAGAGTATAGAGTGTGTCGATCGAGGCCCGAACAGGGAGATATATCATTTGTGTGTGAAAGAAAACGAGGTTAAACGAGACTCAGATAAAGAGAGCGAGATTGAGCGAGTGTGGCCCGCCGTGCGGAAGAAAGAGTGAGACAGTCTCGAGGGAGTGACCTAGATATACAACGTGCGTGCGTGCGCACGAGAGGTTGGGGGGGCTAGATAGGCAATGCATGTATTTAGCGCGAGAGGGTGAGAGGGAGAGGGGGAGAGAGAGAGCTCGGCATGGGGTGCAATGGCGGGTGTGTGAGGTAAATACATTTGGTAACAGAGTGGAAAAAGGGGTTGTGTAGTTGAGAGACTTAGAGATCGAAACATGGAGAGAAAGAATGAACGTGTGTTGGAAACCGATAGCTTCCTAAGGTGGTTAGGAGAGGAAGATTGACCGATACAGGAAGTATGTAGCGTTTGTGCGGGGGGGGGGGCTAAAAACAACATTTGAATGTACATAGTACGAGACTTAATATCGATGTTTCAATTCGGTGTACATTGTAAGATTTGAACCGAGGACCAGGCATACGGGTAATTATTTCGAATTCGTGCCATACTAAGTTTCGAAAAGTTGACATTGACTCAGTTTGTTGTGCTATTTTGTAGGTCATATGTTTGAATCCATCCAAAAGTTTTCTCACTACCATGGTGTTCATCATATACATATGAATTTGTATTAAAAAGTAGCGTGGATACAGTGAAATGCGAAATCCACGTTAGAATTGGAGATCGCTACGTGACACACACTCTAATTCAAATAACTAACTACGTGACACACACTCTAATTCAAATAACTAATTATGTGACACACACTCTAATCCACGTTAGCGTGGGTACCGTTTCGATTTTTTTCAAATAACTCCTCATTAATTAATTTATAGTACTCCCTCTGTTCACTTTTATAAGACCTTGAAGACATTTCAGACAATGTGCAAAACAGTTCATTTTAAGTTGTCTGAAACGACTTACAAAAGTGAACGGATGGAGTATCTCGTTTCGAATGACTAATTATTGCAAGGAAAACACGGGCATGGTAATACATACAGATTCGTTTGCAAATGAAAGAAGATTCGTTTGCATTCTCAAATGTAGGCGCACCAGGCAGACCAGGGTCGTGTCGGGGTGGACGCTGCTTCGGTGCCTTAAAGGCAACTGCCTTTGGGTCACTGACATGTGGGCCAGCCACCTGTTGGGCCCACATGTCATGGACACAAAGGCAGGTGCCTTAAGGCACCGAAGCATAGTCCTGTCGGGGTGGTCGCGTGTGTCGGACGGACGCGTAGCACCCAGCCACCCACCCCCTCCCCCCAAAAAGGACGACGACAATATAAGTTCGCGCTTCCACGTTTCGGATTGAAATATCTGGCGGCCCCAATTCCAGCCCTGCAAAATCTCTCTTCTCCACCGTCCCCTTCCGCGCCCAGATTGCTCAAATCCCTAATTCGCCGCCAACCCATCGAATCGCCCCTCGTCTCGTCTCTTTCCCCACCGTTCCCCACCTCTGTGCCGGACGACGACGACGAAGACGACGGTCGCGCTTCACCACCGCACCGGAGCTACCTCATCTACGCCCTCGTCCACCGCACCGGGTGGTCCACCGACAACGTCGGCCGCCGCAACCGACGTGCCTCACAGACACCGAGTTCCACCGCATCAGGTGCGCTTCACCGACGCCGTCTCCCAGCTCACCGGGGCTACTTCACCGAGCACATCGTCGCACCTCCGCCCCCGAGGCCGTTGGGGCTTCACCAACGGTCTCGTCCACCGCATCGTAGCGCTCCGCTGCCACTCAAGATCTGCATCCGTGCGCGGCCAGCCAACGCCAGCGCATCACCCTCAACGGCTCTGAAGTGACCCGCACTCTAGCTAGGCGAGCATGCCCAAACGCCGGCCCGAACTAGGTATCCACACATCACTCCCTTGTGCACTGTTCCGACGATGTTTGGATATCCTTTCACTGCTCTCTTAGCTTACACGCCTATGCAACTCTGACTTTAACTCTTATTTCTTCTGGAGATATCATCTGAAACAAGCAAATCCATTTTTTAGCGAAGCATGACGGCGCTACGGGATCTGGTACACATCCTGCACACCCGTATAACCTTGTAAGTATCTGTCCTCCGGTACAACATCAAGGTCGATTCCTCTTATTTGATCAACCATTCGCCGTGTCAAAAATGCAGAGGGGGATGCAAGGAGCACAAGGCCTGCACATCCAAGCAAGTGGTAACATGGACTTGTACATGGAACATCCCAAGCGCAAGCAGAGCTGCAGTGAGCCTGTACAACGAGCTAGCGTAAGTCCCTGCATTTCATTTAATTCGTACTGGCATTCGTGTATGATTTGTGTGCAGTGGCTGATCCACGAATTCAAGTTACCAGGGGCGAACATTTAACTTAAAAAATACGAAGGCACTTGCACTCCGGAAATCAACATAACTTGAGAAATGTGAAGCTACATGCACTTTGAAAACCAGCTAATGATCCAAAGTAGTTCAGATTATAAACACTAAATGATGCAAGCACCAAAAAACACAAAATGCAACATGGTGTACAAGGACTACAAACATGGTCTGTACCTGCTTGAATTATTCGTTCTCTGGCTGAAAATATCGAAGTGTAATTGCACGTATAACCAGTGCGCAAACTGCATATCAATATATCTATCCTGCACAAGTATGCCAATAGTTTCAAACAACAGATTAGAAAAGTATTTATGCTATGTTGTCATGATACGGGGACTTTCTGGTAGATGGCCTCGACGTTTCCTCAAGCTATGAAAATGCACTATAATTTGCTTGTCATCAATGCCTGCAAATCTCTGTCTCTCTCAACATAGTAGATCATCATTAGACACTAAATCCTTCAATGAGCTTGCAAAATGCTTGCATTAGATCCCTCATTAGACACTATATGTTCATCACCAGGAGCATGTAAAATGTTTGCATCAAATCCTTCATTAGCAGTCTGTTCATTAGACACTTCAGGCTCAAGAACAACATGAGCTTGTATGTTTGCACCGGAAACTTGATTAGATACATCAGATTCAGTCAGTTCAGTATTGATTGGGGGAGTTATAAAATAAGTAGAAATTGGTTTCATTTTCTCATAGATTCCCTACATACAAGCAGTTTTACAACACCGTCAGGTTTAACTATTGGCCAGAAATTGAAGAGTTGAATTAGATATAATCAGGGATGTGATGTACCTGCTCGTTGCGCATGCTACTCTTGCAAGCTGCGACTGTCCGTTTGCGCAAGCTCGATGCCATGCCCGTGCTGCCGCCGCTGCCTCCCACGCAGGCTACACCCAGGGTTGGATCTTCATCTTCTTGTCCTTCCGTTCGCTTGAAGCCCGGCGACCGCCCTCCAACGAGGGCGCGAGGAAGTGCTGTGTCGGTCTGTCCAGCGGCGGCTAGGTTAGGAGCGAACCAGACTGGAGGCTGGAGCGAATGAATTGGGATTTTTCCTGCTGTCGATCGATATGGGAGGCGCTCGTTTGGGCCGCGAGCCTGCTATAGGGCCTGCCTTGCACTTATGTTATTGGCCCATCCAAATTGAAACATTTTTCTTCATTTTTTACATTGCCTGCTCGTGCGTTGGGACGAACAAAACTAGCGTGGGCCAACCTGGACGACTCAAACTAGGTGCACACTTTCCAGCCACCTGAGGCGGCCGCCCATACCAGCCCCTATGGTGGCGTCGCCCCTTTTTGCGTGTATGATTGGATAGTGAAAAATATTCCAGTGGCGCTTTTGATTTACCCACAGAATGGTTGAATTGCTTGTTTCTATGAACTGAGTTCGCCAATAATGTGAAGGATGCCAGTCTTTTCATCCTATTGTAGATTGCTTAGATCTCGATATGCCAAAAGTAATCGCATGAAATATACAGTAAAAGCCAGTGTGATGTGTTTGGCTACAACTAGTCTGACTACACGTCCTCATATAACATATCAAGGACGCACCATCTTACCAGATTAACCATTCGACTTACCCATGCAGTGTGGGAAGAAAGAAGTATTGGGACTGCGTATCCAAGCAATTGATGCCATGGACTCCTTCGTACAACCTTGTAAGCGAAAAAGAAGTTGCAGTGTGCCTGTACAAAGAACTAGCGTAAGTTCAGTTACCTGCTTCTCGGAATTTTAGTTAGCCACTTATTGCAAAATTGTTCAATTACGTTGCTTGGCTTAATTTAGTTTGCTACTGATTACATAATGGCACAGCCTGTTAATCATATTGTAGACTGCGCCTATCTATGTGTTTGATACTTACTGTTAAGAATTACCTGTTTGCCTTAACTTAAATATCTACTTGTTTGTTTAACTGCTTTGCTGCTGCAACAGCGGGTTACAATGATGTTAATAACTACTTTTCAGCATCCAATTGAAACTCTTTAATTCCTTGTTTGTTTAACTGGTTTGCTGTTATAACTCCCAGTTGAGATGTTTTGCTAACTTCAACTTTTCTGAATCCAATCGGAACTTTAATGGCAAAACAGGTTAGCCCAAGATCAAAGAGCGAGGTCCCCATGGACGTTGCATCATCCCACAGCAGTGGCACCGGCCCAATCGTGCATTATGAATTGCCAACTGCTGATGCTCTAGAGGCTAAACTAGTGGTAGAAAGAGATTCTGCTTCTGCACTTAGAGATGAAGTTGACATGTTGAGGAAGCAAACAGCACAATCACAAGCAGTACTCAAGACAACCATTAAATATTTGGTGGATTTCAAAACGAAGCAAGCTGAGACTGACCAGATTGTTAAGGTCCTGAAGGAAAAAAGGAAATTAAATTCCTACTTGGTAAATCATAGGTGAAATGTTCTTTCCATAGTTGAATAACCTTTGTGTTGTCTGTTCATGTAATCAATCAAACCATTTGTTTTAGAGATCATGTAATAATTGTTTTTTGTTTTTGGTTTGTAATTTTATTTGAGCACAAGTCTGTATTAATTGATAAGACTCGGAGACATTTCATTTGGATTGCTGTGCCAGACCTACAAATATGCCAATCGGGCTGAATGTGCATTCAGCAATAGTAGTAGTATAGATGGACCATAAGTGGCACGCATCGGAAAGGGCCAAGATGCTGGCTAAAAAAGGATGTTGTTGTAGCCAAAAAAAGTACAGCGGCCTGGCTTATGTATGTTAGTTGATATTATTGATCCATATACTCTATAAGTGTTTATATGTCTGTTAGTTCTGTACATTCTTGGTTGATTGACTCGGTATTTGAATCTTGATACATCGCTTGTGTACATATCTAAATGGGAGTACACATTATGCTGCGTGTGACATTTGAGTTGGACATGAAGTGTTCCAAATATTCGAATTCACCTTAAACTGGATTCTAGTTTCTGAATTTGAGTATCGGCATTTGTAAACCATATTCATATATGACAGTGGAATACATCTTTGTCGTCCTTTTGAAGATATATAAAAACACATAGAATGATTTATAAAGATTCATATAGGAATACAAAATGGATTCGAATTTAGTTGCCAGGGTAAACGTGGATGCTTATTGTCCCAAAATTCGAAAGAAGCAGCAAAATGTCCACTCCCACGTCGGCTGCCCGAAGCCAAGTGTTTGGGAGATGGAAATTACTGTCTACCCATTACACGGACAATCCATCGGCCCGATTTCCACTGCTCTAAATAGGGGTAGGTTAGTAACTTCAATTAGACGTGACACGACCGCCTCTGAGCCCATTCCGACACGGTGGGCGTCAAACATGGGCGGCAAAACTCATTTGATTCAAGCTCGTCCGAAAGACCTCTGTTTCTCCCTCCATTCCCCATTCATACACGGTGGGCGGCAAAACAAACTCGACTCGGCCGAAATCGATGTAGGCAAATATTTTCAATAGGGGCAGGTTTGTAACTTCACTCAGACGTGACACAACCGCCCTACCTGTCAGCCCCGTTCATACACCGTGGGCGCCAACCATGGGCGCCAACCACCCTCTCCTCGCCCGAAATCGCTCTGGGCAAATATTGGCGAGATGCGAGATTACCGTCCTATCCCCAACCGACGAGACGTCCAAATTTTAAACGGGGGCTAAGTTCGTAACTTTCCCATATTTCAGACAGGCGCGTCCCAAAAACATGGTTCCCCGTACCTCTCCCTCCATTTTCCCATTCATACACCGTCCGCGCTAGAACACCCCATCCCCACACCAGCCTCCGTCCGCCACCCCATCCATCGCCGCCGTCCTCCACCACATCCATCGCCACCGTCCTCCACCATGCCGGAGCGCCTACCAAGACCGCGTCGTCCACTGCTAGAGATGGACGTTTCTCATCCACGGCGACGGACCAATAGCCTTGCATCGCGTCCTCTCGCTTCATCGGCGCCGTCGTCCTCTTTGCCGGGGCCGCTCACACGACCTTCTCTTCCACCGCAACGGGACTTATCCCCCGATGCACCCGTCTACCGTCGCAGATCTGCTTCAACGCCACCGACAGCCATCGCACCCCCGATGCCTACACGGCGCCGCAAGAGAGGTGGTACTTCATATCTCCTCAACTTTTTGATCTCAACCAGAAAATAGATCTTAACTTGGTTACTCTACTTTCTTTTCAGCTCTTAGAATTTAGTTCTTAGTTCGAAGCAAACAATGGATGCTAAATATCATTTCTCCGGTTTGCAGCTTCAAATCTGCCATGGCACAGCCATAATACGGTTTAATTGATCATGCTTAGGGTTTAATTGATCATGTTGGTTCCGTGGTGGTTTCTTTAATAGAAATCGGAGGGGAAACCCTCTTTTGCTAAAAAAATATGCTTAGAGTTTCCCCCTTTTATGATCACTATACGATCAGAATACGTGCTTCGTGTCATAATAACACTGCTCCACCCATCAAGCTAAACAAGCTTAGTTGTTCAAATACGAATCTGATATTATTAAAACAGAGTTGTTTAATTGGTCAGCTAAATGTTCCTAAATTAGTTTCGAAAATGCATGTTCGCCGCTCGGGTGTGTATCTCTACAGGGTGCCCACGGTGGGCCGGCCCACCCTGGGATTTTGGGTCGTCCCAGGCCCCGATTCCCCTCTGTTCTGCTGCGCGCTTCCGATCTCTACTCGCCCCCAGCCGCCTGCCTCGCCGGCGACTTGCCGTCCCCGGACGGCATGACTCTAGGAGGAGACGCCGGACTAACAGGAGGCCAGGAGCCGCTCGCCCAACAGCGTCACCGCTGCCCGGGCGCGCCGCCGTGCCTACCTTCCCAGTCCGTTCAGGGCTCAGGCGTGCAGCACCCACCAAGCCAACCCGATTTATCCTGAGATACGTCCTCAACACTCAGCAGCCACTCCTCATCACCCATTTTCTAATTGATTCATTACTCATTAGGCAGGACTGTCATTAGGGTTTGTTGTGTGCTCAGTGCTACCTACACTTAATGGTTCAGATGTATTTCGGTAATCTTTAGTACCTCTAAAGTTCACAGGGTTTTCAAAATTCCGGCCCTCGGAACAGAAACTAGTCATTTTGGATTGTTGGTCGTAGTGACATTGACCCAGATTACTACTGCAAGCCAGGTTTGTTGACAATTTTACTTGTCTTTCTTACTCATTCGATATAATATCCAATTATTCACGTCGATTAGTTGCAAACAATAAGTGCTAGACAAACTTCTTCATTCAGATTTTGGACGGTCTCTTACTGCAGTTACAATTCTGCATACTTGTCCTAGTAAGCTCACAAGTAAATGATTGATTCACTACATCTATGCTTGCCTTGTCATATTTGTTGTCAATATTCTTTTAGGGTGGACCACCCTGTTTCTAAATACTGGAACCGTAGACATGAGTGAATAGTATTTCTCTATGTGATCTCTTCCATCATGTGTGGGTAACGAACACTGCATTGTATAGAAAGAAAGTGTCATTTCCAGCTTTTACATAGGTTTCGATCTTTTACATGGAATACAATCTGCCTACTTGCTTTGTGTCGCACTACCAACACTCCACCCTTGAAGCTAAACATTACGCCACTCATAATTGCTTAGTTTATTTGTTCAAATACGAATTTCATATGATTCTAATGTTCCTACTTCAGTTTTGAAATGTGTGCCTGCCTGTTATAGAGACATAAGGGGTTTGTATTTCTGTGTGTGGTCTGGTCAGCACGGTTGGGGAGGTGAACTTTGCATATGCAGGGGTTTATAGGGAGACACTCTCCGAGTTGAATCCGCAATGCATTCCATAGATAATCTGACTACTTTTTATGTTTTCATGAATCTCAGATTCTGAACAGCATCATAATGATTATGAGCTTGCGCGCATGAAAAGAATAAAGCAGAACAATGCCATGGCTGTCAAACTTGGCATTAAGGGACTGAAATCAAGTCTGGATGCAATGCAATGCAAACGCTCTCCACCTACAGATTCATGCTCAGAATATGATCCTAACAGTGATTCTGAGCTAGAGGGAGACCTAAGTCAATGTAGCTCCCTAGTGGAGGAGTCAGAGGAAGATGCCCTATCTTATTCACCCATCAAGGTACTTGCTCTAACTTTCCAAGGTTACATTGCTCGCACATATCTTGCAACTGATGCTTTGCATTGCTTCTACTTTGTTGAACTGCCATTAGCTTAGTTTACACATCGTGTATGTGAATACGCCCTGCCTATCCATTTTCAGTACATATTCCATCTGTCATCATACCATATTTATCCATTCAAATGTTGTTCTTGTGTATCAGACGTTCAAAAGGAAGAGGGCGATTGCTGATCGTGGAGGAGCACAAGCAAAGTATTTGGAAAAGGTAGTGGCACCTGATAAATCAAATAGCCCATTAGGTGTAGTTGCAATATCACCTGACCCACAAAATACCCCAACTCTAGCAGACTCTAGCCCTACTACACTGGTCATTTCTGATGCCCCAACTCAGCAGACCCCAACTGCAGCAAACAGTATGATTATGCCAGTTGACATAGCACCAGCTGTACGACGCAAAACCCCCATTCCAGCAAAGAGTACACCAAATCCAGTTGCCAAATCCCTTTTCGAACCAGAGAGAGCCCCAATTGCAGCAAATAGGACCCCTGTTCCATTTCTTCCCAGTTTAGAAGACGAAGCTTATGTTGTTGTCAGGAACTTTGTGCGCATCTTTCCTTCATGGAAAGATTATACCGCAGACACAGAACAATTTCCAGTCTTCCTCCGCAACTTACGCGTAAGTAATGTACTAATGTTATTCATGGTCATTACTGCATATGTTTCTGCTGACAGAAGACACAAGATTTCATTCTTTTAAATAGGCGAGGAGCAAACTGGATTGTGATGACGAGCAAGGGTTGGTTGCGCTTTTCAAGCACTCGTTGATGAAGTATCGTTCCTACCTGAGGCAAGCGCACTTCGATGGCAAGCCTCTGAACGAAATTTCTGTAAAGTCTCCGGTGCTACATTTATCCGACGGTGACTGGAATAATCTTGTTACACATTGGTCTCGGCTGCAGCGTAAGGTACTGTCTATGATATCACATCACAATTTGAACTACATTTCTGCATTTGCCTTAATGTCTCACTTGTACGAAAACTGTTAGCAGAAGAACATTCGTTCTCAAGGGACCACAGAATCTCGCAACTATACTGCACACTGCATTGCTCTTGTGAGTACCTCTTGCCCTGTATGACCATACTTACTTTCATAGCTGTTTGATTATGTAGCATCACTGCACATGTTAGCCTCGTAATCGTCCATTTGGTGGACATTATAAGATCCGTATGGACTCTTACATAAATTTAGAATCAACCCAATGCTTTTGAAGAGGTTTAGCTCTGCAGTCCTCTTGTAAGGACTGAACGTGGTCTATCACTGTACTTACATTAACAGCTACTCCCTCCGTCCCATAATATAAGAACGTTTTGTACAGTACACCAGTGTTCAAAACACTCTTGTATTATGGGAAGAGGGATTGGTTCATTTTGTAGCATTCTGCATCTTATCTCCCTCGCCCACCATTTACTAAAAAAGATCAGATCTATATTTAATCTTACCAACAAGTAGAATACACAGACAATGCCAGTGCAGAAGTGTAGCCCATTGCTCTTGTCAGTACATTTTGTCCTGTAACGCTTGTACTTCCAGGGATTGGTAGTTGATTATGTAGCATCAATCTGCATCTTATCTTCATTATCCTCTATCCCTTCCAGTATTATCATATCTATAATTACTCTCTACAAAATGTAGAGTACAGGCAATGCTTATGAAGAAGATTCTGTGCTGAAATTCTTGAGTTATCCTTCCCTTGACATGGAGAAGGGCATTATAAAGCCGGTGTTAACTGTTAATGTAAGTCAGTCCTTCTAAAGCCTTTATCCTCAACTGCTGTTTAATTTGCTCATACTCCCTATCGTTTACTGCTGTTTAGTTTGCTGTTTCTACCAAAATGCATGTTCGTAAGAACCGTAAGTTCTAAGTTTTACTTGTAAAACCAAATTCCTTATTCATACCATGCACATTACTTAATACTCCCTATATGTATGCTTGTTTTTGTGGATCTATAATCCAGTGTGTGGTGAAGCAGCCCACGTTTGCACCTTGTCATCTCCTGTTTTATCTTACTGATGTGGCTGATGATATGAACAACATGCCATGCACATTATCCAAAATAGATACAATGATTTTCTTTGCCCTTCATCTATGCTTGTTATGTTGACATGGTAATCCAGTAGTGTGGTGAAGCTCCCCGCATTATGAACAATGCCAAATTATGCTATTGATATTTTGAACTTACTCTTTATTTTCTAATTTGAAATTGGATAGAATTGACAGAACAGTTATCATCTTTGTTTATACACGTGCAAAACCTGTCATCTCTCTGCTTTGTTTCAGGGTGATATGCCTGATGGCATGCACAAGTCTGCTGAAGGCTGTGAGACAAACCCAACATATATTGCAGCAAAGAAGGCAAAACATCTTGAAGATAGCGAGACAACCCCAAAGTCTTGTCTTGATGCAGTGTTCAAGTTACTTGAGACTAACAGTCAGACAAGCTCACAGAATTCGTTGTCTGAATCAGTTCGACTTCTTCAGTCCCAAGTTCTAGCAGAAAGGCATTCTGCAACTCAACTTCGACTTGAAGTCCTATCTCTAAGAAAGATTGCGGAGAACACCAATGAGAACCTCATCGCTAAACAGCTACACCTGGAAGCTATGACCGACATGCTAGGCCGGTCTCACAGCCTTGCTCAGCAGCTTGCGCAGCAGTTCCCCCGCAAGGCTAACCTTTCTTGAACTGTCTTGGAAGTGGTCTCGGTTCAGTATTATTTTGTTACGCTGCAATGGTGCCCAGTTTTTGTAATCTGCTTCTTCGTTGCGCTTTATGATCACTGGTGGCGAACTTCGATGCCCAGTGGATGTAATATACCTTAAATCCTTTATTGTATAGTGTAGGTTTATTCTTAGTTACTATGCCGTAATTTCTTTATTGTATAGAGTAGGTTTGTTCTTAATTCCTACTAGTTACTGCCATCATTCGCTATCTGAAAAAAATCAGATGTAGTCGACCGGACCGAAACATTCGACTCTAACGGGCCAGGTTTTTAGCGGGCCACAATTGGGCCGGCCTGCGTCTTTCTTGGGCCCGAATGATTGGGGCCTTCACACATTGCGCCAGGCCCAAACTTACACCGGCCTATATTTTAGTTGGGCCTTTTGTCGACCCAGCGCTTAGTTTGGCCCAGGTAGCGTTGGGCCATTAACAGGCTGAATATTGTACTGGCCTGTTACGGCCGAGATGAAACCACGGGCCTTTAGCAGGCCAAAATGCATGTTGGGCCTCAATTTTCACTAGTCGTCGACGGGCCTTCAGCAGGCCGAAATGTAGACCGGGCCGTTTTGGGCCCAGTTAGCTCACGGGCCGTTACCAGGCCGAAACATATCTCGGGCCTTAGTTGGCCCACTGATATCATGGGCCTTTAAGAGGCCGAAAGCTTAGCACAGGCATCAACGGGCCGAATTACGCGACAGGCCTTTAACAGGCCCAAAGTCACGTTGGGCTTAACTGTTGCCACCTTTAGCACGGGCCGTTAGTGGGCCCGATGTCCCGTCGGACCATATATGGCCCATGGGCAGCACGGGCCATTCCCAGGCCGAAAGTCACACCGGGCTGAAATGGGCCCATGTCTACATCAGGCCTCTAACAGGCCGAAAGTCACTGGGCTGTAGTTGGGCCCAAATATTCGGCGAACAATTAACGGGCCAGATCTGGCTTCGGGCCGCAAATGGGCCCAAATATTGGGCGAACAATTAACGGGCCAGATCTGGCTTCGGGCCGTAAATGGGCCTTTATTAAGCAGGCCGTTATTGGGCTGGCCCACTAGTACCTGATTAAGTTCTACGGGCCTTTGACTGGGCCGGCCTTTTTAACCTATATGGGCCTCTGTTGGGCCCAGCCACGTGTCGACGTATCATAGGCATGTCTCCTCCAATGGACGGGCGACATCTGGCCCACTGACGAGCTGACAGGTGTTCCCTTCGGCCAATCAGAATTTTACACGTGGAAATTTCCCATTGGTCAGGGCTGTTAACGGGTTATCGGATCCAAAATCCGACCCGATAGCTTAACGACGTTCCGTTACGGTGGATGCCATGTGTCAGTCACCCTTGACGGAAGCACTTCTGTGACGCGCGATTTATCGTCATGGAAGTGGACACTTCCGTGATGATAATTTTGGTAATGTCATGGAACACTTCTACGAGAGCACAGGTATGACTATCTTGATTCTGTCATAAAATCGTCATGGATGTACATGCATGTCAAAAAACGCGACCTACTGTGACAAACACGTATCATCACGGAAGTGTATTTTTTTTGTAGTGCTTGTATTGAGGCGACCAGAGAGGAGAAGCCAACCAAAGACTTTTATCTTAATTGTAACTTTTGATTTCCAGAGCCAATGATATGTTTTATGGGCTTTGACATCTCTGAAGCAGAACTTATAGAATCTTCATGCAGTATATTCTGTGGCCCCCCTAGGAGTAGGACCAAATGTCTCTTGTGGTCTAATCATTGTCTAATACGATGTGGGCCACAAGGCGCTGGATGTCTCGAACCTCTGCATGAGCCTCTATAGAGAGGGGAAGGTGGAACGCCTCATCTAATGAGGAGACACGTAGAAAATTTTGGACGGAGACATCTTCATTCTTGGCAAAGGAAAAGGCTCTTGGGTGTGAGTCAGCTAGAGTCTCCTCAAGCCAGATGTCTTTCCACATGAGCAGATTATCTCCACGGTTAACCTCCACCTTTGAGATACCATGATAGATTGGAGTTAGTTTGAGGACATCTCTCCACCAGAAGGAACCACAAGGATCAGAAGCATGGGGTATGTTTTCTGTGTGGTATGTAGACCAAATCAGATCAACCCAAGGGAGGTCATGCTGGTTACAGAACTTGTGCAAATATTTGAGGAGGAGCGCATCACTTTGAATCTTTAAGTTGATGATCCCAAGGCCTCCACTTTCTTTTGGGCGGCAGATCCTATCCCAGGCAACCAGAGAGTTGCATTTCTCCCCCTGTTCAGTTTTCTTTGTCCAGAGACATTTTCGACGAATCTTATCCAATAACTCCAAGATTTTCGGTGGGAATTTCAGTGTGCATAGAGAAAACATGATGAGCGAGGTGATGACTGTATTTAACAGCGAAAGTTTGGCTCCATATGACATCATTGTCAAAGTAGAAGTCAACCTTCGTTCAACAGAGCATACCATCGGCATTAGGTCTTGGGTTGAGGGTTTACTAGTCCCCAGGGGGAGGCCGAGGTATGTGAACGGCATGTTACCAATCTTGCATTCGAAGATATTAGCAAGCTCATTTGTAAGATCTTCCTCACAGTTCATCGGTATGAGTGTCGATTTATGAAAGTTTATCTTGAGACCAATGGATGTGGCAAAGTCATTAAGAATTCCTTTCATAGTATGTGCTTGAGCTGGGCACGCTGGCATGATAATTATTGTGTCGTCCGCGTATTGGATAACCGGGTAGTCCTGTTGTCGCTGTCTGTCAAACGGTAGGTGGATCTTCCCTTGTCGGAATGCATCATTAATGGCAGCTTGGAGGAGGTCCGCTGCAATAACAAAGATGAGGGGAGACAAGGGGTCTCCTTGCCTGACACCACTTTTGCATAAAAATTGTCTGCTTGGGACTCCATTGAGGAGCACGGAAGATTTACCAGAGGAGAAAATAGACTTGATCCAGGAAAGCCACTTGTCATTGAATCCCATATGTTTCATAATCTCAATCATAGCCCCATGTTCTATGGTGTCAAAGGCTTTAGCGAAGTCAAGTTTGAGTAGAACATTTTTTTCTTGGAGACTTGACATTGATGGATATATTCAAAGGCCCAAGCAAGACAGTCTTGTATAGTTCTACGTTTGATGAAACCGTATTGGTCATGATGTACAAGTTTGAGAATGACCTTTTGGAGGCGGTTAGCCAAGAGCTTGGTGATTATTTTGAGGCAGCCATTTAGCAGTGTGATAGGCCGAAAGTCATTAACTGTCTCTGGTGAGGAAACTTTAGGTATTAACGTGATGAAACCCTCATTGATGCTTTATAAGTTTAAGGTCCCTTCATGGAACTGATCACAAAGTCTATAAAAATCCTCTTTGATGATGTGCCAGCAAGTTTTAATGAAATGACCCGTGAAGCCATCCGGACCTGGAGCTCTATCAGCTGGCATTTCTTTGATGACATCATCAATTTCTTGCTTGGAGAAAGGGACAGTGAGCTGGTCCAAATCTTCTACTTTTTTAACGATGTTAGGAAGATCAGATTTCATTTGATAGTTACCAGAAGAACCAAGCCTGTCCTTGTAGGTATGGTAGATGAGGGCCTCTTTGCCAGCATGATCTTCCACAGTTGTACCATTATCAAGCTGAAGAATGGTTATGTTATTTCTTCTGTATCTTTCAGAAGCAAGGGCTTTAAGAAATTTTGGATCCTCATCCCCAAATTGAACCCAACGAATGGTGCATCTCTTTTTCCAGTATTGCTTCTGATAATTTAACAACCGAAGAATGTGCTTCTTTAGGACTGTCCTAAAGTTGCGTTCTGGAATTGATAAGGCACTTCTATTTTCTCTAGCATCAAGATCTGCCAGTGTGGAGTTTGAATTTTCTATTGCAATGGAAGGACCCTATGTTATCGAGGAGGTTTATCGATCTGGAGCTATCAAAATAAATAATGCCGAAGGTACTAACCCGAAGGTTGTTAATGGGAAACGAATAAAACATTATATCTCAGGTACGCCCATTAATGTAGAAAGCAATATTATCCAAACTATGACACCGAAAGAACACATAAAAGAAACCTTCTGGAACACTCCGGAATCGTGAAAAAAGGAGGTACGTGATACGGTAAGTAAACGGATTCCGAAAAATCTGCAAAAATATTTTGTCTGTTTTGGAATATAACAAAAATTAGGAAAATAAGAAACAACTAGGAAGGCACCCCTGGTGGGCACAAGACACCAGGGCGCGCCTGGCTTGCCGACCTCGGGTACCTTCCGGACTCAGTTTTCTTCCATTTGCTTGTTTCCCAAGATAAAAAAATCTTTATATACCCCCGAACCTATTGACCTCCGTATCACGGAGAAATCTCCTATTTTCTTTTCCTTGCTGTTTTTTTACAGATCTAATCCACCATGGCCACTTCAAGCTCCTCCAAGGACAAGTTCTTCGAGAACGTCATCAACCCATATTTGCGGGAGGTGATGTAGCACCCTCAAGCTATCCAGATGCGTGAGGGGGTGCTCCACATCCGTGACGTGCAAGGCCCCAAGGGGACTGGATCCGTGGAGGCTAGGCTTGAAGCTATGGAGCAGGAAGTCTTCCAGTGCAAGGGGATGGTGGAACATGGACTCAATGCCAATCACCTCATGATCGCGGACTACACCCGTGATCTCAAGGTGGATGGCAAGTCGATGAAGGTCATCGTCTTCTCCTTCAACGAGCAAATCAACTTTCTCCAGAGCCAGATCTACAACCTTCAAAACCAAGTCTTTGAATATGAGACAAGGTTTAAAGGTATGAGTTTGGTTGCCAGTTGCAGGACCCGAGAGACTCACTCCTCCTCTTATGATGGTGAGCCTCTGCCATGGAAACCCGAGGACAAGATCGCTACCACATCATCACCACCACCTTCTTCTTCATCACCAAAAGAAATTTGAGTATCGGGTATGGGCACTCCCCTTGGCTTGCGCCAAGCTTGGGGGAGGTGCCCCGGTATCGTATCACCTCCACTATCTTTTGCCTTTACTTTTGTTAGTTCGATCCATAGTTATCTTTTGCTTTAGATGAATAAAAGTTTAGTTCGATCCTTTATTTTTGAGAGTTTGCTTAGTGATCTATCCTTGTAATCATGTGCGATATATAATAAAGTTTAGTTTGAGTTTTGCTTTCTTTACTTTCATGTTTCAATAAAAAGAAAGGAAATAAATGAAAGATCATATGCTAATCTTATGGTAAGTAATGACATCACATAAGGAAAAGTATAAGTAGAAAAATTTATTGGAGATTGACAAACATAGCATTGGTCAATGATGCAATTCATGAAAGAATTAATAAGGGAAGAGAAGATTCACATGCAAATACACTATCTTGGAAATCTTTTGTGATTGTGAGCGCCCATCAAAATATTATATGCCAAAATTGTTGACGTTGGACAAGGAAGACAACGTAATGATTTATGTTTGTTCATATTCACATAGAAGTTATATTGTCATAGATCCTTCAACATGTGGTGCTTGCCCCCCATCTTTGCTAGCCAAAAGTTCCGCACCAAGTAGAGATACTACTTGTGCATCAAAAAACCCTTAAACCCAAATCTTGTTTTCAAGAGTCCACCATACCTACCTAAGGATTGAGTAAGATCCTTCAAGTTAGTTGTCATCGGTGCAATAAGGCAATAAAAATTTCTTCTAAAAGTGTTAGATCATTTAGTGTAAGAGAAAATTGAGCGTTGTACGAACTTGTGATGGCAAAGAATAAAAGCAACAAACTGCATAATAAACATTGGTATCATAAGGGGTAATATAACGTGACGTTCTTTTGCACTAAGGGATTGAGCATACAAAAAAAGCGCATGGCAACCTCTACTTCCCTCTGCGAAGGGCCTATCTTTTACTTTTATGTATTTACTTTCATGTAAGAGCCTATTTTTCTCCTTTGGCAAGCATCATGTGGTGAGGAAAGATCTAGGCACATATATCCAGTTGGATATGGGTAGCATGAGTTATTACTATTGTCATCGCCCTTGAGGTGAATACGTTGGGAGGCGAAATTATAAGCCCCTATCTTTCTGTGTGTCCGGTTGAAATGTTTTGCTCATGTGTACGCGGTGAGTGTTAGGAATCATGGAATACTATATGATGGTTGAGTATGTGGACTTGCCTAAAGGCTCCGATACGTGACCCTTCCTGAAAAGATGATGAATTGTAGTTGCAAAGTTGACTGAGAACATAGTTTGTTGGTTTCCAATAGAGTTTATGCTTTATACTTTGATGTTGTGATGAATTGTTACTTATTCATGAGAAGTCTATGATAAAAGTTTTATGATAAAAGTTGTATCCTTAAGTTTGTTGTTGTTATAATAATTTACATGATGCTTCTATGTCCGTATTTTGTTTTTATCGACACCTCTCTCTCTAAGCACGTGGACATGTTTTTCGATTTTGGTTTTCGCTTGAGGACAAGCGAGCTGTAAGCTTGGGGGAGTTGATACGTCCATTTTGCATCATGTTTACCTACTGTTATTTATAATGTTTTTATGCATAATGATGCTTTTTGGAGTAATTCTAATGCCTTTTCTCTCATAATATGCAAGGTTCACACATAGAGGGAGAATTCCGGCAGCTGCAAATCTGGACCTGAAAAAGCTACGCCAGGCTACCTATTCTGCACAACTCCAGATGAGTTGAAACTTCACGAGGAATTTTTACGAAATATATGAAAAATATTGGAGCAAATAACTACCGGAGGGGGGCCACCTGGTGAGCACAAGACACCAGGGCGCGCCAGGCCCCCCAGGCGCGCCCTGGTGGGTTGTGCTCAGCCCAGCCCACCTCCGGTGCCTATCTTCTGGTATATAAGTCATTTTGACCTAGAAAAAATAAGAAGAGGACTTTCGGGACGGAGCACCGCTGTTTCGAGGCGGAACTTGGACAAGAGCACTTTTGCCCCCGGCGGAGCGATTCCGCCAGGGGAACTTCCCTCCCTAAGGGGGAGATCATCGTCATCATCATCACCAACAACTCTCCCATCTCGGGGAGGGAAATCTCCATCAACATCTTCAACAACACCATCTCCTCTCAAACCCTAGTTCATCTCTTGAGTTCAATCTTTGTACCGGAACTATAGATTGGTGCTTGTGGGTGACAAGTAGTGTTGATTACATCTTGTAGTTGATTACTATATGGTTTATTTGGTGGAAGATTATATGTTTAGATCCATTATGCTATTTAATACCCCTCTGATCTTGAGCATGATTATCATTTGTGAGTAGTTACTTTTTTCTTGAGGTCACGGGAGAAATCATGTTGCAAGTAATCATGTGAACTTGATATGTGTTTGATATTTTGAATATGTGTGTTGTGATTCCCTTAGTGGTGTCATGTGAACGTCGACTACATGACACTTCACCATATTTGGGCATAAGGGAATGCATTGTGGAGTAGTTATTAGATGATGGGGTGCGAGAGTGACAGAAGCTTAAACCCTAGTTTATGCGCTATTCCGTAAGGGACTAATTTGGATCCAAAAGTTTAATGTTATGGTTAGAATTTATTCTTAATACTTTTCTCGTAGTTGCAGATGCTTGCGAGGGGGTTAATCATAAGTAGGAGGTTTGTTCAAGTACGAACATGACCTAAGCACCGGTCCACCCACATATCAAATTATCAAAGTAGTGAATACAAATCAAACCAATATGATGAAAGTGACTAGATGAAATTCCCGTGTACCCTCAAGAATGCTTTGCTGATCATAAGAGACCGTTTTGGCCCGTCCTTTGCCTCAAAAGGATTGGGCTACCTTGCTGCACTTTTGTTACTATTATCGTTACTTGCTTGTTACAAACTATCTTGCTATCAAACTACTCGTTACTTATAATTTCAGTGCTTGCAGACATTACCTTGCTAAAAACCGCTTGTCATTTCCTTCTGCTCCTCGTTGGGTTCGACACTCTTACTTATCGAAAGGACTATGATTGATCCCCTATACTTGTGGGTCATCAAGGCGAGCGGCGGTCAAAGGGCTGGCTCGCCTCCCGGTGAGCCTGCGCGGCGGATTGCTGGCACGCGTACCATCATTTCACACAGCTACTAGCGCACCCCACGGTGAGTGCGTAGCGAACACGCGCATGGCTCAGCCTCCCGGTCTGCCTACTAGCATGTGTCTCGTCAACTCACGCATGCTCATACGGCACATGGGACGCGTGCACGGCACGTATTATATTGATTTTTTCCTTTTTGATACATTGTTGGTCTAAAGCACACGGTTCGAATAAAGAGTTCGTTTGCGATATTGGTTGTTAATTATTTATAATTTCCTGTATGTAAGATGATTATATTTAAACTTGTCTCAAATTTAAAAATATATCACAGTCTATTGGTGTCCATATGACACCACGATAAGTTTCATGAATTTCAACTTAGTTTTGGATTTATTGGATTTTAAAATCCATATTCTAGATGTTAGAAATTTCTTGCATGGGGACTAAACATGCACCTAGGGACACGTACACATATGATTTTGCAATCCATTTTCGTACACTATCACGGGTCTCAGGTAGATCAAATTTGATTTTTGCATATTTAAATCCCTGGGAAATAAATCAATATGTAAAAAATGGATAGATGTTATCTATTTTTTTCAATTTTCAACACTAAACTCCTTTGGTCGCATATTCGCTGCAGAAAAAGTTTGACATGCATCTTTGGGCCACATGCACGCGGTGGTCCTAGGACACTCACATGCGTGGGCTTGCGAGGTCGCCGTCCAGCACTATGACATGCGATGAGAGAGGTTAATTTGACCAACAAGGATGGTCATTTTTTGGTTTTTGTTATACGTATGGTAGGAGTATATATATAGTACGCGTTGAAGAGGGTGGCCGGGGGCAATACTACGCGTCACATAGGACAGTCACTCGCGTGCGATGCTTCCATCCGTGGGCCCGCGAGGTTGCCCTCCATCACTTTGACCTAGCAAGGAGGTTTCTTTTTGGGTTGTGTTGCGGTAGGAGTATATAGTGCACGTCGAAGAGGGGAGGAGGGGGCCGGGGCAACACATATATACTATACACACATCATGAATCAATCTCGCTCCGTGTGGGGACTTTTCAGTTTCTGAGGCAGGTGCTGCAAAAAAGTTGTGCATATTGGGTATTAAAAACATCACCAACACATTGGGCCACGTGTAGCCGATGGTTGTCACTCATTCGCCTGCGACTCGTTCCTCCATGGTCCCGCGAGGTCGTCGTCCATCTAATATATCACACAATGAGAAAGGTAATTTGACGAACAAGGAGGATTATTTTTGGGTTGTGTTACGTACTTACGTAGGAGTATATATTACGCGTCAAAGAGGGGAGGGGGTAACATATATATACTATGTGTCATGAACCTCGGTTCGTGTGGGTGACTTAAAGGTTTCTGAGGCAGGTGCCACATCAAAGTTCTGCATATATATTAGGTATTCAAACATCACAACCACACATCTCCATAAATGTGTTTGGCCCACAAGCAAGCGATGGCGGTTGTCCTCTAGCACTCACTCACGGGGTTATCGGCGAGATGCTTCGTCCATCTCTGTGTGCCCGCTTGGTCAATCACTTTAACCGACAGCGATAGAGGTTAATTTGACTTATAATTAGGAGGGGATTAATTTTTTTCGTCTTATACAGTTCGGTACATGCAACTATACTTCGCGCGCATGTGTACGCACGAATCCCTCCCACCGGGTCGAAGTGGGGGGGGGAGCACGCGACACATCATGAACCAGATCTGTGTGGGGACTGTGCGTTTTTCGACACATGCATGCGCCACATCAAAATGTTGTGCTTTTGGTATTCAAACATATATGCATGCATCATGCATGTCCATACATATGTTTGGGGCACATACATGCAGTGGTTGTCTTTGGACACTCTCCCTCGCTTGGTTATCATCGATGGCCTATATATTTGTGGGCCCGTGTGGACGTCTCCATCACTTTGACCAACAACGCGAGAGAGGTTACCAGGGTGGATTCTTCTTCTCTTGGTTCGCGTTACCGTATAGTCGTACATCGATCCACTACAAAAAATACACTTCCGTGATGATACGTGTTTGTCACAGTAGCTCACGTTTTCTATCATGCATGTACGTCCATGACGATTTTATGACAGAATCAAGATAGTCATACCTGTGCCGTCGTAGAAGTGTTCCATGACATTACCAAAATTATCATCACGGAAGTGTCCACTTCCATGACGACAAACCGCGCGTCACAGAAGTGCTTTCGTCAAGGGTGACTGACACGTGGCATCCACCGTAATGGGTCGCCGTTAAGCTATCGGGTTCCGGTTTGGATCCGATAACCCGTTAACAGCCCGGACCAATGGGGATTTTCCACATGTTAATTCTCAATGGCCAGAGTAACCACGTGTCGACTCACCGTTAGGATAGATGTCATCCACTCATTGGACCGAAGGTGCCTACGATTCATTGACATGTGGCACGGCCCATAGAGGCCCATTCCAGTGAAAAGGCCTGCCCGTTTGACTTGGTCAAAAGGTAGCGGACCGGCCCACGGAAAGCCTGTTAACGACCTATTCACATATAGCCCATTTACAGCCCGCTAACTCACGGCCTACCGGAATTTGGCCCAGTAGCATCATCTGGGTCGTCCAATATGATACCAGCGCATTGTAACTTCCGGCCTATGTATGGACCATGACGTCTTTCGGCCCATAGGAGGCCCTTTGTAACTCTGGTCCATTAAATGCCCGAGATGAAACTGGCCCATAATGAACAGTGTATCGCTTTGTACCCATTAACGACCCATTATTCCGTCGGTCGTTTCCAGCCTGTGTTAACTTTCGGCCTTCTAAGGGCTCATTTATTCTTGGTCTCATTTCTAGAATTCGGTTAGTTACGGTCCGTTACTGGCCTGTTCCGTTTGTGGGCAAAATTCAGCTTGTGGTTACATTCGGCCCGTTTGTGGCCCGTTAACCAGTTGGGCTGTTTTCATAGCGTTATCAAATATGACCTATTAACGGCCCATTATGGTCCACAAATAGTACGACCCGTGTTTGGCAAAATGATTATACGCCCCGTAGAAGGCCAATGGATCCTACGGCCCATAGAAGGCCCATGGATCATACGGCCCGTAGAAGGCCCATGGATCCTACGGCCCGTAGAAGGCCCATGGATACTACGGCCCGCAGGAGGCCCATGGTTACAACAGTCCGTGTGTTGCCATGGTTATTGTGGCCTAGCTACCAAAAATAGGTTATTGCGGCCACTAGAAAAACACGGAAAAAGAACTGCAGTGACTACAAGCAAACAACTAAACAAGACAATATGGAAATAAATAAGCAAGCAACTAATGCTAGGCTATTACGGCTATTACACATATTACATCCACTAGGCATCAAAGTTTGCCACCAGTGCAAATATAGGGAACAAAGCAGCATATTACATACACTAGCCGTCTAAATTGGCCACCAGTGCAAATAAACGCGGCAGCAAGACAAGTCCATAACTGAAACAACTTTAGAAGAGCTCAAGAAACATTATCCTGGGTATCCACCATGCTAGCAATAAGCTTAGCAAGCTTATTAGCTTTGTCCCGTTTGGCGCTAAAATCCTCCAACGCTTGCTGTTGCACCAGAAAGTATGCATCTGAATGCTCTAGGGACTTCCGCAGTCCTTCCGCTTCTTGTCGCAGCACAGCTGATCGATGTCTTTCAGCTTGTAGTTGAGACTCAAAAAACCAAACTGATTCAGACAGTGAGTTTGAATAGCTTGTGCCAACGGTAGTGGCCAGTAACTCGAACACTAAACCAAGACAGGACTTTGGGGTTGTCTCACTGTCTTCAAGATAGTTTTCCTTAGCTGTTTTATCAGCTTTGTTGGATACCAACAAGGATGTCTCACTATCCTAAACCTTATCTGCATTACTTCCTTTACCATTGTTTAATAAGGCACTCTTCCCCAATATTCTGTCAGTATTCTAAAAGAAGAAACACGCAGACACATAACAGGTTTAGCATGTACTAGTATATGAAACTCATTTCAGTGAACCAGTTCATTAGTAAGGTGGACAAGATTGAACTACCAAGTCTTCTATTGGCAAGTAGTACATTATAAAAGCATCAAACAAACTTATATCTATGTCCTATGGTCACTGCATTGTCTTGCCAAATCAAAATAGAGACACGGTTCAAATAATATCAGTTCAAGACAAAGCAGCACTGAAAGAATACAAAGCGTGGGAAACTACACGGCACACCAAGATTTCAGATGGGTACCATGGGTCTACATGTACAACAACACTATTGGCTCTGTTGTGATGCTAGTAATATGCATGATATGGGAAGTCAACTGTATACACAATTGAAATTGAAATCAACACAACTATTTATAAGAGCAAACCTGTTAAACAAACATGCATAAACATACCTGTTGTGCCATTGGAGTTTCGATTGGATCCTTCAATTTAAAAATAAGTTTGTATGAGTAAATACAGTGATACAAGAGCAAAGCAGCATGCACGATAGCAATGGAATCTTAAATGAGAACAGTTGTTCTTCAGGTTTAAGCACTTGTTCTACATGAACAGAGTACAGTAAGACGCAAGCATATAGTACTTAAAAAAATGAGCTCATAGACCTTACCACATTCTTGGTTCGGGACCAGTACAGAACAAGGCGTTCCCAGTCATCGTCCAGTAAATGTGTCTCAGGAGAACGTAAGGGAATTTGATGAGTTTCTTTGCCAGTGAAGTACGTTTTCTTCAGGTAATTCGATACTGCCACCAAGCATTCTTGAAGATAGCAGAGGTATTAGCACAGGTTACCTCATCCTGAGTTTCCAAATCGGTCCTTCTCTATAGAGAAAAATGGGAAAATTTGCTGTATTATAACCATCATGGAGGTAGAATGTATGGGACAAAGCAAATTAATTGCCATGAATAACATTACTTACACATAACTCCTGGACAAACACCTGCAACTGGCATTTTCCTTCATCTTCAGTATAATATTTCCATGATGGGAAGATACGCACATAGGATTAACAACATCAAATGCGATAGATGCTAAACTACGAATGGCTGGCTTGTGCTTCCTCCACAGGAATAGGTGTACTAACTGGTGGAGTTGGGGTTCGCCGTGGTAGTACTGGCGCTTTGGGCACTGGAGCTGCCTTACTAACTGCTCTTGTTTGGGAGCTCTGTGGTGGAGATGGTGTTGTGTCAACAGGAACTGGGTTACTATCTGCTGGGGTTGGGGTTAGATTGGGTGAAGCTGGTTCTCTATCCATCGCAGTAGGGGTACAATCTGCGAGAGTCTGGGTTATGTGTGGTAGGGCTGGTTCTGGTGCATGTACAACCGGGGTGCTATCTCCACCAAGAGGTAGCACTGTTTTATTTGAAGACCGTGTTTTTACTCCGCTAGATACTGCCATCACCCGCTCCAATTCAAATTGGCTGATAAACAGGAAACATAGTTGAATGTACATACATTGTATGAGAGACAGATGCAATAGATAGTGTGGAAAAAAGGGGGCATGAAATAGTTGACATGTATATTGTTTAACTAAAACTGATAGCCACATATATGATGTCTATCTAAACTGGATAGCATAACATAATTCAAAGATATGATGACTAACTAAACAGGATCGCATGACATAATTCACACACATGTTATCTAAGTAATCAGGATTGCATGATTTAATTCACATATGTGATTTGTATGCTAAGCAGAGGGCATTCGCATATATGATGTCTGAACTAAGAACATGGTGTTGAATATTGTGTATATGATGTCTAAACTACGCAATGCAAGACACCATATGCATGATATGAGCAGTATAACCGTGCCAAGTTAGAGCATACACCTTGGTGGGGGAATAGGACTAGTCATCTGTCTCTGAATCCATCTCTGATGAGCTATCGGGACAAAGCAAGAGATCTGCTTTGACAAGTAGCACTGTCTGCTCTGAAGGCCTTGTTTTCACTCTAGATTTTTCCATCACCCACTCAAATGGCTGATTCACAGGAAGAGTAGTTTAATGTACAAACATTGTCGACAAATGGAAATGTAATGAAGAAAAGGATGGGCAAGATATCATTCAAATATATGATGCCTGGTTAAACATGATGGCATTGCACATTTCACATATATTATGGCAGGCTAAAAGACATGAGACTGCATAATTCCCATATATGATATAGAAACTAAACAGGTGGCATTACAGAACATGTCTGAACTAAGCAGTTGACATATATGATGTCGAAAGTAGGCACTGCAAGGCAACATATGCATGATATGACTAACATCATCATGCCAAGTTAGAGCAAACACTTGGGGGGGAATAGGAGTGGTCAGCTGCGTCTAAGTCCGCCTCAGAACAGATATCTTCCTCTGGATTACAATCTGGAGAGGGGGGGAGGGTTTGCCATTGGACCCACCATGGAGCGATGTCTGCATGACATTGTATTGCCGCGCAAAACTCTTCTCTTTTTCTCTACATGTTCAGCATGACTGTGTACAATATCTGACATGCATACAGAAAAAATATAGTGAGATTATGTAATGAGAGCATGCAGAAATCTAGAGTGATGGTAACAACCAGTGGATGGATCCAAAAATAATGATAGCAGGTTGATGATTGCTTTAATTTAATAAAAAGGCAGATGATGATTGCTTTACTATTTATTTCCCACCCAAGATGAACAACATAGGCATACCCTAGGTGAACCAGATATTAGACAGAGATACTATTCATTGCTGCCTCGGTATGTGCCCCACATCTAATTTAGAACTCAAGTGGGATTCTAATAGCATACTCAATAAATGATGTAAAATACATTACCAAAAAGTGATAGATGTAAAATTTACATCACCAAAAAACACCTGACTACAACAGATGAGGTAAAAACTGTTGACTCTGAACTTAACTGTCGAAACTAAAATTTACTGTGGAATCTAAATGTTACTGTCGAAACTAAACGCAATGGTAGTAGAGAGGCACTTCACATGTAGTTTAGGGAGGGCCTGCAGTTCATCTTCAACCTGCACCCCCCTAAGCCGCCAGCCACCACCAGCCGAACCGCCGGCCCCCGTCGCCCGCGGCCGGCGGCGCTCCCGTGCCGCCTCGCCGCCCCGAAACCACTCCCCACTGCCGGTCCGCCATCGCCCCGGCCAGCCCTCTAGCCCCCCCCCCCCCGCGCCGAGCTTTTTCTTCGGCAATCCCCACGCCACCGCCCCACCATCGCGCCCCCACCGGCGGCGACCACCGTCCCCACCCTGAACACTAAGATAGATAGTGGGGTACATATCTGGCGAGCCCCCCTCCCCTCTAAGGGTGGTTCTTCCTTAACTCCGGCGAGCCCCCCACCCCCTAAAAATTGACTAACCCAAAAGTCGATTCAGTCGACTAAAGTGTAGCTAAATCGGGGCAGAGCAGCAGCACGAGCGAGGGGGAGAGCAGCAGCAGCGCGAGCAAGCGAGAGCCGGAGCAGCAACAGCAGATCTGGCTGGTATGGATGCCGCCGCCGAAGGGGCCTCACACTGGGGGAGAGCCGCCATGGAGATGTCGCCCGCGGAGCCGGCTTCGAGGTAGCCGCGCCATGGGGGTGTAGGATGGAGCACCGTGGGCGCCGGGAGGTTGAGTTAAGGAGAAGGTGCGATGTGATGAGTGTACAACCTCTTTGGTGGCGGCGAGTAGGCCTCGGCTTCGTCCGAGGAGTCGGTGAGGATGTTGCGGTTCCTGTGGAGCTGGTTAAGGAGGCGCTGTGGGGATGGAACGGCCGCGATAGATGAGGCAATCATCGGAGCAGCTCCTTGGAGGTGGAGGACGGGGCGGCTGAACCGGTGGGACGACGAGATGGACAACGGATCCTCATCCGGGGAGGTGGATGAGGGACGTCGAGCTGTTGTGGTGGACGACATCGTCGGGAAAGAGGCTCCGGCTGGGCAGCGGGGAGGTGGCGGACGGAGGAGGGTGGGGTTTCGCGGCTGGAGCAGAGAGGTTATGGTGGCCTGGGATTTCGAATGGTGAAAAGGAGGCGATGGGAGGGGGGACCGTGACTTAGGGACGCGCTTGTCCAAAATGTAGGGTGTGTTACAAAAGTACCCCCACCGATTTGAACTAGCGGCGCTTTCAGCTCAGGGTTAGAAGGGGGATTTCACGTGTCAGGATTTGGCAGCTGGAGGTAGTTCTCACGCGCGTTGTAATTTCTGGATAGCAAGGCGCGGGTTGTGAAGGCGCGAGTTTTGGGAGCATGATATCTGAATTTTCGGGATATAACAAGGCGCGGGTTGAATTTTAGGGACAAGCCTAACATGTAATATTGTACTTGTACGTGCCAAATCAATTCGCACTTCCCTCAACGAAAAAAATAATAAATAAAACTATTCACACCACACAAAGAGAGAGTCTTGTCCCATTTTACTATACAAATGCTATTCAAAGATATGAATCCATGTTATGTCCAATAGTTTTTTTTGCTGGCTCTATAATGCATGTAACCTACTCATACCAACATTTTAGTGCATCCCAAATGTCTATACTACCGCTGCAATTCGAACTAAATTTGAATTCATTTCTCTATTTGAATAAGAATCTACAATCATGATTGTTGCAAACTTCAACCATCATTCATGTATTACCTTAACAACACACCACATGATTACTATAGAGATAGATATGAACTATGTGTACTATATGAACTCGAATTCAATTTTTTGAATACACTTGATGTTGATTCCAAATAATAGTACATTTGATGTACTAACTGGATATTCATAATCTAAACCATGTTCCATACGTACACTGTAACATCCCAAATTTCCAATTTGGAATGTTATACATAGATCATCATTTCATATCATGTTTTATTGCATTTTGACAAATCCTCGATAAATCCTAAGCAACTCAAGGACCCTCGGAGAGAGTTGGGGATTTTCTCGAATTTTCATATTTGATTTTCATCAAATAATAAGACGAGGATTTTGGTTTTAAAATTTATTCCTTTGAGGTAGGATAAAATTGGCTTTTCGCAAAATTGTAACCATAGAGCTTTCCACCAGCCATATATGCATGTAGTATAGCATTGTTATTGTTCATTATTCTCTATGTGTTACATTGCCAGCATATTCTATGTGCTGACCCGTTTTCGGGCTGCAACGTTTCATGTTGCAGACTTTTCAGACGACGAGTAAGGTGCCTTAGGTCGTGGTCTTATACTCAGTGATGCCGCTGGAGTTGATGGACTCACTTATCTTCCATGTCTTCCGCTGTTATCGTTATTAGATGGCCTTAAGCCATGTTTATCATACTTAATCTCTTTGGAGATATTCGATGTAATAAGTGTGTGATTGCTACTCTATTATAAATCCTCCATTTGTACTGTGCGTGTCAGCATTACTGATCCAGGGATGACACTGGTGCACAGCAGCACAGACCATTTGAGGCCTGGTCGCTACATACACCGTGTTTATAACACAAAGTATAGTGCCCCGCCCCCTACATTATGACAAGTATTTAGCCCTGAGCTGCAAAAGCCACACATTATCCCAAATTATAATCAATGTTCTACATTATGATGTCTTCTTCAAATATCTGTATCCATTTTTTATAATGAATTATGATCTCTGTTCGCCTTTTACACCTTTCACGATCCTCTTCTCTTTGTAGCTAGCTAGCGTTAACTTTATATCATGCACGCACACGCCCGCCCCCCCCCTCTCACCCTCCCTCAGCGTCCCCTCCATCGCACACATTCGTTATTTCTCTTTAGGTCGTTCACCCATGGTGTGTGTAGGCCCCCTGGCTCCTTCTTTCCGGCACACAGCGGTCGATATACCTCTCTAGCCAAGTGTGCCTACCAGAAACACACACTTCCCCTCTTCTCTTCTCATCGTCCATGCCCCCTGTGTTCAATACGGTTCCACGTAGGTGCACACTCCCGCCCCTCTTTTCATCGATCTCATACTCGCACACTCCTCCCCCTCGACATAGTAGGCCTCTCGCACCACCTCCTAGACGCACCCCTCTCCCCTTGTCCGTCTCTCCGGACCTTATTTGCTTCTAACACATACATGCATGTATACGTACCGATCTCCCTACATGTAGCTAGGTCGACTATAATTCTTTTTCCCCACGCACCGATAGACTTACCTCACTATGTCTCTCCCTTTCTCGGACACACGACGATTGATCTGCCTATGTAGTTACGTCTGCTTATCACAACCATACCGTCCCCCCTCATCATCCTTGCATACCTCCCTACCCGTCTCTCACACGCACGTGCATAGACAGGCAGACATCCCCGGCCCTCTCTTATTAATATTGCACTCGTACCCTCCGTTTGTCTACCAGGCCTCTCCCACCATTTGTGAGAAGCAACTCCACCACTAACACTCTAACACTCTACCTTTGTCTTTCTCCCAACCTTATTCCTCTGCTACACATATGCATGGATGCCGATCGGTCTCCCTCAATACATAGCTAGGTCTCTCTCCTTCTCCACACATATACTAGTCGATCTACCCCTCTATAGTTAGGTCTCTGCCCCCTCCCCCCCACACACACCGATAGTCGAACGTTGTAGGTAGGTATCCATGGCACAGAGAAAAACTGCACCTCTGCCCTCTCTCATTCCAGTAGGCCAGCCGCCCTATATCTTTGACGTGGGCAAACACAAATTCGATGGCCTCTTTATCAATTGTACACCCACACACTTCATCCCTGTTTTTGATTCTATCAATATCTCACGCCGATGATCCCTCCACTCTCTTCTCGTGGATCGCTCCCTCTATATATGATATATCCATGACTCTGTTTCACACACATTACATCTGTTACGTTTTTTTGTTTGAGATATCATTGACATATTGCCTCTGTTTCGCACAAACCATCTCTCTCACACCCACCCACGCACGTACCTGCACCTAAAGAAGAGGTGCACACATGATGCACATACTCACGTCTCGTTCCCGGCCACACCCGCGCGGGTACACGGTGGAGTTCATTTCTGTACGAAAAGGCAGCCCACGTGATAATTTGACGTGTGTAGCGGTTGTTTACTCAAAGGAGGGTCGTGTACCACGCATAGACGGAACAAAGTTCGACTTGACGCGTTAGTATTAAATAAAGTTATATTCCTCAATGGCACGTACAGAATATAAAACGATTGTCGTTGGGAAAAAACAAAAAATCCGCTCCACTATATACAATGGAGCCTGCCTGCCGGGGTTTGTCTCTCGTCACACCATTTCACACAAGGCGGCGGTGGCCTCTCTCTCTCACCGTTGGTCACTGATCCGACCGCATCTCGTCCGCCGGCGGAAAGGGAGGATGTGCATCGTTTCTCCGTTCCACGGCGTTGAGGCAGCACGTCCCGATCAGCGGTACCCGCTGTTCTCTCTGACCAAGCTCCAGCGCGGTAGGGCCTTCACCACTTGCTCGCTGCCGCAGTATGGGCAGATCCTGGCCGCCAGCGCCCTCCTAGTTACATCCCGACGACCCTCAGGTACAACTTCCTCCGGCCTAGCTCCACTGCCCAGCTTCCCACGTTGCTGCATGTGGAAAATCCTGCATGTGGATCTTCTTTAGTTGTTTGCTTAAAATGTATCTCGGCCGGTGTACTTTCCATCTTGCAATCTCATCCTCAAACCGTTTTTGATAAATCACCATGCTGCTATCTTTCCCTTATTACATGGAATATGCTTCTTTTTTGTCGGTGTATGTGTCTTCAACTTCTGTTATTGGGCAGTAATTGTTTCCTTTCTACCTCCTTTTGCAAACAGGGCTATCCATTTCACCTCGTTGCTATTGCGACCTTTTGGTGAACTGCACAAATCACTTTTTTTCTTAAGAGTGTTTTGTGCAGTGCTGCCAAAATTTCACACGGGCAATGTTTTTACATTCCTGTGGGACTGCAGAAAGGGAGATTAGTTTTGCTATCCCCCTCATCCAACTCCATGCCTAATCTTCTCCAACAAGTAGTTAGTCCTAAAGAGAGATCGTAGAGGTGATCGGCTTCTATTTGTTTGTGTGTTATGTTTCATCATCTAGTTCCACTATTATTGTAATCACACTGACTAAATATCTTTGCAAATAGGGATGATCAGCTCGATTTTAGTGGAGCTACACAAAATGATCAGATTGTCATGTCCTCCATAAACCTATTTTTTGGCTATAGAGCTGGGTGAAACTAGCTGCCAACCAATGAACACTGTGCCCAGGAAATGGAGCCATGCCTACGAACAACATCGATCAATTATATATTTTTCTCTATTTGTACACCTTCTCACAACTTTGTCTTCAGTTGTGATGTGAATATTGGTGTTGTTCTGCAAACCATTGAGATGCATTAGCAACCATGGTAGTTTCATTTGTATTTGATGGAATGTTGTAACGAGACAATCTTGAGGCAAGAGGACACATGAATCCTAAGTTGAAACCTTTTTTTCCTGCGGGAACCAAAGTTGAAACCTTCATAGCATCATAGTACAATTTCATTAAAATTATGCGTACAAACAAATCCTGAAGGATTGATAGCAATGCCAGAAACAATTCAACTTCGTTTCGCCGACATGTGGGGCATCCTTCATCCGGCTCCACCTGCCATGCAGCAATATTGAGTGCACAACTACAAGGAAAGATTCACCCCGGTTGTTGTGTCGCAGTAGTAAAGACTAGTGAGCAGTCAAATCACAGAGCCCCACCTTCGCCACAGTAAGTTGCTCGGATGAAGCAACCATCATTCTCTGTTCGTTGAATCCGCTGGTACTCCAATATTCCGAGAGTAATAAGTTGCTTGGGCGAAGCAACCATCACTTCACCTTTCCCACAGTAAGTACTACCTCCTTTTTTTATTCTAGAAACAATCACACGCGAATATTGGACAGTAGCAGCACATCAACTGAATCAAAAATCAAAACCAACCAATGAACTACTACTAATGGTGAGCGTTTGCTAGTATCATGTACTCCGTTTGTCCATGTATATAAGGCTTAATGCATTTTCCGAGACTAACTTTGGCCCTGTTTGGATCCATGGATTAGAGTTAGTTTGAGGTAGTTGGGGCTCAAATAGCCCTAAGTATCCAAACATGAGGGTTAAATTGGAGCAAGTTGCACCAAACCCACCAAAAAAACTATCCCACCCAAGAGGTGCTAATTGGAGATAGTTCTCATTGGGCCCACCAAAAAATCACTTTTCTCTCTCTATCCCGCCAGCCAAGTGGTGCTAATTGGAGCTAGTTATCGTGGAGCCCACTGAAAAATCACTTTTCTCTCTCCATCAAGTGCATTTATTGTCAATCTAACCCTGTCATCCAAACACCTCTTTGGCTACAGTTAGTTTAGGGTTAGTCATGAGTTAGTCTAACCTCTAGCTAAGTTAGAGTATTCAAACAGGAGCAGTATAGGACATGCAAGTTGCTCAAAGCATATCGTCAAATTCGTACGTGAAAGGATTTTCTTTTTGAAATGGAATGTGAAAGGATCTTCGAATGATATAATTTTCAAATTATACAAAATCTTATCAATAGTCAAAGGCAACCTCGAAGAATACATTAGGCCAATATAAAATCTTATCAATAGTTAAAACCAAGTGTTACTACTACACCAAACAAGTTCAAAACGAGAAACTGGACCCACTCACGGCACAGCACGCCTATCTCGTTTGGTCCGTCGGTCAAAGCGCTTCCTCTTCTTGGCATAACAATAGAGTACAATAATTTTTTTAGAGTCCTCTTGGCATGTCGCTAACATGTGATGAGTTAACCGACCTTAGTAGACGGCAAAAACGCCAGCCCGCCGCACTTTGAGAGAGACGAGGAGCGAGAAGTGATACGGGCTGGTGGATTACTAGAGCTAGGTGTCGCATGGAGGCCAAGAAATATGGTGATAGCGTGGGTTGGCCATGTATGATGTAACTACACTTTGGGCTGCCGTGTTTCATACTCTTTCGGTCTACTGTGGAGATGATTGGTTTATTTTATATCATTGAATAATATAAAATATTATGAGTGCAGACGCTACACCGCGAGGTTCCTTGCTCCTTCTCGGTCGTCGGGAATCTATGTTCTTCCACTCTTTTTTTGACGTGAGCTTTGTTCATCCTTTTGCCAACACGCGGGACATCTAGCATCAAGGTGCACGTGTCATGCAAGAAAATGGAGATAAGCAGTGCGTAAGTGAGTCATGCACTACGATGGCACCTAGTACTACGTAATATTTTTCCTCCTCGATGGCACGTGAATAGTGCACATACTCAATGACGGAGCATGGGATGGTAGCCATGGACATGGTTGGCCCTTTTTGGAGAGAGTACTAAATATTAACTTTGATGTGTCCCGTCAACTCGCAGAACGACGAGAAGCACACACTGAATGATGGAGCACGGGATGGTAGCCATGGACATGGTCAACCATTTTTGGAGACTAATGCACTACTTTTGATTGGTCCCGTCAACTCGAAAGGAGGAGAAGCTTTGCTTACTATACTAGTACTTGGAGCCTACTGCACTACGTTTCGGAGCTTTTGGTGGCTCGCAGGACGAGGAGAAGCTTTTGCTTTACAATAGTGCGCTTAATACAGGCGGTGGACGTGCAGCAGTTCATTCGGTGTCAGATTGCGAGAAGTATCTATACTGTAGTACCATCATCACTATTTGCATGAATTTTTTAACGTAGTACTACAAGAGTGGATTTCTCCAGTGGTCATCACACGTGAGCCAATTGATTGGCACCCTTCCGCACTCCATTTTGTCTTGCGTTGCTTCCTCGGTCCAGCATGCTGACAAGTGGGCCCTATGCTCATGTATGCCAACATGGTAGTCAATTATTTTCCAAGAGTCAGCTATCACACCCTTTCGATGCCACATCAATGTACCCACTAGAAACAAGACTTGTTTGGTTCAATCACCTCCCTAGGTGTTTGGAGAGGAATTGGCCAGCGTGAGGCGGTTCTATAGGTGGGTAGGCGGCAAAAACAGGGGAAAACGCGCGAACCAGCTAGACGAGGGAGGGAAGCTTCTACATTCACAGGGGACGTGGCATTGGCTATTGGGCGGCAACGGGCAGTCATCCGGGTACGCCATAAAGGATACGAAGAGGCATCCTATATCACAAGGACCAACTTCCCTACCGATAGCTCATCTAACAGAACTCCCAAGTTAAGTGTGCTGAGGTTGGTGTAGTCATGAGATGGGTGACCGGATGGAAGTGTACTCGATATTAACTAGGGTTGGTTGCAAGTTTAACCTTGGACCCATCCCTCTAGTTAATATCGAGGTCTTTGTTTTGTAATTTTTGACATTTTTTGTTTTTGAACACATGTTAATCAAAGGTCTATCGTGTTACTTTTTTAATAATTTTTGTTTTTTGAACACATGCTAATTGACTTGAAAGAAGGTCTATCGCGTTACTTTACGACATGTTTCCAAAAAATGTGATATGACCTCTGTCAACTTATAAGTCATGTCTGTCAAATTAACCTCGAGGTACTTGTTCTCAAATTAATCTTGGGCCTTGCCGGAGTGCTGCAATGTGTCGGTGTCAATTGCAAGATGAGCCACCAAGCTAGCAGTGGAGTTGCCAACATGCTCAAAGTGCACACAACATTGAGTAGAAAGAAGCATGCCTAGGAAATTAATGCATGCTTAGGGAGGCCCTTTGCTCAAAGAGCAAGTACTCTTTCGGTTATACTATAAGACTAGCCACAGTGGGAGTAACTTCAGCAGTAACATCGAGTCCAGCTAAGCAAATTTGCTTATGTGGCAATGAGTTAATGAGGAGAGAGGTAGTTTGAGTAACTTTTACTGTAACATCACATGTCCCAGTGCAATATGAGTCTATAACCTAATAAATGAAGATTTTCATGTTACCACACTTATGTTACTACCCACTATGCGAAGAGGCTTCCTATATCAGCAAGCACCAGCTTCCCTACTGATTGCTCATCCAATAGAACTCCCAAGTTAACTATGATGTGGCTGGAGTAGTCATCAGATGGGTGACTGAATGGGAAGTGGACTCAATGTTAAACTAATGGGATGGGTTACTATAAATGTTTAATTGGCTTAAATGTATATAGTGCTCCGTCCTATTAGTTGAACCTTGAGGTCTTTCTTTTGTAATTTAGGACATTTTTGTTTTTTGAACACATGTTAATCGAAGGTCTATCGCGTTACTTTTTGATAATTTTTTCTGAACACATGTTAATTGGCTTGAAAGAAGGTCTATTGTGTTACTTCATGACATCTTTCCAAAAAAGTGATACGGCTTTTGTCAACCTATAAGGAATGTCTATCAAATTAACCTTGAGGTACTTTTTCTCAAATTAACCTCTGGGTCTTGCAGGAGTACTTGTTTTCTGAACACATGTTAATCGAAGGTCTATCGCGTTACTTTTTGATAATTTTTTTGAACACATGTTAATTGGCTTGAAAGAAGGTCTATCGTGTTACTTCACGACATCTTTCCAAAAAAAGTGATATGACTTTTGTCAACCTATAAGGCATGTCTGTCAAATTAACCTCGAGGTACTTGTTCTCAAATTAACCTCTGGGTCTTGCAGGAGTACTTATTTTTTGAACACTCGAAAGGTCTATCGCGTTACTTTTTGATAATTTTGTTTTTTGAACACATGTTAATTGGCTTGAAAGAAGGTCTATCGTGTTACTTCACGACATCTTTCCAAAAAAAGTGATATGACTTCTGTCAACCTATAAGGCATGTCTGTCAAATTAACCTCGAGGTACTTGTTCTCAAATTAACCTCTGGGCCTTGCAAGAGTGCTGCAATGTGTTAGCGTCAAGTGCAAGATGAGCCGCCAAGCTAGTAGTGAAGTTGCCAACATGCTCAAACTGCACGCAACATTGAGTAGAAAGAAGCATGCCCGGGAAATTAATGTGTGCTTAGGGAGGCCTTTGCTCAAAGAGCAAGTGTATATAAGGTACAGTTGGCAGGCTAAGGACGAGGAGCGAGAAGCAATACAGGCTGCTGGATATACTATAACTAGGTGTCCCATGGAGGTAACATTCAAAGTTGTTCTCACACTATAGAATGGTATAGGAATGTGGAGAGATTTGGTTGATTTTATATCGCTGAATAATATAAAATATTGTGAGTGCATTCGCTCGACCACGAGGTTCCTTGCTCCTTCTCGGTCGTCGGGAATCTATGTTCTTCCACTCTTTTTTTATGTGAGCTTTGTTCATCCTTTTGCCAACACGCGAGGCATCTAGCATCAAGGTGCACATGTCATGCAAGAAAATGGAGATAATCAGATAAGCAATGCGTAAGTGAGTCGTGCACTTCAATGGCACCTACTACGCAATATTTTTTCTCCTCGATGGCACGTGAATAGTGCACGTACTCAACGACGGAGCATGGGATGGTAGCCATGGACATGGTCAGCCCTTTTTGGAGAGAGTACTAAATAACTTTGATGTGTCCCGTCAACTCGCAGAATGACGAGAAGCTTGCTTACTATGCCTTCTCCCTCGCCAACGCGTGCGTGGTGGCTCGCACCACGAGGAGAAACTTTTGCTTACAAGCGGTGGACATGCAGCAGTTCATTTTGTGTTAGATTGCCAAAAGTAGTACTACTGTAGTATCATCATTATTGTTCGACTTCTGGAAGAGGCGAAGAGCCAAGCGCAAGGTCACCTACTAACCTAGTACAGTATAGTACTATAGCCAAAGATGGTCCACCTTTTTAGAGCATGGTTAATTAATGTAGGCGGCTCTGGCAGCGGCACATCATTTAGAGTAAGTACTACTCCCTTCGTAGGAACTTAAAACACATGACTAGGAAAATTATGAGCGGGGTGTCTCCAACAGTGTTCCTCGGCTCGTAGAGCATCACAGTGGTCGAATTTGGAGTCATTCATCTGGTACACGTGGCATCTCAGATCTGGACACAAGGTGACGTACACTGTCAAGGTCCATGGTCAAGGGGGTCAGGGCGGGCGCGACCTCTCACTGCGTCCGCCATCTGAAGCGGCTCGCCGACCCAGGGCGCCGCCCGCTGCACTCCCAGTTGTACCCGCCTCCTCACCGCATTCAAAAACCTACATTTATAAACCCGCGTGGAATGCGAGAAACCCACTCCGGCCACACACGACCGTTCAGGAGAAGGACGCCGGCCAAGCTCCGCCTTCCACCATTTTGTCCACTCTTTCGGCGGCATCCGATGAGCAGGAAGAGCAGTTCTCTGGCATAAAAGCCGTCTGGGTGGTCCGCCGAGCCCGACAGTTACGAGTGAGGCAGCTCGCTGCTCCACCTACCTCGCTAGCCAGTCGGAGGCAGTTGCTGCACTATAAGCCAGCGCGTGGTTCTGCAGCTTGCCGCTCCAATACAACTCGAGGAAGAGTGCCGACTTGCTCCATGCCGGCTTGTCGGGGAGCACAGCGGCACGAGCATCGTTGCTGCACTCGACGCCGCCGCGTCGTACAACGCCCCCAGTGTCTGCGAGTGCGCCATCCGCCGTCGACGCGCGCGTAGCCACGACATGCAGGCAGAGAAAGAAGCCACCGCAGATATCGACGAGGTGACGCGGCTACGCGGATGTCGACAAGGTGACAGCCAGCACGTCCCCGCCCGTTGCCATCATCGAGGAGAAGTAGAACACGGTAGGCCGCTGCCGATTGTATCCCATGAAGACCACCGCCGACGCGACGCTGACGAATATAGCCGGTGTCTTGCACGATTCTTCTTCTGCCTGATGCTGGAGGAGGACAAAGAGATCGGGCCGCGACCATTTAGATTAGGTATATTAATTCTACTAGGCTGGTTGTAAAATGGGAGTATCGTAAGTAGTATCATGCATGCCAACTACTCCCTCCATTCCAAAATATTTGTCTTTTTAGAAATTTCAAATGGACTACCACATACGGATGTATATAGACATATTTTAGAGTGTAGATTCACTCATTTTGCTCCGTATGTAGTCACTTGTTGAAATCTCTAGAAAGACAAATATTTAGGAATGGAGGGAGTACTAGGCAAATTTGATGAGGTGGCGTAGAATTAAATGAAGAAAGAGAGGGTTGAGTATCATATTATGATATCGTATGGAATTAAGTTACTCCCACTGTGGTTAGTCTTAGGCCTTGTTCGGTTCAACCTCCTCCCAAGGGGTTTGGAGATGAATGGAGGGGAATTTGGCTTGTACATGATTTAATCCCCCACAATCCCTGTTAATCTATGTATATTGTGTGCATGTTATTTGACCCCTCATTTTGCCGCGCTACGACCAGTGTGAGTTTCTGCATGAAGTACACCATCCTCTAATTTGGTGGATGCCAAGCCGGCCCGAAAAGGAGCTATAACTTTTTTTCAAGTTGAAAAATGTTACCGATGAGGAGCCATAATTAAGCTGGAGGCGTCTCTTATTTTCTTTCGAATGGGCAATAAGATTTTTCTTTTTAATGTGAATGTGCAATAAGCTGGAGAGCTGGAGAGTGTCTCTAATGGGCTGCCTCTAGTGTTAAGGCCCTCCAGTACGAAACACAGGCAGCCGACTGGGCCGATACAAAATCCTATCCATCTTAAAGCCCATTTGTTTTTGCTTTTTGCGAGGAGAAGCCCACATTTCTTGAAGAGGGGGCGATCCCAGAAAAACCCTCCTTCCTCCTTGCTTCCACTTATACTGCAGCTCGCTGGACTCTCCTGCTTCCGTCTCCCCCCAATTCCCCCCGCTCCCCATCTTCCTCACTCGTCCAGAAAACCCCCGCTCACCTTCTTCCTCACTCGTACAGAAAACGTCTACTCCTCTTCTTGCACTCCTACATTAAACCCCAACCCTCGTTCTTCCCAACTCGCCCTGCCACTAGTCTCGTCTCTGGCTACTCTGCTAAAACCCGTGAGCTCGGCGCGACGCCCGCAAGGAAAATGGAGTCGACTGGCCCCAACGCCAAGAAGATGAGGCTACCGCCAGCGGCGACGCCGGTTGTAGATCCTGCACCCGGCAGCGCGGGGAGAAGCGGCAAGCCCCCCACCCGAATCTGAGGAACTGGTAGAATCTCCGGTGGACCACATCAGTGATCTCCCAGACGACATCCTTGAGGAGATCATCTCGCTTCTCCCCACCAAGGATTGCTGCCGCACACAAGTCCTCTCAACTCGGTGGCGCCCTCTATGGTGCACCGTGCCCCTCAATCTCGACTGTCGTCAGATATCTGTCCTTCCTGAATTTGATCTCCTCAGAGCCATTGTCTCCTCTCACCAGCAAGGCCTTGTTCAACGCCTCTGCATCCTGACATGCTACCTGCTGTCCATACCCGGCATGGTGGACACTTGGCTGACATCTCCTGAATTCGAAAAACTCCAGCAGTTTGAGTTATACCATTACCACGAAACCGAACACCAAGAATTTGTGCTCACACCATAGTTGTCCATCTCGTGCTTTTCCTCCTCTCTCCACACCGCCACCTTCGCCCAGTGCCATCTACCAGACGATCTGGTACAAATGCTTCGACTCCCACTGCTAAAAAAAACCTTCGCTTGTGTTGGTTTATCTTTCGGAGGCCTCACTGCACAACATCATCCACTCTAGTTACCCAGCCCTGGAGCGCTTGCTGATTGTTTTGGGAGTAGAAATCCCTATCAGTTGTCTCCAAATAAAGTCGCTTCACCTTAAAAGCATTGGAATTTGTTTTGAAGGACAACAGCTCATCATCGAAGATGCCCCTTCACTTCAAAGGTTGCTCCTTCATTATTGTTATAAACCTTGGCAAATAACTGTAGTCTCTGCACCCAAACTAGAGACCTTGGGTGTAATTCATGATCCGCTTAATGATCACAAGAAGTTGGTGTTTGGCTCCTCACTTTTTCAGGTACCGTATATTATCATCTACACATTTGTAATCATAATCTACATTTTTCATTTGTGGGCATAAGTTTTGTATCATCTTGGAGTACACTTTGGGTACTAATATTATGTTATATGCTCAATGAAGAGTTCGTCCATGGATAGCCTATCAATGCTGCTGGATTCTGTCAAGATCTTATATATCGGAATGTTTTGTTATGATCTGAACATAATTATTGGCTTGCTGCGATGCTTTCGATCTCTGGAGAATTTATATATAAAGGTGATGATTTCATGCACACTGAAAGACCGTATGTATTGTACTAGAATTAACCGTTCAGCTGATGCTCTTTCGACATAGTCTTTTTACATACCTTAACAGTTTTCAAATTTTCATGTCTACTTAGGCACTGCAACCACATGGAGAAAAACGTATAACCAATCGGTGCCGTAATAAGCACCAGGATTTTCTCAGTTCTCATGACATTCGTTTGAGGACAATAACAATGGAAGAATATGCATCCAACCAGGCAAACAGAAGCTTTGTCACATTCTTCCTGTTGAATGCGAGGTTACTATTGTCCATGAGGCTTAAGTTTTACAGCAAGAGATTTCTCACGGACGGACATGTTGAACAGCAAAAAAAGAAGTTTCAGGTGGACAAATGGGCTTCTAAATGTGCTTGGCTTCTATTTACTACAAATTGTAGTCATCCTGAAATAAGTTTTTTTGCACAGGATGTTGATTTTATGGATCAGACCGATCCATTTGTTTGTGACTGCGAAAAAGAATGGTTGGATTAGATGTTGCTGCCATGTTTAATTTGGGTTTTGTCTAAATTTGATGAACAATTAATCCATGGGCTTTTGGTACCGTTTGTAAGCTTGAGTTGCATGTTGTTACCCTCGTACTCCCGTCCGCCTGCCACTACACTGTTGCATCTTCCACAACTCCTGTTCGTTCCCGTCCGAGGCCTCGCCGTCGTTCTCCGCCTTGGTTCGCTCGCTATGCCCGCCGTCGTCTGGCGTTGTCAACATGGTCAACAATCGAGAGGAATCAGGAGACAACTGTACATGGAGAGGCTGATAGTAGGGACCCACCAGAGCCATTGCATTACGCAAGCAGGTGCCTCGTTATTACAAGCCAAAAAAATACTTCCTCCTAATTGTTTGACCACTAGGTCCCACACCATTGTCAATGTATCTATACCAATATAAAAAGACCGAAAAGGGCAGGTCTAATTAATCTCGGCCATCAAATCATGTCGATCCAACGAGCTAGACTGCTTCAATGTTAAGCACTCAACACGTTTAGCATGCAGTTAATTTCATGCCAAATATAGTGATAATCACATAATAACACGCAAATAGTATCCTACTTAATATCCGCATGCACTTAATATACTTCCAAACTAACGTGCAATGCACGTACACATTGACTAGTAGTCAATAACGAGAAAATTACACAACGAGCGGATAACACCAGGGACCCAGCAGCTCGCCCAGTTGTTTTTTAGTTTTAGAGACAGAGCTCAACTGCGCACTATGTGGGGGCTGTGGCCTGTCTAGCCCACGCTTACGCTTTTATTTAAGCACATGATGAGCCAAGTTGATATCTTTTTTTCTTTTTGAAAATGGCTAGCCCAGTTCTTTTTTTGGAGAATACCAAAACCGAGGTCTACTTGCTTTTTCTCAGCCCTGCTGGGCTGCAAATCTTTCAAAACGAGGAGGGATGTTAAGTAGTAAGAAATGGGCTTCCCCAGAAAATGGGCTATAAGTTGTAAGAAATGGGCTGTAAATTTTTAAACCAAAGCCAACCGACAATTACATTAAAATATTGTTTTTTTTGATTTCTCTACTCTTATAAAAAGCGGAGTTGGTGATGATGGTGTGTCTGCATCCTGCAATATAGGACGTCCGATCTATATCTAACGGATAGGAAGGAAACTATGACAATTTACCCGCACTCCTCTCCACATTTGCAGATACGGCCTTCCCTCATTCATCCTTTTCTCCCACAAGATAAACTACTCATACAAATGCATCTTCATGTTCCGTGCAACGCACGGGCATCTTGCTAGTTAAGATTTTAAATTTCATTCATTTTTTGCGGAGATTTTTCTTGAATTTTTTGATATAATTTAAAAAATATATTTTTAACGTGACTCGAAATTTCGTGATTAATAGAGTTCAGACCCCACCGAAATATGCAAAATTTCATTGATTTTTTAGCAGTGCCCAGAATATTGGTCTGTAATGCTAATAAAAAGAATATGGGCTTCAAAATATCCTTAAGAAATAGCAAATGGGCTCTAAATTATTGAAAATAATGGCTAATGGGTTGTATGTTGTTTTCCATAGATTTGGAGGCTGACTTCTGGGCCTACTAGGTTGACAATGACACTGTCCTAATTTTTTTTGACACATACGCAAGGCTTTGTCAACTTAGTCAACACAGAGCAATGACTATTGGATGTCCATCCAACGGCCGCCGTGCTTCTTCAATCTCTGATCTTCCTGCTCCAGTCGCCCAAACCAGCGCCGACGGGACTGCCTGCTCCCTCCACCCGTGGCCGGCTGTGCTGCCGCCGGGCCATCCCTCTACCCACATGCACATCGTGTTATTTTCCGGCGATGTCAGCCTCACCCCGTAGCCGACCAGTCAGCGCTCGTACTCCCCTCAGCGTGGGCATCCGCTGCTGTGGCTTCGCCAGCTCCGGGTCGTTCACCCTCGTCCACCGCGTTTGTGCTCTCGGCATAGCGAGGTCAACATGGTCAACAAACAACAGCCATCAGAAGAGGCTGGCAGTAGGGGCCCACACAAGCAAGTGCCTCCTTATTACGTGCAAAATAATGATTCCTCCACCTGACAGCTGAGCCCACCGAAAGGGCCTCTGTATTTCGTGAAACAAACGTTCGTCCCGCTGACAGCTCGGACCCACCAGCTATATCTTCGCACGCAAGGAAGTGCCTCCTTATTACGCACAAAAAAATGAATACTCCCCCTGCTAGTTGGGACCCACCATAGTGGGAGGCTGACTTGTGGGCCTACTAAGTTGACACGGACGGAGGGCTTTGTCAACTTAGTCAATATGAACGATTCTAGCTCCAGCGACCATATGATGTCCATCCAACGGCCGTAGTGCTTCTTCAACCTCTGGTCTTCCTGCTCCAGCCGACCAAACCAGCGCCGGTCGTGCCGCCTGCTCCTACCTCCCGTGGCCGGCTGTGCTGCCGCGGAGGCCTCATCGCCCCCTACTACTCCCACCGCTGGCCAGGCCATTCCTCTACTCACCCACACCCCCTGTTATTCTGCAGCGACGGCACCCTCACACCGCAGCCGAACCAGTGAACCCTCATACTCCTCTCCGTGTGGGCATCCACTGCCGCGTCTTCCTCGGCTCCGCGTCGTCCCCTTCCTAGGCCTCGCCGTCGTCCACCGCCTTGGTGCTCTCGGCGCGGCATGGTCAATGTGGTCAAGGAACAACTTTTATCGGAAGAGTACTATACGTGGAGAGGCTGACAGCTGGGTCCACGGTCACCGCAAGGAAGTGCCTCCTTATTACGCGTAAAATAATGATTCCTCCACCTGACAGCAGGGACCCACCGGACGGGCCACCGTATTTCGTGAAAAAAACATTCCCCCTGACTGCTGGGACCCACCAGCTACATCTTCGCACCCAAGGAAGTGCCTGACAGTCGGGACCCACCTGGTCGAAGCGTACGTAGCGTTGTCATTTTGGTCGCGAACGTGTACATACATACTGGTCGATTGGTCTGTTTGTAGGCTGCATCGATGAACCGTGGCCGAGTAAGGAAGGGCACGTGTCGTAGTAGAGGCGCGCATGTAGCATGTACACGTACGTACAACCAGGGTGCAAGAAAGTAAATACGGCCACGTACGTACATACGGGCGGGGTCTCGAACGCCTACTCGTGCATACGTACGGCCAAGGCTCGTGTACATGGCTGGGTCGAAACGGAGAAACTGCGTCGTCGTGTTCATCGAGAGCCAACCGGCTGGGTCGGAATGGAATGCGTCGTGTTCATCGGGAGCCAACCAGCTTGGACGGAACAACCAATCGAAACAAGGTCTGGCGTACCGCAGAACGGAGGAAACGGCCTTCTGTTCGACCGGCCACGGTCGAAATGGGATCCTGTTCATCAGGAGGGGTCTGGCGTACTGCAAAACGGAGGAAACAGACTTGTGTTCGAGTGCCTATGGTCGAAATGGGGTCCTGTTGATCGGGAGGGGTGTGGCGTACCGCAAAACGGGAGTCCACGGGCTACTGTTCATCCATCGTCGACCTCCTCCAGCCTCCACCTGCGACTGTTCATCCAGCCTCCACCGCTCCTCCACCGGCTACTGTTCAGCCAGCCCTCTCCACGGGTAAGGGTGGGCATAAAAACCGACGAACCAAAGATCGAACCGATACCGAAACCGAAAAAACCAAAATTTTGGTTTTTATTGTTGATACATCATAATTTGGTTTTTATGTTTACTAACCGAACTTAGTTCGGTCAGTTCGATTTTAGCTCGGTTAGCCAAACAAATAACCGAACATGCTGAGGACGCGCGAACGTACGGCCAAAGGGGCTTCTCTCGTGCTAGGTAGCCCCCTCCCGCGTGCATTCATGACAAAAAGTTTGCCAATGGGCCAAGACGACGAACTACATGGAAGGCCCAAGCCGAAAAGCTATTATGGGCTTCTTTTTCTAGTGTGACGAGGCCACTGAATGTACGTGCCTACAGAACCACGAAGTGCTGTCGTTTGTTGATTTAGTCCCACCTCGGCTAGCCACGCACAAGGAGTTGGATACATAGGCTATATAAACATGCACGAGGATGGAAGCGAGGCACAACACTCTAATGCTTTTGGCATGTTTGGTAAATACGGTAGAAACCGAATATCAAACCGAATAACTTGGTTAACCGAATTTTCGGTTAGCTGTTTTAGGATGTATATTTCGGTTTTCAGCTTTGCTAACCGAATTTGCAAAAAAAAAACGAATGGTAGAAACCGAACTTTAGGTTTATACCAAACGCCCAGGCCTATCCACGGGGTCCTGTTCAACCAACCCTCCACGGGCTACTGTTCATCCAGCCCTCCACCGGCTACTGTTCAACCAGCCCTCCACGAGGTCGTCCTGTTCATCTAGCCCTCCACGGGGTCCTATTCATCCGCCCCCAACCGGCTTGACCGATCGGGGTCCTGTTCATCCAGTGGCAATGACCTCTACTACCACGGGGTCCTGTTCATCCAACCCCCCATCGGGAACCATTCATCCACCCCCCAACAACGCTCACTGTTCATCAAGGGAAGGAGGCAGCAGGTTCGATCGGCTTCAGTTAGCAGCAGTAGCGAAGGAATCGCTCGATCAGGTTAAGTTAACAGCCAGATCAATCGATCATTCGGGTTCAGTAATGCATAGCCTGCAGCGCAATCGCTCGGGTTTAGTAGGCGAACGCCTCGCTCGGGTTCAGTTAGAGCCCAACGCCTCGCACCCACGCGCGTACGTGTACGAGAGAAACGTGCATCGCTCGGCCCCCGACCACCCACCGTAACCGGGAACTCCCCGATATTTTCCTCGCCCTTGCTTCTACCATGGTTTTTTCATCATGGACGTCCCAAAGAATGTCATGCAACTGCGTCTCCGGCCCGCCCAGGACGAAAAGCCCATTTTCTGTCATGATTTTTTGTCATAGAAGTAGGAGCCCACCACATCTATGATGATACCGGGTTTTGTCACAATTATCGTCATAGAAGTGTCATAAGCATGACAGAAAAAAATTCGTTCGGCCCAAAATGTCACGGATGTGTCTTTTTTGTAGTGATCATGGTGAGATTCGGGACCTAAGTTTGAGGGCTCGCATACACATGAATCAAAGTTGTGCATTGGGTATATTCAAACACCACATGACACTTCATACATATGTTTGGGCCATGCACGCAGTGGTTGTCTTCAGGCACTCCTTCACGTGGTTATCGGCGACAAGCTAGCCTATTTTGTGGGGCTGTGTGTGGAACGTCAATGCATGACTTTGACCCAACAAACACGAGAGGTTATACGACCAAGGTGGTGATTCTTCTTGGTCAGTCTTACAATACGCCTTGGTGAGATTCCCCCTCCCACCGACTCAAAGTGTGTGTGTAGGGGGGGCACGGTACTAATTCGTACTCGATGAACATCCATGGGTCGGGGATGCCTGCTTAATTTGTGATGCACATGTGCCACATCAAATTTGTGATTTGGTTATTTAAATATCATCGCACATCATTTTCACACACACACACACATCGGGCCACCCACATGTGTGGTTGATAAGTGGTGTCACCCATCTAACGCTAGAAGAACACATTTGTGGACCCGCACACTGTCCACATTTGATCGGAAGCAAAGGGGGGAGGGGGTTGATGTACTCCTCTCAGTTTTGTGTTACGGTACGGTGAGATGTCAGACTAGCTATTTGGGGGCATGCGTTCATAGCTAGGACTCCCCTCCCGGCAACATGAAGTGTGTGTGTGTGTATGGGGGGCTAGCAATAATAAAACCACCCTTTTCATACATATATTTGGTCCACATGCAAGTGTGTTCGTGTTCTGACCCTTTCCCGTGCTTTTGGCCAAATTTATAAACAACAGACGAGTCGGACGCAGCAACCGTCTGCGATCCGGTACGAAACAGACACGGTTCCCTAGGACTACCCGTGTGCCGCGCCCCTGCCCCTGTCACCGACATGATCACAGTAGATTGGGCTCCACGAGGCTTGCCTCGCCCTCTCAAAAATATCTACTCCCTCGCAATCTTGAAAATATCTACCCGCGTAGATGGTTTTTCTGTTTGATAGCACACGATTAGTATGTCTGGACCGTGTGTGATGTCTGTTACTCCCGCTCTGCTTCAATCAGTAGATCCAAATTTTCAGTAGCCCCGGCATTTTACTCCCGCCTCCATCCCTCGCAATCTCAAAAATATCTGCTTGGATAGAGTGTTTTTCTGTTTGATAGCACACGATTATTATGTTTTAACCGTGTGTGGTGTTTGTTACTCCTGCCCCACTCTGCTTCAATCCCTTGATCCAAATTTTCGGTAGCCCCGCCATTTTACTCCCGCCTAGTAAAATTTTCAGTACCCGTGGCATTTCCTCAAACGCCATCTTGGACACCCTCCACACACACACACACACACACCAAATCCTTTGCTCACCCCAAATCCCCCGCTCACACACATACACACCACCTCTCCCTCGCTCCAAACCTAGCTAGTTCACCGCCGCCGTCGCGCCACCTCCATCGTCAACCTCTGCCGGTCTGCCCGTGCAGTTTACCCACCGATATACATACCCTCCCGCCCCGAGTTTCTTAGATGATGCCTGTGAAACGCCCCCTTTCCCAGAGATCCCATCCCCACCCCCTCCCCCACTCCAGAGTGTCGCAGCCTAAGCCCGGCTACGCTTCCCGGGGAGCTCGAGGAGCGAATGACCCAAAAGAGCTTTACCGCGGCCTCTTCGCCCGACGTTGGCGAGGTCGCCACCGAGGAAGCTGACGACGATGACTGGACCTGGATTGAGCCTTTCAATCAGCGGACTAGAGTATTCTGGCATGTCGCGGACGCCGGCTACGACATCGGGGTCGTCGACACCGACGAATTGACGCGGGTTTTGTCATAGGTTAAGTTGCCCACCCCCAACCCTTCAGGTTCGACAGCCGTCGATCTCATCGATGGCCCTGCGGCTGATCTCCTGGGGCTCGTTATGAACAATTTGCCATCCTTCGTCGTCATGGAGCCCCTTTTGTCATTTCTGAAGGACACGTTCTGCAACGCTGGCCTAGGATCCTCAGCTGGCAAGTCAGACCTCATCGACGGCGACCACGAGGAGGAGCCAATCTGTGACAAGTGAGGAAATCCGTGATTTGTTTTCTCGAACCCTTTTGTAGTGAGAACATGTCCAGTATTTATTGATATATTAGGTTGTTTGCATTACACCTTGTTTAATTCTATGGTTTATGGTTGTTCGGTTATTCGTAGTTAGCATATGTCCAGTTTCAATTGCCATCTTTGGTTGTTCGTAGTATGCCTTGTTTATTTCAGCTATTAACAGGGTGGTGTTCTATATGTGCTAATATGAACTGTGCAGTTCAATTTCACCAATACCAAATTTAATAATAGCTCTATGAATGACTATATTTGGTTGCTGTTAAGCATGTTGTACTCCCTCCGAATCTTTTTAGTTCGCATATAAGATTTGTGTAAAGTCAAGCCTCTTAAAGTTTGACCAACTTTATAGAATAAAATACCAACATTCACAGTATGAAATAAATATCAGTACATGTGTCATGACTTAAATTTTCATATTATATAACTTTAGCATGCTAGATTTTGATATTTTTTCTTATAAATAAGGTCAAACTTTATGAAGTTTGACTTTAGACAATTCTTATATGCAGAGTAAAAAGGACCGGAGGGGGTATTGAACACACCTTTCCATTTGATTTAACAATGGCACTATTTGGATACTCTAACTTAGCTAGAGGTTAGAGTTAGTTTCTAGCTCATGACAGTTAAAAGGGAGAGAGAGAGAGATTGGTGGAATAGTTGATTGTATTGCTTGAGCCTCGTGGGCATAAATATAGGAGTACGTGGTCATCTTGGAGTACAAGCCAAGGTAGAATAAATCCGATGCTATCCTACGTTTCCTAAATAACAATGATACTAAACAATGACTAACCCTGAACTAACTCCAGCCAAAGAGGTGTTTGGATGACAGTGTTAGATTGACAATAAATGCACTAGGAGAACTAGCCCCAATCAGCACCTCTTGGATGGGACAGTTGTTTTGGATGGGTTTGACGCAACTAGCTCAAACTAGCCCTCATGTTTGGATACTTTAGGGCTATTTGAGCCCAAACTAGCCCAAACTAACTCTAACCCATGGATCCAAACAGGGCCAATAACTAGTGTACTTAGACCTGCACAATACAAGTTTGAATAACTACGTTTGCTTGTTTTAAAATTTAGGCATGTTGCAGTTAATAACACACATTTCCACTTCTTGTTTTAAAATATTAGGTTTTTAACAGTTTGGTCTTGCACATGTAGGTCCTGCTGTTAGAGGTTTTGACCCACTGTTTGACCCTTTTTGCATATGTGGAAATGAGTTTTCCATTAATATCAGTCAAGTCAAGACACTCTGAAAGATTGTTACGATAAAGAAATTAGCGACAAAAAACAACAAGATCTTTGTGTGCACAATGAAGAAGACATCAGTTCACTACGGGATGGTACTAACTGTTATACCTTGTCTTTTTAATTCCTTTGCGCCATTTGAAATATGGAGAAGATATTTATGCATATCCTTGTTTTCAGGCCTTTCCAAAGCAGTTCACTGATCATTACCTCTCAAACCACCTGTATGGTCAGGAGGCGAGGAAGGTTTTCATACAACACCCACGGTTCAATATTGAAGTGTTCCTGAAGAGGACGAAGGATGGACGGTCATGTTAGGGAACGTAGTAATTTCAAAAAAATTCCTACGCACACGCAAGATCATGGTGATGCATAGCAACGAGAGGGGAGAGTGTTGTCCACGTACCCTCGTAGACCGACAGCGGAAGCGTTATCACAACGCGGTTGATGTAGTCGTACGTCTTCACGATCCGACCGATCAAGTACCGAACGTACGGCACCTCCGAGTTCTACACACGTTCAGCTCGATGACGTCCCTCGAACTCCGATCCAGCCGAGTGTTGAGGGAGAGTTTCGTCAGCACGACGGCGTGGTGACGATGATGATGTTCCACCGACGCAGGGCTTCGCCTAAGCTCCGCAACGGTATTATCGAGGTGTAATATGGTGGAGGGGGGCACCGCACACGGCTAAGAGATCTCAAGGATCAATTGTTGTGTCTTTGGGGTGCCCCCCTGCCCCCGTATATAAAGGAGCAAGGGGGAGGCAGCCGGCCAAGGGGAGAGGCGCGCCATAGGGGGGAGTCCTACTCCCACCGGGAGTAGGACTCCTCCTTTCCTTGTGGGAGTAGGAGAAGGGAAGGGGGAAGGAGAAAGAAGGAAGGGTGCACCCCCCTTCCCTAGTCCAATTTGGACCGGACCATGGGGAGGGGTGCGGCCACTTTTTGAGGCCTTTCTCTCCTTTCCCGTATGGCCCATTAAGGCCCAATACGAATTCCCGTAACTCTCCGGTACTCCGAAAAATACCCGAATCACTCGGAACCTTTCCGAAGTCCGAATATAGTCGTCCAATATATCGATTTTTACGTCTCGACCATTTCGAGACTCCTCGTCATATCCCCGATCTCATCCAGGACTCCGAACTCCTTCGGTACATCAAAACTCAATAAAACTGTCATCGTAACGTTAAGCGTGCGGACCCTACGGGTTCGAGAACTATGTAGACATGACCGAGACACGTTACCTAGTTCAATCTCGTTACCGGCAAGTCTCTTTACTCGTTCCGTAACACATCATCCCGCAACTAACTCATTAGTCACAATGCTTGCAAGGCTTATAGTGGTGTGCATTACCGAGTGGGCCCAGAGATACCTCTCCGACAATTGGAGTGACAAATCCTAATCTCGAAATACGCCAACCCAACAAGTACCTTTGGAGACACCTGTAGAGCACCTTTATAATCACCCATTTACGTTGTGACGTTTGGTAGCACACAAAGTGTTCCTCCGGTAAACGGGAGTTGCATAATCTCATAGTCATAGGAACATGTATAAGTCATGAAGAAAGCAATAGCAACATACTAAACGATCGAGTGCTAAGCTAACGGAATGGGTCAAGTCAATCACGTCATTCTCCTAATGAGGTGATCTCGTTAATCAAATGACAACTTATGTCTATGGCTAGGAAACATAACCATCTTTGATTAACGAGCTAGTCAAGTAGAGGCATACTAGTGACACTCTGTTTGTCTATATATTCACACATGTATTATGTTTCCGGTTAATACAATTCTAGCATGAATAATAAACATTTATCATGATACAAGAAAATAAATAATACTTTATTATTGCCTCTAGGGCATATTTCCTTCAGGTCAATCATCCACAGGCACTGGCCTAAAGTTGCAAAGACTTTCAACATCAATGAAGGCTCAATATTCGCCTTCCGTTTCAGCAGTTTTCTAGATGAGATCCATCTGTCTATGTACCGTCTATGATGCTAATTTTGAAAGGTTATAGATGTTGCATGTGAAACTTGGTGCTGGTGTAGTTGTGTAATGGGGTAGCTGAGTGCTGAAGCTATATGATGTTGTACTCTGATGTATTTTGATTATGAAATCCTGCTTCGTTAATATGAAAATGAAATATATTGTGTGCTTAATATGAAATGTGAATTAGATTAATAAATGGATTATTAATAATAGGGCAACTAGCCTGCTAATTGGGTTTTTTCTATTGCAAACGGTTATTGATAAAACACCATGGGCGATGACCTCAGGCAACTCACATAGTTTCTAGGAATAAACCTTGTTGGATCAATGAGCAATCACACACGGCATCCTCTTAAAAACTGTTTGCGTTAGGCCACCTTGCGCAAATGCTTACCACATAAAAAGTGTGTGTGATGGACAACCTTTGCCACACAGTTTCTTCTACGCACCGTGTGTGATGCATTCAAGAACGCAAATGATAAAATTGTTAATATTGTGTGCAATGGCAACACTATCACAAACGATTTAATGGGGAAAATTATGTGTGATGTACCTGCGAACGGAAACGTTTTCCTTGGAGTGACTATGTGGGATGTATATACGAAGGGAAACATACTTCTTGGATTAACTGTGTGGGATGTACATAACGGAAATTTATTCCTTGGATTGGCTGTGTGGAATATACATACGAACGAAAACGTTTAGCGGGGACTGACTATGTGGGATGTACTTATGACCGGAAACAATTTGGCCTGTATAATTGTATTTTTTAGCACAACTGTACGTATAACCGTATTTGATCGCTCGCTGGTCGCACACGACCTCATTTTGCCGAGCGTGTGTACCAGGAGGGCATATCCCCGACGGTTTCTCGGTCGTGTGGGAAGGACCCCCCTATCGTAGTCACTCACTAGGCGAAGGTTCAGAACGCTGCCGCGGTAAGTGGTTAAAAACCGTTTGTATAGCACCTCGCTGTACCAGTGATGGCTTGAAGGTGAAATATGATCTTGGCGTGCAAGCCAAGAAGCCCTCTCCAATAAGGTTGGTTAGGAGCCCTGTAAATCCTAGCTCTCATCCCCTTTATAAGGTGAGGCTAACGGTAGCTCGAGGCATCTATTCCATTATAAGTAGAACTTGGTAGTCATCATCATCATCATCATCCACTTGAAACCGCCTCGCACGAGGTGCTCCCACACCAGTCTAAAGGAAAGTAGGAGTAGGGTATTACCTCAACCATGAGGTTCCAAACCTGGGTAAAAAACCCTGTGTGAACTCCCCTCTAGTACTTCTATCTACGCTTGCCACCCTACTGAGGGCACTGTCGGTTTTCTTTACTGTCAGTTGGCCGGTCAGGGGCTTCGTCGGCTGGAGACCACTTCCATATCAAATCCTCCATTGTGCTTGGCGATCTCGCGCTAGGACATAGCCTCACCTTTGGTTCCCTCAACTTTGTTGCGGAGGGGGCGCTTGATCGTCGTCGATCACCAGAATCGATCATCGCCACCCACCCCCGTTCACACCATCTTCTTTGGTGTGCTTGTGTTCGTCTCAATCACTATAATGACCTCCAACTATGCATGCCAAAACTTGATCAAGAAGCAAGCGAGGCTTTCAAAAAACCCGTACTGGCAGAACCAGCCTCCCACTTGGATGATGACACTTCCTTGGCAAACCTCCAGATCAAGATCCGGATCAAGGCTACAAGGTTGGGACAATGTGCTGACTTGGCAACAACCCACCAGCTTGCCTTCACATCACACCTTCCCACTCGTCAATGATCACGACCCATAAGACTGCATCTGGGACGGCTACATCTCGAATGATTGCGCCACTACAACAAGCCTCATCTCGCTCCCGAAAACAGAAAATATGCTAACATTTACAACATCAACTTAGTTGCATTAAATTATTTATACAATGTATTATGGTACTACATATATTTTGTTAAAAAAAAAATTGACTTAGGACAAACCTAAAACTTCATCTATTTTGGAACAGCGGGAGTAGCTAGTGCGCCAGTATTTCTCATTTATCCCTGGATCCTTGAACAAGAATTTACATTTTTGGCCTTATGGAGCTTGAAGTACAATATATTTGTGGGTTGCATGCTTTGGTGCTAAAACTACATCAACACTTTGACACTTCTTGATTAATACTCATGGAATATGTATTCTCAAACTGTGAATTGATTAAAGCATGAGATGAGCGTTTCGGAACAGCCAATGTGCCTTTTCTTCATTTGTCAGTTTGATTCTTATCTGTATCACTCTGGTTCATAGACTGAAATTCAGGGTGCCTTGAGATCTGTCCGTGAGTGTTCCCTCACCGCCGGCCATGGCACTGCCGCACCACCTTCATTCGCTAGTCGGCGGTGCACGACGGATGATCACCTTCTTCTCTTCATGCACAATGCAAGATCATATGACGGTGCACCGGCGGCCATGATTGCTCTGATATGTCTGTATTTCAAGGTGTTCATCTAGTAGGATACCGTGAAGAACCCTGCACCAAAATACTCAGACTTTCTAACCACTTTGAGAGACCATAAGGCCATCCACAACTATTTTTGATCCACTAAAGATCATGTATAGCCTGCCCTTCATCTTGAGCTAAGTGCTCTTTGTGATTCAGAGCTCGGCACGCTGATTTCATAGTGTAGATACCTGATTTCTCATGTGTCCATGCCAAGAAATCCTCTCCTCCACCCCGTTGTAAAGGAATATCAAGAATTGCTTCGGCATCAGGTGTGATAAAAGTTTCCATAACCAACTCACTTCTCCATGTCTAGTTCTTCACGTCCATGAGGTCACTAACATGGTCCACATTGGTGAACACCTAAACATAGAAGCCATCATGATAGTTGTAGGGATCCACTTGTCTGTCTATACACTAATGGTTGAACCATCGCCGATTCACTATATAAGACTAGCAGTAAGAGACTCATGCCTGACCACTATTTTATACCAAGTAGTCGAAGCAGTTTTTGGCTCCGCAGCTTGTATAAATAGGTGCCCGAGAAATGTCACCCTTTCATGACTTTGGCACGTAGGGAGGTAGGGTTTGTCAAGAAATGACGACCTTTCCTACCCAACAGTGCCAAGTTAAACAGGTGGAAATCATGAAATCCCATTCCACCTTTACATTTTGGTGTTGCAAGTTCTTTCCATGAGACCCAATGAAGAGACATTTTGTCAATGGAACTACTCCAATAGTACTTTGCCATACTGGAAGTCAAACTCTTACACACCTTTTTTTCAATAAGAAACAATTCATGTTGTATGTGGGTATTGCTCGTATCACTGATTTCAACATAGTTTCTCTTTTCGCGCAAGCAAAGAGCCTCTCGGACCACCCTTGCATTATAGTTCTTGATTGTTCACCACTATGATCAAATGAACCACTAGTGATCCTACCAAGAACAGTAGGAAGCCCAAGGTGTCTTTCACTAAAAGCTTCTACATAAAATCCTAGTATTCCTTTCAAAGACTACCTAGAAGTGTGTGGAATTTTTGGGCTAAACTAAATAGCATTTTTGTCTCGATTCATACATTGGCCCCAAGCTTCCCCATGAATCACAGTATATGATTGAGTCTTTCTACACTATGTGAATTTGCATTAATGAAAATCAGTCTAGTATAAGTAAAAAGTAAATGACTCACCCATGGTGACCAGAAAGTCGATTTTATGCCCGTGTCACTATGGCCTCCAAAGTACTTGAGAAGTGGTGAGAATCCTTCCGCACATAAGAGAAACAAAGCTAGTGCCATTGGGTCACCCTGTCTAAGGCCTCTCGATGGGGTAAAATATGGTTGAAGTTGCCCATTAACACAGACTGGCGGCGAACAAAGGAGACTCATCTCATAATAAGCCTAACCAAGGTGATGTTGAAGCCCAATGTGCGAATAGTAGCCTCCAAATATGTCATTCTACATGGTCATATACTTCAAAATATCTAGCTTAACAACACATAAATAAATTTTTTCCTTTCTTCCTCCTTCGCAAAGTGTGCACACTCTCGAAAGCAAAAAGAATATTGTTAGCAATTAAGCAACCTGGAACAAAAGCACTTTGCTCCTCGCTAATGATCTCATCCATGCAGCTCCTCATACGGTTCGTCCTTGACTTGGCAGCAGGTTTGTATAATACAGGCATAACGCAATAGGGCGAAATTGGGAGATCATTTGTGGGTGGCAAACCTTGGGGATTAGGGTAATAGACGTGTAGGATAGGCCCATGAATAAATCGCCACAGTTTAGGAATCCATGTAGGGTAGCACTAACATAATATTTCAACAAGTGCTAGTGCCGCAAGAAAAACCCAATGCAAAGCCATCACCTCACGAGCTTTTAATGGGGCCATCTGAAAAAGGGCGTCTAGTATGTCACTTTCTGAGGAAGCTATGTAGTTGATAGACTTGTCGTGTTGTTACTTATTTGGATGGGAATTGTCACTCGTCCAACTAAAATCAAACCAAGAGCTATCAATCCGTAAAATACAAATCTTGAATGCATTCAACAATAAAAAGGTGACTCGATTTTGTGCTAGAATACATTCAAGATTTGAAGATCGTTGTGGATCATCCTAAAAAAAGAATCATTGTGATTCGGCCCATAAATTTACTGAACTTTTGAGTACGAGAAGACTCTTGAGAATATAGTGCGAGCGGGCCAGCCCATTAGCATATGAAAGATTCTAGATCATATAGCGGCTTTCTTTGTTTTTCCTTCGTTATAACTTCTGTATTCTTTGTTTTTCAATGCTTTTATTTTTCTTGATTTCCATAGGGTTTTTTCATTTCTTCTTGTTATCTTTGTTTTTGTTCTTTTTTTCTTCGGGTTTCTTCATTTATCTTTATTTTTCACAGGTTTTCTATGTTTATTTTCTTTCTTTATGGCTTTCGTCATTTTTAGAACCTTTTGGATTGATTTTTTTGTTTTCTATGTGTTGTTTGTATTGTTTTTCATCGGTTTCATATGTACATTTCTCATGTACATGTTAAAAATTATTTTTATTTTTTTAAATCCAATTAACATTTTCTTAAATAATTTTTTGATGGCTATATTTTATACATCAAGGACTTTTTTATACACATTTAATATTTTTAATACATGATTATAATTTTTAGTACAGCTTAACATTTCTTTCAACAACATGTTTCATGTCAACTTTTAGATAATCATTATACATTTTCTATATACATCCGAAACATTTATTTGATATACGTTTAACATTTTCCAAATACATGATTCACATTTTTCAATAATGCCAGATACATTTTTTGAAATGCATGACATTTTTAAAATGTCACAAATATTTTTATTCTAGTCTTTCACATACATTTGTACATTTTTTATACACTTTTTATATTTTTTCAAATATATTATTTTATAACGTAAATATTTTTATAATGTAAAAAAATATTTTTAAACATGTGAACATTTTTTAAATCTCTCAAACATTTTTCTAATATGCTATCAACATTTTATTGGAATGAAGCTAGCAATTGGTGTACATTGTGCTAACAATCAAATTCTTGGTTTATATTTTTTTTATGTTTTCAAATATATTTATTTACAATATTTTTGAAAATAGAATATAAGAACAAAACAAACGAAGGACGAAACAGAAGAAAAGACGAACTTGCGTGGAACCTAATTGGGCCAGCTTATGACGTCCTGACAAGAGTGGTCGTCCAACTCGCGTTAGGCGCGCCATATAGCGGCGACCTTTGCGTCATATAGAGCGTGATACTCGGGAATTCACGTGACATAAAAATCCAATCACAAAATAATTTTAAAGTAAGAATATTTTTTTAGAAGTCAAACAATTCTTTGTAAACATGCACAATTTTTGAATACACAAACATTTTTTGAAACATGATTTTTTTAAAATGGGATTTTTTTGAAAACGTGTATTTTTTTGAAATTCTGAATATATTTTTTGAAAATTGTGAACAAAAATCGAAATTCCAAAAACATATATGAAGTGTGATTTTTGTAGAGGTGAACATGTTTTATAAGTGTGAACCATTGTTTTTAATATGGAACAATTTCTTAAAATTTAACGCATCTGAAAACTCAGATTAAAAAATGAATTTATGAACAACAACAAAATAGTTGAAAAATAATCATGAAAACAAAAAGAAATACGAGAAAATGCCGGGTGGCCTCACACGTACTACAAGTGGGCCAGCCCACTCTGTTGTCCCGTGTGGTTTCAGTAGCAATTTGACCCATTGAGCAGTATATTGGGTTTTCCCATATGGCTATAATATGGTAAATTTGCTCAAATACATGATTTTAGCCGGTGGTTAGGGCATCTTTAAGACGTATGCTCACAAACGCACCCTTATATGTCCGCATACATCCGATAAGGTGGAGATCATTCAACGATATCCCTTAGGTAACAAAGCAATACCAGTGTTCTTTTTTTGCTTCCAAGAACATAGATTCCTTCTTCAACTCAGATCATGACCGAGGGCGGGTATCTCACTCGCATATCTAGAGCCCAACATCTCTCCTGAATGACAACTTCTGCAGACTCTACTGTTGGTATTTCCCGAGGCTAGGAAGCCATGCAACACATATTTCATCTAGCAATACACATAGCTTAGGTGTGATCCCTCAAGAAAATGGGGATTGCTATATTAAAATGATAGTACAAGATGTTAAAGACAAATTTATTTAAGACCAGGTTCTAATTTATGGGGGTCGAAGCAAGAAAATTGACTGACTTATCTAGCCTTTCAAAATAGCATGAGCCCTATCTTGGTGGGGGTGATTTTAACATCATTAGAAAAGCATCTGGAAAAATAAGCCAGGGACACTTTTCCATTGGAGTTCAATGCAATCATCAAGCAAATTGGCCTCAGAGAGCTTGACTTGAATGGAATACATTATACTTGAGGTAATAATTTACAAAAACCTACTTTTGAGAAGCTGGATACAATGCTATATTGCCCAGTTTGGGAGGAAAACTGGCCTCCATCTGAGGTAACTATTCTAGTAGAGAGAAGTCTGACCACACACCTTTGTTTATGGACTATGGTGATGTGCCAAAAACTAATCATATTTTGAGATTTGGAAACTCTTGATTTATTTAGAGATGGGATTCAAATATTGGTGGTTGATACTTGGTAGGATCCTACTCTGAGGGGCTCCAATATTGAAAAAAATGCAGTGTAGGCTGAGCAAACTCAGGTCAAATTAAATAGGATGGAATAGAAATATGCATGTTTGGTACATGATTTTAAGGAGATATATTCTTATAAATTTTTATAATATTGATAGAAATTGTGAGCTGTTTGGTTTAACTGCTGATATGAGATTGGAACAAAAAGACCGGAGAGCTCACTTGGATAGAATTATGAAGCATGCAGTACTTAAATGGAAACGAAGAGCCAAAATAACTAAAGTTCTTGAAGAAGAAGGTAATACTCCCTCCGTCCGAAAAAGCTTGTCCCTCAAATGGATGTATGTAGCACTAACTTGATGCTAGATACATTCATTTGAGAGACAAGCTTTTCCGGATGGAGGGAGTAGTAAATATATGCATGCTAAAGTTAATGGTAGATGCAGGAAAAACAAAATAAATTCCCTGGACAAGAGTGAGGGAATGATTGAAGGGGATAAGTTTTTTTATTGAGTATGTAACTAAATTATAGAAAAACCTCTTTGGACATCCTAAGGGTTCTAACATTTCTTTGAATATTGAGGATCCTAACCTATTCCTAGAGGGGTTGTAGAAAAATTTACTGCAACATTGCGTTTGAAAGAAATTAAGTAATTTATCTTTAAAATGTCCCATAATAAATCCCCTGGACCTAATGAATTGTTGTTGAATCCTATCAAAAAAATTGGGATTTGGTTAAATATGATGTCAAGGCCTTGTTTGATGATTTTCATAAAGGGAGCCTTGATACTTCTAGATTAAACTATGGCATTATTGCCTTGGTTCCCAAAACTAAAGATGACAACCAGATATAGAAATAAAGGCTATCTGCCTGCTAAGTGTCGGTTTTAATTTTTTCACAGAAGACCTAATGAATAGGCTTAATGATGTATCTGGGGATGTCATATTGGCCATCCAAACTGCTTTTGTAAAACGAAGATGCATAATGAAGGGAGTGATGATTTTACATATAGCTTTAAACAACAATTATATTAAAACACAGAGTGATGTAATCTTTAAGGTTGATTTTGAAAAAGCTTATCTAAAATCAAGTGGCCTTTTGTTTGACAAATGCTGAAAATTAAAGGGTTTCCTGACCAATGGATTGACCGGTTAATGATCACAATGGGCCCTACTTCCACACTAGAAAGGCTTGAGGCGAGGCAATGCATTATCTCCTCTAGTGTTTGACTTGGTTGTTGATGCATGGGCTATATGTGGCATCTCGAATTAATAATAGTGATATACTATTCATATCAACAAGGTGCACCTTCTTTTTCGGGACCCATCCAAAAGGAACCTCAAAGTTAAGTGTGCTTGGCTTGAAGCAATTTGAGGATGGATGACCGATTAGGAAGTTAATCCTGGCCGCTGAAATGTGAGTACAAAGTATACAGAAAGGAACGAGATCCTCTAACGTAGATCAGACCACTGCAAAGGGGCGTACTATGTGTATCCACCGTTCATGCACCATCTAACGACACCAAGTGCAAAAGTAGCAAAACCGCCCCGCGATGCCTAAAGCAGCCTGGCCCATAAACAGAAGCCCAAACGCGTTTACCGATGTTGAGTATATGTGTTGTGCATATTGTGGGCCCACCTCCTAGTTACCATGTATAGTTGAGGTTGAGGTCCACCATTATACACCATATATACGTGTGTTTGCACCTGAGTAATACATCGTGCAATTCCCATAACATACATGGTATCAGTTTCCTAGGTTCCAACCCTAGTTTCCGCCTTGCCGCCGCCGTCGCATGTCTTCACCACGTCGCCGCCGCCACCCCAGCCGCCGCCGCCCGCGCCTCTCTCACGCCCGCAGCCGCCACTCCTTCCCTCCTCCCCGTCGCCGCGCTCCACCCCTCCGCTGCCCACGCCACCACCGCTCCTCTGCCGTCGCTGTGCCCCCTGCAGCAAAACTGAGCGCCACCACCCTCCACATCCCTCGCAGCCGCCACTCTCCCCCAGCCGCCGCCGCCCCCTACTTCCCCCTCATGCCGCACGCCGCCGCCCGAACCCTAACTGCCGCCGCTGCCCCCTACTTCCCCCTCCTGCCGCCACCCGAACCCTAACCCGAACCAAACCCTAGCCGCACCACCCATCCCGCCATGTAGTCCGTCGCCTCGTCCGGCTCCACCATCAACTCCAACCCGTTCGCCGACGCCAACCCTCCCGACGTCAACGACATCCGCAACCTCAACATCTACGAGTGGGTTCCGGTTCCCCTCTCCCAGACGGACTCCTCCTACTACGCGTGGAAGACGTACTTCTCCCTCGTGTTTCGGGAGTACCACCTCATCGACCATGTGGACGGCTCCGTCGACTCCAATCTCATCCCCGACTTCCATGACTGTTCCACCATCGACGCCACGCTCATCCGATGCTTCTTCCTCACCATCTCGCCGGACCTGTTTCAGACGGTCGTGCAGGACGGTGATGACGCCCACGCCGTGTGGACCAAGCTGAACGGGCTCTTCCCCATCAATCATCTCCAATGTCGCGTTTTTTTACAGCAAGAGTTTTTTGGGTGCCACCAGGACAACTCCTCCGTCGACGACTATTGTCGCCGCCCAAGACTCTTGCTGATGAGCTCCGCGATATTGGCGCGAAGATTGATGATGATCTCCTCCTCAGCACGCTCACTGCCGGTCTCAACGAGGACTTCGGCAACGCCGCGGCGAACCTCACCCTCATCCCCGAGCCCTCCTTCACCAAGTTCGTTGCGTACCTCCGGCTAGAGGAGCGGCGGATGAAGCAGGTGAAGGCGCGGGCCATCCACACCGCTCTCGCCGGTGGCACCACCAGCGGCTGCCCCCGCCGCCCCGGCCGCACCTCCTCAGCCGCGCCCCCAGGCGCCGTACCCGCCACCGTAGCAGCCGCCGCCGCTGCCTCTCCCGTATGGGCCTCCCGCCCCGCCCGCGCCACCTGTCGAACGGCCTCGCGGAGGCTGGCGCGGCGGCCAGCAGCAGCCGCAGGCACGCCTCGTCAGCAGCAGCAGCTCCAGGTGCCCCCTCCATGGGCTGCCGGGTACAACCCATGGACCGGTGTCGTTCATGCGTACACCATGCCGGTCCCACGGGCCCCGGCATCGACCCTTCCCGTGCCGCGTCCGCCGGCGCATCAGGCGTACTATGCGGCTCCGCAACCCTGTGGAGGGTACCCATCGCCGCAGCTGAGCGGCGGCTACCGCTTCCCGATGGCGTCTCCGCCACCTTCGCCGGCACTGCCACCGGCGCCTTGGGATCCAGTGCTTCTCGCCGTGCTGCACACCGCCCCTACGCCGAACAACTACACTGGAGGCGGTGATTGGTACATGGACACCGGGGCCACGGCTCACATGTTTGCTCATCCTGATAATCTTGCCTCCTTCACTCCCATCACCACCGACCGCCGCATCATTGTCGGCGACGATTCCACCCTTCCCATTACACACGTCGGGCACACTTCTTTTCCTTCTAATTCCATGCCTTTATCTTTGTCTAACATACTTGTGTCTCCTCATCTTATTAAGAATCTTATTTCCGTTGTTTGTTTCACTCGTGAAAATCCTGTCACTGTTGAATTTGGTGAGCTTGGTTTTTGTGTTAAGGACGCTCGAACCAGGATGGTACTACACTGATGTGACAGCCCCGACGAGCTCTATCCGGTGCATTCGCCTTTATCCGCCACCACCACACCGGTTGCTCTCTCCGCTGGCGTCGATCTCTAGCACGCTCATCTGGGTCATCCCAACCCCGTCACACTTCGTCATATTCTTAGGAGTTTCAGTTTCAGTTGTAATAAGATAGAGGATCACACTTGTCATGCCTGTCGGGTCGGCAAACATGTTCGCATTCCGTTTAATAACTCCACCAACATTGCTTCTTTTCCTTTTTAATTGATTCATAGCGATGTGTGGACCTGTCCTGTTCCTAGTAATTCGGGCTACTTATATTATTTGGTTATCCTTGATGATTGCTCTCATTATGTGTAGACCTTTCCTTTGCGACAAAAGTGGGATGCACTCTCCACTTTGACGGCTTTTTACTCCTATGTCAGCATGCAGTTTGGGCGTCCCATTCTTGCTCTTCAGACTGACAATGGAAAAGAGTTCGACAACCTTGCTTTCCGCACTTTTTTGTCGCACCATGGCATAATTTTTCGTCTCACATTCCCGTATACTTCACAGCAGAACGGTCGAGCCGAACGCATCCTTCGCACTCTGAATGAATGCGTTCACACGCTCCTGTTCCATGCTAACGTGTCGCCTCGCTTCTGGCCGGACGCACTTGCTACCGCATCACTTCTCCTTAACCTCCGTCCCTGTCACCCGTGGTGGAATTACGCACCTCATCACCTTCTATTTGGTATGCCACCGTCTTATGATGGTTTGCGTATTTTTGGGTTTCTTTGTTATCCTAGCACTGCCGACACTGCTCCTCAGAAACTTGCACCATGTTCTGTTGCATACATCTTCATCGGCTACCCTTCTAACTCCAAGGTCTATCGGTGCTACGATCCCATCTCCCACCGTGTGTTCACCTCTTAGCACGTTTACTTTGGTGAGTATGTGTTTCCGTTTCAGCAGGTACCCCTGGCTGTTCCTCATGCCACCGATGATGTGGGAGCCTCGACGCCTCTCCCAGGGCGCTCGCGCGCCGCTCTTGGCCCGCCCTGGCTTGGAGGCACGTCACCCGCCGGTGCCTTTCGGTTTGGCGCCCCCGCCCGCGGCGCCTCCTCCGACCGCGGCTCTGGTGCCCACGGCCCCGGCGCCATCGGTGCCCCCTTTGCCCGCGGCCCCGATGCCTTCTGTGCCATGTTCGCTGGCAGCCCTGGCGCCCCTGGCCCCGATGCTTACTTCGACCGCGGCCTCGGTGCCCGTGGCTTAGGCGCCCGCGGCTTCGGCGCCCCTGGCGCCCTCTTCACCGGCGACTGCGACCGAGCCATCCGCGGTCGGTCCGGTCACCCGTGCCCGTACGGGTGTTTTTCGCCCGAGCTCGCGCTATGCCTCAGACGAGTACGTCCATGCGGCATCCACCTCTACGCCATCGTCATTGCCGTCCTCCGTTCGAGCCGCTCTTCGTGACCCGCTCTGGATGGCTGCGATGCAAGAGGAGTTTGATGCCTTGCTGTGCAACCGGACGTTGCAGCTTGTTCCCCGTCCCTGGCACGCCAACGTGATTACCAGGAAGTGGGTGTTCAAACACAAGCTCCGTCCTGATGGTACCCTCGACCGCTATAAAGCGTGTTGGGTTGTTCGTGGTTTCCGGCAACGTGCTGGCATCGACTTCACCGACACCTTCGCTCCGGTTGTTAAGCCCGAAACGATTCACATGGTTCTCGACCTTGCAGTCTCCCGTGCCTGGCCGGTGCACCAGATGGACGTCTCCAACACCTTCCTTCACGGTCACCTCGAGGAGCATGTCTTCTGCTAGCAACCCATGGGGTTTGTTGATCCAGCACTTCTCGACCACGTGTGCCTATTTTCACGGTGCTTGTACGGACTTAAGCAGGCTCCTCGCGCTTGTTACAAGCACATCGTGGCGTTTCTGCACCAGCTCGGGTTTCGCTCTACCTGCTCGGACGCATCGCTGTTCGTCTATCACCAGGGCTCCGACAGGGCATACTTGCTGCTTTATGTCAACGACATCATCTTGACGGCATGTACGGCTGGTCTTCTCAGTCATCTCACTACTCGTCTTCACGCTGAGTTCGCCATCAAGGACTTGGGTCCTTTGCACTACTTCCTCGGTGTTGAGGCGGTGCGACGTCCGGATGGCTTGTTCCTTCATCAGCGGAAGTACAGTCATGAGCTCCTGGATCGTGCTGGCATGCTTAACTTCAAGCCCGCCGCTATGCCTGTTGATTTGAAGGCCAAGCTCTCTGCCATGGATAGTTCTCCTGCTTCGAATGCTGCCTTTTACCGGTCTATCGTTGGTGCTCTTCAGTACCTCACTCTGACTCGACCGGAGATCCAGTATGTTGCTCAGCAGGTGTGTCTTCATATGCATGCTCCTCGGGACGTTCACTGGGCCGCTGTCAAGCTGATTCTCCGCTATGTCTGTGGCACTATGGACCTCGGCGTCACGCTCCATGCCTCCACCGACACCGCCCTCACTGCCTACTCTGATGTCGATTGGGTGGGCTGCCCTGACACTCGTCGCTCCACCTTGGGCTACTATGTCTTCCTTGGACCCTCGCTCATCTCGTGGTCGTCCAAGCGGCAGCTTACGGTCTCTCGCTCCAGTGCTGAGGCCGAGTATCGTGCTGTGGTCAACGTCGTTGCCGAGTGTTCGTGTCTTTGCCAGCTGCTTCAGCAGCTCTCTTTTCCTGTCGACCGTGCCACGGTGGTCTACTGCGACAACGTCTCGGCGGTCTACCTCTCCGCCAACCCGGTTCATCATCGTCGGACCAAGCATATTGATTTAGATATTCATTTTGTTCGGGAACAGGTGGCCCTTGGCCATATTCGTGTTTTACACGTTCCTACTTCCCAACAATTTGCAGATATCATGACCAAAGGCTTGCCTACGACGTCCTTTTAGGAGTATGTGTTGTGCATATTGTGTATTGGGCCCACCTCCTAGTTGCCTTGTATAGTTGAGGTCGTGGTCCACCGTTGTACATCATATATACGTGAGTTTGCACCTGAGTAATACATCATGCAATTCCCACAACATACAACCGAGACCCACCGTGGGAGGGAGGAAATGTGACTACTGCTTTCATTGTTGCACCTCCTTGGGAGATCGACTGCTCGCACTCACGCCGGTGCCAAGCTGAAAAGGCGTCTGCTGCCATGGCTGCACGGCTGCACCACGCCATCATGGACGCACCAGGCACCACCCAGGGAAGCGCCAAGCAAGCGCAAAGTTGCTGAGGTTGAACCACCGCAAGAGAGAGAATAGACTCTGCTGCCATGGTTGCACCTAGCAGCCTTTAATTTATTCAATGATGCAAATGTACAGATAGCAACCGGAAGATAGTTTCTAGATGGCGTGGTGCAAACAACCACGACTGTGAGCTGGGTGTGCCGGTCGTCAATGTCGGCGTGCTATGTCCGTGGTGCTGGTAGGCAGCAGCCGGCCTCCCTTCGCCGAGAGCGAAGGAATGTCAACGACAAGTGAAGGGAAATTTCCAACGATTTTACTTCAAGTGATTTGGGCTTCTTATGGGCCGCACAGTTGGCGTCGCTGATTTTCATTTGCACTTTGTGCCGTCAGATGGTGCATGAATGGGTGATACGCATAGTACGTCCCTCGGCAGTAGTCTGAGCTGCGTTCGAAAATCTCGTTCCTACAGGAAAGACTAGTGTTAGTAAGTGGGGCCAGTCTAGATCCTAGGTGGTGGCCAGGTAATTGCGTGTATCTACGTTGGTATTTTTCCGAAAAGGATAGGATGATGCAGCATATTAATGAAGGAAATATGCCCTAGAGGCAATAATAAAGTTGTCATTTTATATTTCCTTATATCATGATAAATGTTTATTATTCATGCTAAAATTGTATTAACCGAAAACTTGATATATGTGTGGATACATGATACGTCTCCAACGTATCTATAATTTATGAAGTATTCATGCTATTATTTTATCATTCTTGGATGTTTTACAATCATTTTGTAGAAACTTTATACCATTTTTTGGGACTAACCTATTGACCCAGTGCCCAATGCCAGTTGCTGTTTTTTGCTTGTTTTCTACATCGCAGGAAATCAATATCAAACGGAGTCCAAACATCGCGAAACTCCACGGAGATTTTTTATGGGCCAGGAGACACCCATTGGGCCAGAGCAGCACCTGGGGGGTGAACCCACCAGGGCACGCTAGGGCACCCTGGCGCGCCCAGGTGGGTTGTGCCCACCTCGGTGGCCTCCCGCACCCCCCTCTTTACACTATAATTTCCCAGATATTCCAAAACCCATCGGGGTTAACCTAGTGTGACGCTCGGATAATTAAGCTACAGTAATCCCTCGTTAATGGTGCCATGTTATTGTTGCTAATATCTGCTTGATCCAAATCACAATTCAAATTTCAAAACCAAGTTTAAAGTCAAAATTCAAATTTAGTCAAACATACAAAATAAAATGTTCGAAGTGTGGCAAATAATCTCTGGTTATTTGTCATGTTGAAACCAACCTCTTTTGACTTCCCAAAATTCCCCTGGGAGTTATCTTGTGGTCCAACAATAATTAAATTGGCCTTTCGAATTTCTAAAAATGGTTACCCAACTCCTTCTGACCCCAAACTTTTTATGCAACTTCACTTTGTTCCTATCTATTTTTGTGCAAAGTGCCACATTTAACAAAAATATTTCAGTAGCTCTTTTAAATAGGAAACGGGGGCAACATAAAAAATAAAAGAAAAAGAGAAAGGCCAACCCCCCCTTTCCCCATCGGGCCTCAACCCCACCGGCCCAGCTGGCCAACCGGCCGGCCCACCCAACCGGCCCAATCCTAGGCCAATAACCCCCCTCCAGGGGACACTGAAACCCTAACCCCCTCCCACAATCCCCACTTCTCCCCCACCCCCGCGCGCTCTGGATCGGGAGCGCCGCCCCGATCCCGTCGCCCCGTGCACCGGCGCGCCCCGGCGCCGACATCGTCACTGGATCGCCTCCCGCCGTCCCCCTGGACTCCTCCGCGCCCCTCCTCTCCCTCGTGCGTAGCCCGCCTGAAGCCGCGGCCTCGCCTCGTCACCGACCTAATGCCGTCGCCCGCGGCTCGACGCCATCGCCGGAGGCCACCTCGCCCCCCCTCCCGCCGTTCTGCCTCGTCGGACCTCCCCAGGCCTCGCCGCACCGTTTCCCGTCATCGGGGGTGAGCTCACGCGCCCCGCTTCCGCCTGTTTCCCCTCGTCCCGAACGTTCTAGTCGTCACCGCTCGCACCGCCGGCGCCGTTCCATTGCCGACCGCGCCCGACGCTGCTCGCCGACTTGAGCACTCCAGCACGCCCGACGCATTCACGCACGCCCGCGGCCGCGTTCCCCCTCGTACGCCCCTCCCGTTCAAAACGCCATCCGCGCCGGCGACGCCCCGTACTGCTTCTCGGCACGCTCCCGGCCTCGTCGGCTCGCGCGCCGCGCCTGGAGGCCCACCCATGCTGGCCTAGTCGCCCACGCCACGGTCGCCCATGCATGCCTTGCGCCTATTGCCGCCCCTGGTGCGTGCTCTGCCCCGCCCGCACCGCTGCCATCACTGCCTGCTGCTGTGCTCGACGCCTGCGGCCTGCTACTCGCCGCTGCTTGCCCCTCGCTCCCCCGTCACCGTCCCAGTTCTCCGCGTCGGTCGAGCGCCTTGGCCGCTGACCCGCCCCTCGCATGCGGGCGTTGGCCCTTGGCCATCAGTGCCCAGCGCCGTTAGCCTGCGCCCGATAGGCCACATGGGCCTATGACATATGGGCCACACCCCCCTGTTAAAAATTGAAAAACAAAAGTAAAACAAAAAATTATTATTAAAAAAATTAATTAATTAATTAATTAAGCAGTTATTTAACTTAATCTAATTAACCTTCTTAATTAACATAATTACCTAGTTAGTTAATTAAACCTGTGTTAGTTAATCTAATTATCTAACTAACCTAATAAGTTAGTTAGTAACTCTATGATAGGGGGACCCCACCCTCTGTTGACCAGTCAAATGTTGACTGGTCAACTGGGACCCCCTGGACCCACATGTCACCCTCTGGCACACTTCTGTGTACAAAGATCTGGGTGCACCTAGCATTTTAGTATTTATTTTCGAATTAATAATAGTTTCAGAATAATGTTTAATACTTTGAAAATCGTAGAAAATTATCCGTAAGTCAGATGAAAAAGTTTTCTACATGAAAGTTGCTCAGAACGACGAGACGAATCCGGATACGCGGTCCGTTCGTCCGCCACACATCCCTAGCCTAGAGAACCTGCAGCTTTCCCCCTCTGTTTCATCTGTCCGAAAAATGCAAACTTCGGGAAAACTTTCCCAGATGTTTCCCCCTTCCACGGTACCGCGTAGCACGGCGTTAGAACACGTCTAGCTCTGCCTGTTGTCCTGTTATGCACTTGCTTGCTATGTATTTACTGTTTCTTCCCCCTCTTCTCTCCGGTAGACCCCGAGACTGCCGCTGATGCCACTGTGATCGACTACGTCGACGACGACCCCTTCTTCTTGTCTGAGCAACCAGGCAAGCCCCCCTTTGATCATCCCGATATCGCCCATTCCATTCTCTCATGCTTGCATTAGATTTTGCTACTGTTATTGTTTGCTCCTATTCTGATGCATAGCCTGCTGTTGTACCTTACCTGCTTATCCTAAACTGCTTAGTATAGGTTGGTTAGTGATCCATCAGTGACCCCCACCCTGTCCTTGTTGCCCCTACTTGTTCATCGACGACTCGATCAACGTGATCGAAGACCAGAGCCCGACACCGCACATCACATCACGCCCCTTTAGTTGCTCGACTATGCAGAGTTACCATCGAGTGCCGAGGGTGGAACCTCATACATCACTCCTGATGAGATCTCTGTAGTGTAGCTATTCAGTCGTGGTCATCGAGGGTGGTTCCTCCTTCACCATTCCCGATACGGTTCTGTCGTTGCAACCCCTCAAGTGTGAACCTCGAGGGTGGTTCCTCTTATGTTCACCTTGATGTTTACATCGAGAGGAATCCTCCGAGGGTGATTCATTGGGTTTTCCCCTTGATGTTTGGACACACGGTTACCTTGACATTACTTGAGACCTTTGGGAAAGTTTGGCGGGCCCGGAGAGCACCCGCAAGATGGTTACGAGGCACGGCCGGGAAGTCAGGCAACCCTCGAGTGGGCTGGGCTTGCCCTTGCCGTATTTCCTCGAGACGGGGCGACGGGGTCACATTATCGTGAGTCTCTGCTCGTCTCCGCAAGCTAATAATACACTATGGTTTGGGTATTTGTTCTGAGTTGGCCTCTGGACTTTACGCACTAACCACCACGCGAGAATAGATATGGGCCTCGACGTCGCAGTATCAGCCGAAGCTTTGTCAGATGTCCAGTTCAGCATGGCGGCACGGACGGATCGTGCTAGCCATCCGAGGCGGTGCTGGTATCCACCCTGCATGCAACGACCCGGAGTGCTGCGGGCGATGGGCCCAAGACCCCGGAGTTCTTAGGATGTAGACCGGCAAGGACCTCTCTGCTGAGCCTAGGTAGGGCTGCGACGTGTTGATCTTCCGAGGCCGGGCATTGACCCAGAAAAGTGTGTCCAGCCAAAGTGATCGAGCGTGTTGGGTAATGTGGTGCACCCCTGCAGGGAAGATACATATTCGAAAACCGTGTCCACGGTAATGGACGTTCAGACTTATATCTTGATCTAATACAACTAGAAATGGATACTTAAGTTATGTGGCTCCGGGATTGCTTTCTCGCAGGGAGTCGAGGAAGGATCTCTGGGCATTATTGCTACAACATGCTTGATAATTAAACTGCTATTCTTTACTCTTCTACATGCTGCAAGATGCTTGGAGTTGCTTGAAGATGCTAGTCTTCGATAGGCTAGGCCTTCCCCTCTATTCTGGCATTCTGTAGTTCAGTCCACAGATACAACCCTTTCATTTGATACTAATGCATACTTAGTTTAGATCTGATGCTTGCGAGTACTTTGGATGAGTACTCACGGTTGCTTTGCTTCCCCTTTTCCCCCTTCTTTCTTCTTTCTGGTTGTTGCAACCAGATGGTGGTTCCCTGGAGCCAGATGCCACCGCCGACGGATACTACTACATGGAGGCCGCCGAAGACCAGGAGTAGTTAGGAGGTCCCAGGCAGGAGGCCTTGCCTCTTCGATCGTGTTGCTTTTGTGCAAGCCTTCTTAAGGCATCCTTGTTTAACTTATGTCTGTACTCAGATATTGTTGCTTCCGCTGACGCTTGTGTTTCGAGCTTGTATTCGAGACCTCGAGGCCCCTGGCTTGTAATACGAAGCTTGTATTATTTTGATCTGTGTCTAGAGTTGTGTTGTGATATCTTCCCGTGAGTCCCTGATCTAGATCGTACACATTTGCGTGCATGATTAGTGTACGGTTGAATCGGGGGCGTCACAAGTTGGTATCAGAGCCGACTACCTGTAGGATCCCCCTTTCCAACTCCTTGGCCGAAGTTGAGTCTAGTCTTAAAAAACGGTTTTACTAACATGGTTGTGTGGCTTACGGGCCCACGTCGCCATTGGGTGGTATTAGGATCTTTTTACTCCTCGTCTATACTCTGGGAGTCTGACCTCTCGTCTATTCGGGTTAAATGGTTTCGCTAACTCTAACTCTAGATTCTCGTAAATACTTTCTCCCAGAGAGCCCTCCCTCCAGATGATTACTTGGTGCACCGGAAGATTCTGCAGATACTCTCCGATGTTTTCCCGAGACCCTTATACCCTTCGCCATTGCGATCCCTACCACCGATAAATCCTTATGAGTAACTACCTACGTTGTCGTTCATACCTTCAACCCCAGTTGCTCTTGTTATTACAAGATGCCCCGAATTACTCTCTGTTGTCCTGAGAATCCGTTGAGCCTACTGCCTTGCAGTTCTTTGCCACATGAATACCCCTGCGGATAATTACTCACGCTTGCCGAGTATCCATTCGCCCACAGCTGATCTTTGTTTCACAAAATTCTTTGGAATATTATCCGATCTTCTGAAAATCCTTAGAAACCTATTACTCTTGCTCCTCCTTGTCTGCTTGCATTGTGGATGCTTTCCATATATCTAGCAATGTTCATTAGCATCCTTTGTCATCCTAATTTTGAGCATTTGATTCGATATGTTTGTGAATGCTTGCAATCATCGCTCAAAGTTAGAATCCTTCCCTTCGGCTTAGACGTCACCCCTGACATGAGCTGGTGTTCGACAAATCAAACCTGGATTGATTGTCGATCTATGTCTATCCAACTTACTTGTCTTTGATCAGAGCCTTTGCTTCTAGTCCACCGTTTTGGAAATCATATCTCCTTTTGCATTTGAGCTTTGAACTAGTCAGTTATTACTATGATCGAATCTCCTTGCATTCTTTCTTCCTCTGGGTGAGTACCGACACTCAGATAGATCCCTTGTGGACCACGAGGTCCTTTGTTGGATTTTATCCGACAACTTTCTTCATGTTCAGTGACCTTGTGAGATTTTCCTCGGATACATAATGCCTTTGGTAAATTGTATCTTCTGCTTCCTCAATCATGCTCTACTCCGAGCTTGAGTTATTTACTCGTGAAATTTGACTCTACAACTTCGACGAAGGCGAGAAGTGAATGGAAAGTTATGCATTGAGAAGTGAGAGTCGACCTTGAACCTTAGTGTTCATGCCCATGGACCCGATGTGGAACTTATCATGGAAGCTTCTTGTAATAATAATAATCCCCTTGTGATAAGTTCATCTAGTATCTATGTTTGGTCCTTTGCAACCGTGGTTCTGACCATATTGTTCTTCTTTGATTCCCTTTCTCGGACAAGTTAAAGTACTTGTCTTTTGTAGGTCTTTTCGCCTTCCCAACCTCTATCTTGTTCTAGCTTCGAGTATTACCCTCTGGTATCTTGAGAATATCACGGAACTACATAACTTATTATGAGTTCTTCATCAACTATTATTTCACGCCGATTCCAATTCTTCGTGGTTTCTGAGTTGTTAGACACTCGAGAACACCGATAATTGGCTTGAGACTACACTTTCCCTTCCATTGTTTTGTTTAGCCTTTCTTGAAACCTATCATAACTGAGCAGTGATAATTCCCTGCTTATGTAAACACCTTGGTGTACCAACTCTGTCAGTAAGACCTTGTTACTATTGTTGATGACATTCCGATAGCCACCGATGGACGAGAACTTTGCCTATTGGTCCGCCTCGTCTTAACGAGCAGGAAAATGGTTGTCTTCGTCCCTCGCCCTTGGTACCAACGTTGTTGCCAACATAACTGACAGGCTATCCTCTGACCCGACTCGCTGTCATGACTGTGCACATGTTAGCCCCCTTCATGCTTTTAACCCACATGGTGGGCCCATAACCCACAGCCCACAGGATCAAAACCTGACTCTCATGTACATCCCTATCTTCCAAAATTGTTCCTCATGCTTGGCTTCGTATGTAATTCACGAGCCACCTTCTTGTGATCTGTTCTGCTATCAGATGCAATACTTATTTTCGATGCACTGAACCCCTTTCACACTCTGTTTCAGACATCGAACGATTGTCCATCCGCTTGAAGCTTCTTATTGCTCCACCTTACCTTGCTCTCGATGACTTTCTTGAATTTCAACTCGAGAGATGCCTCTATGCCACGTCGCGAGATAACCCCCAGGTACCTATCTTGTGTTGAGCCCCGTCCTTTTCGAGTCTTTCCCCCTACTACACCCCTTAAATCTCGGGACGAGATTTCTTGTAGTGGGGAGAATTGTGACGCCCGGATAATTAAGCTACAGTAATCCCTCGTTAATGGTGCCATGTCATCATGTTAATGTTGCTAATATCTGCTTGATCCAAATCACAATTCAAATTTCAAAACCGAGTTTAAAGTCAAAATTCAAATTTTGTCAAACATACAAAATAAAATGTTCGAAGTGTGGAAAATAATCTCTGGTTATTTGTCATGTTGAAACCAACCTCTTTTGACTTCCCAAAATGCCCCTGGGATTTATCTTGTGGTCCAACAATAATTAAATTGGCCATTCCAATTTCTAAAAATGGTTAGCCAACTCCTTCTGACCCCAAACTTTTTATGCAAGTTAACTTTGTTCCTATCTATTTTTGTGCAAAGTGCCACATTTAACAAAAATAGTTCAATAGCTCTTTTAAATAGGAAACAGGGGCAACATAAAAAATAAAAGAAAAAGAGAAAGGCCAACCCCCCTTTTCCCCATCGGGCCACAACCCCACCGGCCCAGCTGGCCAACCGGCCCAACCCTAGGCCAATAACCCCCCTCCAGGGGACACCGAAACCCTAACCCCCTCCCACGATCCCCACTTCCCCCCGCCCCCGCGCGATCTAGATCGGGAGCGCCGCCCCGATCCCGTCGCCCCGTGCACCGGCGCGCCCCGGCACCGACACCGTCACCGGATCGCCTCCCGCCGTCCCTCCTGCACTCCTCCGCGCCCCTCCTCTCCCTCGCGCGGCGCCCGCCTGAAGCCACGGCCTCGCCTCGTCGCCGACCTGATGCCGTCGCCCGCGGCTCGACGCCATCGCCGGAGGCCACCTCGCCCCGCCGCCGTTCTGCCTCGTCGGACCTCCCCAGGCCTCGTCGCACCGTTCCCCGGCATCGGGGGTGAGCTCACGCGCCCCGCTTCCCCATGTTCCCCCTCGTCCCGAACATTGTGGTCGTCGCCGCTCGCACTGTCGGCGCCCTTCCGTTGCCGACCGTGCCCGACGCTGCTCACCGACTCGAGCACTCCAGCGCGCCTGACGCATGCACGCACGCCCACGGCCGTGTTCCCCCTCGTACGCCCCTCCCGTCCAGAACGCCATCCGTGCCGGCGATGCCCCGTACTGCTTCTCGGCGCACTCCCGGCCTCGTCGGCTCGCGCGCCGCGCCCGGACACCCACCCGTGCTGGCCTAGTCGCCCACGCCACGGTCGCCCATGCGTGCCTTGCGCCTATTGCCGCCCCTGGTGCGTGCTCTGCCTCGCCCGCACCGCTGCCATCACTGCCCGCTACCGCGCTCGACGCCTGCGGCCTGCTACTCGCCGCACTTGCCGCTGCTTGCACCTCGCTCCCCCGTCACCGTCCCAGTTCTCCGCGTCGATCGAGCGCCGTGGCCGCCGACCCACCCCTCGCGTGCGGGTGTTGGCCCTTGGCCGTCGGTGCCCAGCGCTGTTAGCCTGCGCCCGATAGGCCACATGGGCCTATGACATATGGGCCACACACCCCTGTTAAAAATTGAAAAACAGAAGTAAAACAAAAAAATATTATTAAAAAAATTAATTAATTAATAAATTAAGCAGTTAATTAACTTAATCTAATTAACCTACTTAATTAACCTAATTACCTAGTTAGTTAATTAAACCTGTGTTAGTTAATCTAATTGTCTAACTAATCTAATATGTTAGTTAGTAAGTCTATGACAGGGGACCCCACCCTATATTGACCAGTCAAATGTTGACTGGTCAACTGAGACCCCCTGGACCCACATGTCACCCTCTGGCACACTTCCGTGTACACAGATCTGGGTGCACCTAGCATTTTAGTCTTTATTTTCGAATTAATAATAGTTTCAGAATAATGTTTAATACTTTGAAAATCATAGAAAATTATCCGTAAGTCAGATGAAAAAGTTTTCTACATGAAAGTTGCTCAGAACGACGAGATGAATCTGGATACGCAGTCCGTTCGTCCGCCACACATCCCTAGCCTAGAGAACCTGCAGCTTTCCCCCTCTGTTTCATCTGTCCGAAAAATGCAAACTTCGGGAAAACTTTCCCGGATGTTCCCCCCTTCCACGGTACCGCGTAGCACCGCGTTAGAACACGTCTAGCTCTGCCTGTTGTCCTGTTATGCACTTGCTTGCTATGTATTTACTGTTTCTTCCCCCTCTTCTCTCCGGTAGACCCCGAGACTGCCGCTGATGCCACTGTGATCGACTACGTCGACGACGACCCCTTCTTCTTGTCTGAGCAACCAGGCAAGCCCCCCCTTTGATCATCCCGATATCGCCCATTCCATTCTCTCATGCTTGCATTAGATTTTGCTACTGTTATTGTTTGCTCCTATTCTGATGCATGGCCTGCTTTTGTACCTGCTGTTGTACCGTACCTGCTTATCCTAAACTGCTTAGTATAGGTTGGTTAGTGATCCATCAGTGACCCCCACCCTGTCCTTGTTGCCCCTGCTTGTTCATCGACGACTCGATCAACGTGATCAACGTGATCGATGACCAGAGCCCGACACCGCACATCACATCACGCCCCTTTAGTTGCTCGACTCTGCAGAGTTACCATCGAGTGCCGAGGGTGGAACCTCATACATCACTCCTGATGAGATCTCTGTAGTGTAGCTATTCGGTCGTGGTCATCGAGGGTGGTTCCTCCTTCACCATTCCCGATACGGTTCTGTCGTTGCAACCCCTCAAGTGTGAACCTCGAGGGTGGTTCCTCTTACGTTCACCTTGATGTTTACATCGAGTGGAATCCTCCGAGGGTGATTCCTTGGGTTTTCCCCTTGATGTTTGGACACACGGTTACCTTGACATTACTTGAGACCTTTGCGAAAGTCGGGCGGGCCCGGAGAGCACCCGCAAGATGGTTACGAGGCACGGCTGGGAAGTCAGGCAGCCCTCGAGTGGGCTGGGCTTGCCCTTGCCGTATTTCCTCGAGACGGGCCCAAGACCCCGGAGTGTTGCGGGCGATGGGCCCAAGACCCCGGAGTGCTGCGGGCGATGGGCCCAAGACCCCGGAGTGCTGCGGGCGATGGGCCCAAGACCCCGGAGTGCTGCGGGCGATGGGCCCAAGACCCCGGAGTGCTTAGGATGTAGACCGGCGGGGACCTCTCTGCTGAGCCTAGGTAGGGCTGCGACGTGTTGATCTTCCGAGGCCGGACATTGACCCAGAAAAGTGTGTCCGGCCAGAGTGATCGAGCGTGTTGGGTAACGTGGTGCACCCCTGCAGGGAAGATACATATTCGAATACCGTGTCCACGGTAATGGACGTTCAAACTTATATCTTGATCTAATACAACTAGAAATGGATACTTAAGTTATGTGGCTCCGGGATTGCTTTCTCGCAGGGAGTCGAGGAAGGATCTCTGGGCATTATTGCTACAACATGCTTGATAATTAAACTGCTATTCTTTACTTTTCTACATGCTGCAAGATGCTTGGAGCTGCTTGAAGATGCTAGTCCTCGATAGGCTAGGCCTTCGCCTCTATTCTGGCATTCTGTAGTTCAGTCCACATATATAGCCCTTTCATTTGATACCAATGCATACTTAGTTTAGATCTGATGCTTGCGAGTACTCTGGATGAGTACTCATGGTTGCTTTGCTTCCCCTTTTCCCCCTTCTTTCTTCTTTTTGGTTGTTGCAACCAAATGGTGGTTCCCTGGAGCCAGATGCCACCGCTGATGGATACTACTACATGGAGGCCGACGAAGACCAGGAGTAGTTAGGAGGTCCCAGGCAGGAGGCCTTGCCTCTTCGATCGTGATTCTTTTGTGCTAGCCTTCTTAAGGCGTCCTTGTTTAACTTATGTCTGTACTCAGATATTGTTGCTTCCGCTGACGCTTGTGTTTCGAGCTTGTATTCGAGCCCTCGAGGCCCCTGGCTTGTAATATGAAGCTTGTATTATTTTGATTTGTGTCTAGAGTTGTGTTGTGATATCTTCCCGTGAGTCCCTGATCTTGATCGTACACATTTGCGTGCATGATTAGTGTACGGTTGAATCGGGGGCGTCACACCTAGTTCAAAAGTTTAGCCGCCGCAGGGTTCCGTAGCCACTAAAAATCAATCTAGACCCATTCCGGCACCCTGCCGGAGGGGGGAATCATCTCCGGTGGCCATCTTCATCATCCCGGCGGCCACTATGATGAGGAGGGAGTAGTGCACCCCCGGGGCTGAGGGTTTGTACCAGTAGCTATGTGTTTAATCTCTCTCTCTCTCTCTCGTGATCTATATCATGGGCTTTGTTAATATAGTCGGATCATATGATGTTTCTCCCCTCTATACTCTTGTTGTGATGAATTGAATCTTCACCCTTTGAAGTTTTGTCTTGTCGGATTGAATGTTCAGACATGAGAACACATGATATATGTCTTGCGGTATGAATACTTGAGGTGACAATTGGGGTATCTTATTGATTCACTTGATATATGTTATGGCATTCAACTCGCGGATTCCCGCGGTCATATTGGGATAATCTATGCTTAGGGGTTGATGCACGTTTTTATTATCTTTTCTCTGACGGAAAAAACTTTGGGGTATCTTTATAGTTGTTTGTGTGGATTGAGTATTATGAATATGAACTTGCTTTGGTGTTATCTTAGTACGGACTCTAGGATAGATCGAACAGAAAAAATAGCTTTGCGTTATTTTAGTACAGACTCTTGAATAGATCGAACGGAAAGAATAGCTTTGAGGTGGTTTAGTACCCTACAAACAATTCCTATCTTTTGTTCTCTGCTAATAGGAACTCGAGAGTGATTCTTCGTTACACTTTGACGGATAATCATATGATCCAACTATGTTAGCATTGTTGAGAGGTTGCACTAGTGAAAGTACGGACCCTAGGCCTTGTTTTTAAGCATTGCAATACCGTTTTCGTGCCCGTTTACTACTTGCTACCTTGCTGTTTTTATTTATTCAGATTATAAAAATATATTTCTACCATCCATATTACACTTTTATCACCATCTCTTCGCCGAACTAGTGCACCTATACAATTTGCCATTGTATTGGGTGTATTGGGGACACAAGAGATTTCTTGTATTTGGTTGCAGGGTCGCTTGAGAGAGACCATCTTCATCCTACACCTCTCACGGATTGATAAACCTTAGGTCATCCACTTGAGGAAAATTTCTACTGTCCTACAGAACTCTGCGCTTGGAGGCCCAACATGTGTCTACAAGAATAAAGTTGCGTAGTAGACATCAAGCTCTTTTCTGGCGCCGTTGCCGGGGAGGTGAGTGCTTGAAGGTATATCTTTAGATCTTGCAATTGAATCTTTTAGTTTCTTGTTTATCACTAGTTTGGTCTTTAAAAGAAAACTACATAAAAAATGGAATTTAGGTTGCATCATATTATTGATCATCTTTATAATATCTTTCTTGAAAATGATGGTTCAGAAAATTGTGCTCAATTGTTAGAAGAAGAAGTCAATAAAATTCTTGGCACAAAATATTCGAATGATGAGCATGATTGCAATGTTGTTAGTATGAATTATTTGAATATCCTAAATGCTAATGATGATTGCACAAGTCATGACAAAAATGTTTCTTATAAGAATGTCACTTTTGTGGAGTGAATTGGGAGTGCCTTTGCACACCAAAAAGGGAAGATACATTTTGCAAGAAGCATAAATATTTAGAAATGAAAAAGTTGCAATAGAGGCTAGATGATTGTGCTGAAAGGTGTAATTTTTTTCGCCATCCTTGTGAAATTTGCAATGAACGTGGTCATTTAAATCTCCAATGCAAATTATTTCATGATCAAATCGTGTCAAAAAATTGAGATAACTTGATTACCCTTGAGCAATAAAGATCTTAGTCTTCTTTTGGGGTATGAAGAAATGAAACGTATAACTAGGGGTTTTCCAAATCCCGAGAGGTTTCTTGATTTTGATCTAGAAGAGATTTATATGTTTTGTGCAGTAAATTGCATTGAGAATACTTATATTGCCAACTACCTAAAGACAAGAAAACAAATGGAATATGAAGAGAATACTAATGAAAGGGAAAATGTTTCCCATTACCCTCCTAGTGTTTATTATGATGAATCAGGTAACGAGGAGGAGCTTCCTATCCAATCAATCTCTTCAACAAGAAGCTTGAAAAAATTACTTAAACCCACACATGGTGTGGTGAAGAAGAAGAAAAGAAGAAAGAATAGAGGTAAAAAGGTATCTCTCCCAAATAATGTTGCTCCCATCACCATCGTGCCTCATGAAAGTGAATCAAATATGTTGATGGAGGATGATGATATTGATGCTGATTTTGTTATGCCTATTGCTTGTTGTGATGATTTTGATTGGGAAGACACCGATATCCCTTATGATTTTGAAAATCTTTTTAGCACTTGCTTGGAAGAATATGATAATAATGTTTGCTATACTATTGGTGCCATTCATGCTATTGATAAGAATGATTGTGATGATATGCAAAACCACAAGCTTGGGGATGCTATGTTTGATGAGTATGATATGTTTGAAGATTTATTTGCTGGAAATAATGCTTGTCCTAAGCTTGGGTATGCTTTGCTTAATGAATATGATCCTTTGATTCCTTCTACTTTCTATAAGAAAATTTATTATGATGATAGCATGCCTACTATTTATGATGATCACATTGATGAAAGTGGGTTTCGAAGAGTGTCAACTTTAGGTAGTAATGATCCCACTATTTTGGAGGGTGTTGAATCTTATTGCAATATTGATGAAAGTGGATTTAGAGAGGTCATGACTTTATTTAGTGATACATCCACTATTTTGGAAGAGGTTTCAATTGATTATGACAATGACGTTGCTATCTATGATGATTATTATGATGACATGTATGCCATAAAGAGTGATAAATTTTCTATGCTTGTGCATCATGAAAAGAGTGCTATATGTGATAGTTATATTGTTGAATCCATTCATGATGCCTCTGAAAATTATTATGAGAAAAGAACTTATGCCCTTACATATCTCAATAATATCAAGTTTCTTCTCTATGTGTTGATTGTTTTGAAGTCACACTTGTTTTGCATTCCTATGCTAGTTGATTCTTGTTCCCATAAGTTGTTTGCTCACAAAATCCCTATGCATAGGAAGTGGGTTAGACCTAAATGTGCTAGTCATATGCTTCATGATGCTCTCTTCATGTTTCAATTCTTATCTTTTATGCAAGCATCATTGAAATCATCATGCCTAGCTAAAAGGCATTAAATAAAAGCGCTTGTTGGGAGACAACCCAACACTTTTACCTACTGTTTTTGTGGGTTCACATGATTATGCTACTGTAGTAATCATTTTTATAGCTTTTGTTTCAATAAAGTGCCAAGTAAAGCCTTTGGGACCATGTTGGGTGATAGTTGATTTGACCCTGCTGAAAAATAGAAACTTTTAAGCTCACGAAAATAAGTCTCTTTTTTAACAGAAGAGTGCTATTGAGTTGATTCGTTTTCCAGAACTTTAATATAGAAATTGCTCACGTGGTCATATGTTTTTCATAATTTTTGGAGTAGCACAGGTATGGTAGTTATCCAGATCATTACAGACTGTTCTGTTTTTGATAGATTCTGTTTTCAATGCATAGTTTGCTTGTTTTCTAGTTTCTATGGCTTATATTACTCAATATTAATTGTGGAAATGATGAGGTAAAGTAGGCATTGCGTGAGAACAATTATGAATCTTGTCTTTGGTGTCGGGGGAAACGACACCTATGGGATCCCAGGGAATCCCTTCTACGATTGGCGGGGCGTGGAGCTGCGCAAAGAGCAGGTCTACAGTCGGGGGGATGAACCCCGGGCAGGCAACGGAACCCGGATCCTTTTCAAAAACACCGGGGCCAGCATCACTTCTCAAGCCGGCTCGCACTTGGCCGGGTCACTCAACCCGGCCAAGTCCCTCGACCCGGCCTAATCCTCGACCTAGCCGGACTCCTCAACTCGGCCCCAGCAACCAGCTCAAGACAGCCGAGCCCGATGCACCAAGACTTCTCCAACAAGCCAGCTCCCCCCTTGGCATGTTCTCCAACCCGGCCAAGGGTCAGCGGCCGTCCCATCCCAGTCGTACGATGGGACGAGTCTCCACCAACTGATGACCAAAGCCATAGTACCCCGCCCATGCCTCTGGTCAGCCGGGCGAGGCAACAGTGCCCCCCACCTACCCGCTGACCAAGGCCGGCGTGGCAACAGTGCACCCGTCATCACCCATGATGCCAGAAAGCGGTGACCTGACGGAGCGCCACTGTAGCCGACGCAACCCGGCCACTCCCTGACGATCGACAAGACGGCCAACAGTGCCCCCCGTACCCGGCGGGTCCCGCGCCCGGGGAACCCGGAGAGACCTGGCACCCGACGGGTCCCAGCACTGGGTTCCTAGACACTGACAACCCGGCCCTACGGCCTTGTAACATTACGATTGTATCCCTGGGGGGTTGATCTATAAAACCCCCCAGGAGCCCTCATGCATACGGGCGAGTCTTTCACTCGCACGGGCGATCACTCACACACACACCTAGCAAGCAACACCCGAGGGGAGGAGCTGCCTAAGCCTTGGCCGGCCTTCCTTCTTCCTCCACACAACTCTAGGAGCAACCCTATACTGTTACATATAAACCACGCTCGGCAGGACTATGGGTGTTATCTCTCCGGGGAGCCCCAAACCTGGGTATGTCTTGCGTCCCGCGCTCGCTCAAGCTGACCTCGCCTCTGGAGCCCACCAGTGCCCTCGAGCCTCCTCCTCTCTTTAGCCATCTCTTGGAATCTGCCGTGCGCCGACCACGACAGTTGGCGCCCAGCGTGGGGAAGCTCGAGGTCCTGGCCGGGAGCATGCTTCAAACGGGGCTCCTATCCGACTCCGACGAGCCTGTCACGCTGGCGGACAACATCATCGACGCGCTCGTCGCCTCCTTCGCCGCACTGCGCATCTCCGACGCGCCTACGGCCGACGAGTACCCAAGCGAGGTACTTGACTTTTCCAACTGCCCCCTTTCCCTCGGCGGTAGCACTCCTGCCGGGGGAATGGACCTCTGCGTGGAGGTTTTCATCACCGACACCGGCGCTGCTTCCTCGTCCAGCGCGGCGAGGAAGGCCGCCGAAGCCAGGGCCGCAGCGGAGCGGGCCAGCCCGCCCAACCCGCTCCGCACCACGATGCAGAGCCTTCGCGTCCCCATCGGCACCGACATCGATGCCTCCGACATCACCAAGGCCCGGACTCGCCTTGACGAGGACCGCCAGCGCCTGCTGGACCTCACCGAGATGCTCGCCTCCATGACTCCACTCAGCTGGAGCGCAATGCCGCAACCGTTTTCACGCCGGACGTGCCTGAGCCAAGCCGGGTCGCCGACGTGCGGGAACGAGGCGGCACGATCGGGCGCGCCTTCGGCGCCATCCCTCCCGTCTACGAGACTCCCCTGAAGAACATGCGCGCTGCCCAAGTGGCCGCGGTCGGCCTGGACCAGCTCGCACGTGAAGAGCTGCAGGACCGCCTCAAGAGGGTGAACGACCTCCTCGCTGTGGCCAACGCGCAGCAGGACCGCCTCAACCAACTCGCCAAGCCGGTCGGATCCGGCTCCGCCCGCGCCGCTGTACCCGGCGACATCCAACACACGACGTCTTCACCACCTAGCGAGGCGCACTCCGACCGCACCCGGACCCGGCGCAACCCTGACCCGACGACCGCCGGTGGCTTGGGCGACGAGCCGGTCTTGGAGGTCTGACGCCGACTCGACCCACTGCTCCGACCCTGCCGACGTCCGACTGGAGCCGACCTGGCCCCTCGCGGCGCGGTCACCGACCGACTGGGTCCACGCGCCATCGACGACACCCACGCTCGCCACTGCCTCGACCGACTCGCCCTCTCCCAGGAGCTGGAGGAGACCGGCCCCGTCGGGCCGGCGTGCTCCGGGCCGCGCATCCGGGGTAAGCTCTTTAATAAAGAGTTCACACTCCCCCGCGACACCCCCAAGTACAACGGCACCATGAAGCCGGAGGACTGGCTCACCGACTACACCACTGCCATCGACATCGCCGGCGGTAACCACCGCCTCGCCGTCCGCTACGCGCCTCTCATGCTCCAGGGGTCGGCCCGCACCTGGTTGAACAGTCTGCCGGCGGGCAGCATCAACGCGTGGGTCGACTTCGAGCAGGCCTTCGTGCGCAACTTCACCGGCACTTACAAGTGACCCGACCGCCCCAGTCAGCTCGCCATGTGCGTGCAGGGGCCGGCGGAAACTGGCCGCGAGTACCTCGCACGCTGGACCGAGCTCCGGGACAGCTGTGAGGGCGTCCATGAGGTCCAAGCGATCTAATACTTCGTCAACGGGTGCCGGGATGGCACCCTCCTCAAGCACAAGCTCTTACGCTCCGAGCCGGCCACCATGGCCGCGCTCATGGTGACGGCGGACAAGTACGCCAACGCCGACTCCGCCATGAAGATCCAGGTGGCGCTGGACGAAGCCGACAAAGCAAAGCCGGTTCCCCCCCCAAAGCCGGCCGGCGAAGGCAGCCGGCAGCTGCACAACCAGCAGAACAACAAGCGCAAGGCCGACCAGCCGGCCCAGCTCTACGACAACCGGCTCATCACGACCGCCGAGCAGGTGCCCGCGATCGAACCGGCCGCCAAGCGCTGGCACACCGGCAAGACGGTGTGGCAACACGCCATGAGTTTCGAGGAGATGCTCGACGCTCCCTGCAAGCACCACAGCGGCGCAAGGCCTTTGACGCACACGCTTCGGCAGTGCGCCATCACCAAGCGCCTCCTGAGGGGCGACATCCCGCCTCCTCCAGCCCCGGCCCCGGGAGCGGGGTAGCTGCCTCCGCCTCCACCACCGCCACCAGCCGGTGGCGCGATGCGCGACGACGCCTACCTGGCCCAGAACGCGACCTATGTCGTCTTCACCAGCCTCAGCAACGACAAGCACTTCAAGCGCCTCCTTCGGCAGGAGGTGAACACCGTCGTCCCGACCAAGCCGGAGTATATGCACTGGTCGGAGCGCCCGGTCACCTGGACTCGGGAAGACCACCCGACAGTCATGCCAAACCCAGGTGGTTACGCCCTCGTCCTCAACCCTACCATCATCGCACCTCGGCGCATGTGCAAGTTCTCCCGGGTTCTCATCGACGGCGGCAGCAGCATCAACATCCTCTACCGCGACACCATGAGCAAGCTCGGCCTCAAGGCCAAAGACCTGGAGCCAACCCACATGATTTTCCACGGCATCGTTCCCGGCCTCTCCTGCTCCCCAATCGGCCGAATCCGGCTCGACGTCCTGTTCGGTGACAACAACCACTTCTGACGCGAGTCGGTCTGGTTCGAGGTGGTGTTCCTGTCCAGCATGTACCACGCGCTGCTGGGCCGGCCCGCGCTCGCCAAGTTCATGGCGGTCCCCCACTATGCCTACCTGAAGATGAAGCTGCCGGGTCTGAAGGGCCTCATCACCGTCGCCGGCGACTAACGCAAGTCCATAGAGTGCGCCCGAGACGGTGCCAAGCTGGCCGAGTCGCTGGTCGTGGCCGAGGAGCGGCGCCAGCTCGACCGGATCGTCGCATTGGCCCAAGAGGCGTCGGCCGCGCCGATCCCGGCCGAGGAGCCGGCCGACGAGGCCTCGTTCAAGCCCTCCAAGGAGACCAAGAAAGTGAAGCTGAACCCGGAAGATCCCGGTTGCAGCAAGTACGTTGTCGTGGGCAGATTTCTCGACAGCAAATAGGAAGGCGAGCTCGTCGACTTCCTCTCTGAGAATCGGGATATTTTCGCATGGACCCTAAAGGACATGCCGGGTATCCCGAGGGAGTATGCCAAGCACAAACTCCATGTCCGCAAGGACGTCAACCCCTCCGACGCTTTTCCGAAGAGAAGAGAAGAACCATTGGTGAAGAGGTCGCCAAGCTCTTGGCGGTCGGCTTCATCATGGAAATGTTTCACCCCGAGTGGCTGGCCAACCCAGTCCTCGTCTTGAAGAAGAACAAGACCTGGCGCATGTGTATCGACTACACCAGCCTGAACAGGGCCTGCCCCAAAGACCCGTTCGCCCTCCCGCGGATCGACCAAGTCATCGACTCCACTGCCGGGTGTGAGCTCCTGTCCTTCTTGGATTCTTACTCCGGCCATTATCAGATCAAGCTAGACCCAGTCGACGCCCTGAAGACGTCCTTCATCAAGCCCTTTGGGGCGTACTTCTACATGACCACGTCGTTCGGCTTGAAGAACGCCGGCGCCACTTTCCAGCGCTGCATGCATAAATGCCTATTGCCACAACTCGGCCGCAACATCCACGTCTACGTGGATGACATCATGGTGAAGACCAAGCAGCACCTCATGCTCCTCGATGACCTGAAGGAAACCTTCGCCAACCTGCGCGAGTACAAGATCAAGCTCAACCCAAAGAAATGTGTTTTCGGCGTCCCGGCCAGAAAACTACTCGGCTTCCTCGTCTCGGAGCGCGGCATTGAGGCAAACCCGGAGAAAAACAAGGCCATCGAGCACATGCGCAAGCCGGCTCGGCGGCGCAATGTCCAGAAGTTCACCGGCTGCTTGGCCTCGGTCAGCCGGTTTCTCAGCCGGCTGGGCGAGAGGGCCTTGCCCCTGTATCAGCTGATGAAGAAGACGACACCATTCAAATGGAACGACCAGGCGGACGAGGTTTTCCGGGATCTCAAGCGCATGCTCTCCACCGCACCAGTCCTGGCCGCACCGGCCGAGAAGGAGCCACTGTTGCTCTATATCGCCGCGACCTCGCGGTCGGTCAGCACGGTGATGGTGGTCGAGCGATCAGAGAAGGACAAGGTCCAAGCCGTCCAGCGTCCCGTCTACTACCTGAGCGAGGTGCTCTCCGCCTCGAAGGAGAACTACCCGCACTACCAGAAGATGTGTTACGGCGTGTACTTCACCGCCAAGAAACTAAAGCAGTACTTCCAAGAGCACGTTATTATCATGGTCAGCACAGCCCACCTCGGCAAAATCATCGGGTGCCGGGATGCCTCTGGCCGGGTCGCCAAGTGGGCGCCCGAGCTAGCCGTCCACACCATCCTCTACGAGCCCCGCACTACAATCAAGTTCCAAGCTTTGGCCGACTTCCTCATCGACTGGACCGAGACCCAGTACCTGCCGCCGCCGCCGGACTCGACGCACTGGCGTATGCATTTTGACGGCTCGAAGATGCGACTCGACCTAGGGGCCGGCATCGTGCTGTCCTCCGCCAAGGGCGACCGACTCAAGTACGCATTGCAGATCCACTTCGCCGCCTCCAACAACGTCGCCGAATATGAAGCCCTTGTGCAGAGCCTCCGGCTTGCCAAGGAACTCGGCATCCGGCGCATCCTGTGCTATGGCGACTCGGACCTAGTGGTGCAGCAGTGCTCCGGCGAGTGGGATGCCCATGACTCCAACATGACCGCTTCCTCGTCCAGAAGTTGTCCGGATTCTTCGCAGGCTGCGAGTTCCTCCATGTCCCGCGCACGGAAAATGAGGCGGCAGACACGCTCGCCAAGATCGCCTCATCCCGGCAGTCCATCCCGTCCGGCGTCTCCCTCGAGCACCTGCATAAGCCGTCCGTCAAGCCGTCACCGGACTCCGAGTCCATCCACGTCCCGCCCGACCCGGCCGCACACCAACCTGGCACGGGGACTGCTCCACCCGACCCGGTCGCACCTCAACCCGGCCCGGGGACTGCTCAACCCGGCCCAGGGACTGTTGAACCCAGCCCGGGGACTGTCGAACCCGGGCCGGGGGCTGCTGAACCCGGCTCGGGGGCGGCCGCCCCAGAACCCGAAATGGTGGCCGTCTTCGCCGTGGTGACGGCACCATCCTGGGCCCTGCCCATCTCGGAGTTCCTGGAGAACAGGGTCCTCCCCATGGACGAGACCGAAGCTCGGCAAGTGCAGCGCCGAGCGTCCACCTATAGCATCATCAACAACGAGCTCGTTAAGCGCAGCTCCACCGGCGTATTCCAACGCCGCGACGAGTAAGACAAGGGCATTGAGATCCTCCTCGACATACACCAGGGCGAGTGCGGGCACCACGCCGCCTCGCGGTCCCTGGTGGCCACGGCTTGTCGCCATGGTTTCTACTGGCCCACGGCCATCGAAGAGGCAGAGTCGCTCGTCCTCAAGTGCGAGGGATGCCAGTGCTTCAGCAAACGCAGCCACCTGCCGGCGTCGGCACTCCGGACCATCCCGATCGCCTTGGTCTAGGAACTCGATATGGTGGGACCCTTCAAGACCGCTCGAGGCGGCATGACACATCTGCTGGTGGCGGTGGACAAGTTCACCAAATGGATCGAAGCAAGGCCAATCAAGAAGCTGGATGGTCCAACGGCCGTCCGGTTCGTCAAGGACATCGCGGAGTGCTACGGCATGCCGAACAGCATCATTACGGACAACGGCACCAACTTTGCCAAGGGCGCGCTCGCGCAGTACTGCTCCGTCTCCAGCATATGCCTCGATCTAGTTTCCATTGCACACCTGCAGTCCAATGGCCAGGTCGAGTGGGCCAACGGCCTCATCCTATCCGACATCAAGCCGCTCATCCATTCGCCCGGCAGCTGGCTTGACGAGTTGCCGGCCGTCCTCTGGAGTCTCCGCACAACGCCAAACCGGTCCACCGGGTTCACCCCGTTCTTCCTCGTCTATGGAGCAGAAGCCGTCATCCCGACCGACGTCGAGTTCGACTCGCCGCACGTTATGATGTACACCGAAGCCGAAGCCAAAGAAGCCCGCGAAGAAGGCGTCGACCTGCTCAAAGAAGCACGCCTCCTAGTGCTGAGCTGCTCAGCCATCTATCAGCAAGGCCTGAGGCACTACCACAGCAAGAAGATCAAGCCCCTCGCTTTCCGGGAAGGAGACCTCATCCTCTGGCTCGTCCAAGAGCAGACCGGCCAACACAAGTTGTCCTCCCCAAGGGAGGGCCCCTTCATCGTCAGCAAGGCCTTGTGCGATCGCAACGCATACTATCTCATCGACGCCCGCAAGTCAAACAAGCGCAAGAGGGACACCGCCGGCAACGAAACAATCCGTCCATGGAATGCAGAGCTCCTCCGCCCGTTTTACAGTTAGCCATGTGCATGTATGTATCGCTGCCTTTTGTAATCATCTGAAAACTATGGGATCCCCGAACGACGCTCGGGGGCTGCCCTTTCCGACCAAGCTATTGTGTCTCCTACATTTGTGCATTGCTTTCCTCTTAAACCAACCCGACCACCGGGTCGACTCGCTCGACCCGGGGGCTCGTGGGCTGGCCGGCTTGGCCATCCGCCGTTCTCCTTAGCAACTCCTGACGCGTTGGATCGCCACGGCCTCTCACTTCGCCCCAAGCCGCAGAACCAGCTTCGGCTGTTGGCTGGCAAGCACATGAGACCAAAAGCACCAGCACGCCACGAACACTAAGTCAAGAACCACCGGGTCACCCAACCCGGCCACTCCACTTTAAGTTGTCGCACGACCGGTTGCTCGCCAGCCGGCCCAGTGGGTGTTTCGCTCGCGCTCAACGTTTCGAAAGCCTAAGTATCGCATGCTCCCCTCAAAGGCCGAACCCCTTGTCACGGACCGGAGCCTCGGCCGTCAGACTCGCGGGGGGGGGGGGGACCCAAAGGGGGAAGTCGCGAGAAAACGACTCAAAAAACGAAAAGCAAGAGCGTAGGCATCCACGAAGTTTTTGCATACCGCCGGGTCGCTCAACCTGGCCTCACCGTTTTAAGTTGCCGCACGACCGGCCGCTCGCCCACCCGACCCGCCGGATTGCCACCAGCCGGCCCAATGGGTGTTTCGCTCGTGCTCAACATTTTGAAAGCCAAAGTACTGCACGCTCTTCTCAAAGTCCGAACCCCTTGTCACGGACCGGAGCCTCGGCCGTTAGAATCGTGGGGGAGAAGCCCAGGAGGGGAGAGTACAGGAAAACGTCTTGAAAAAACGAAAAGCAAAAGCGCAAACATTCATAAAGCTCATACATCATAAATTCAGAAACAGGCCCAAGGCCAGAGTTCATTACACCCAGTTAACCCCCAGTGGGTGGGTGGACCTGCTACCTAACAATTTTTTTCCTAAGTTAAAAATTAGGCATTCCCGACGCCAGATCGCGCAGCTCCCGGGTCCGATGAGGTGCCGGTATCCTCCTCCCAGGCGTCCGCGTCGCGGTAGACGTCCGTCTCCTCAGAGCTGCCCTCCGGGTCGTCCAGAAGCAGGCCGTAGTCGTCAGCAGGCACGACTCCGCCATCCTCTGCCCGCTCCGGCTGGAACTCGTCATGGAAGGCGAACCCGGCGATGTAACTTGCCCGTGTGGCGATCCGTCCGACCTCCGCCTGCAGTTGGTTCTCCGAGCCGGCTCGCTGGCCCATCAACGCATCCAGCGCCGGGTCCGGATGCCAAGACACCGCGAACCTGAGCGCCATCTCGGCGCCGGCACGAGCGGTGGAAAGCCGCCACTCATGAAGATGGTCCGGGCCCGCCTCCAACCACCGCGCCAGCCGCGTGAAGCTGGTCGGCTGACGGAACCCGGCTAGCGGGCCACCGTCATCGCCGCACCGGCCTCAGAGAGCCACCCCATTTGCTCGCTCAAGACTCACAGGCGGGCCTCGGCGGCGGTCACGATCTCCGGGAAGGTCCAGGCCACCCGCGGGTTAGTCCCGGAGCCGACGATCCCCTGCGGGTCGCGCTGAAAGCGGACTGCCTCCTCCGCCAGCTGGCGCGTCTCCGAGAATGCCCCTGTCAAAAAGAAAAGCAAGTCAGAAGGAAAGTCACCAAGAACAAGAAGCTGGAGTCCCAACCCGGCAACAACAAAACAAAAGGAAAGCACTTACTGGAGAAGGACTCTTCTAGGTGCTGAGCTTCGAGCAACGTACCGCGCCGCTCCCGGGCGATGGTGCGGTCACGCTCCTGGAGAGTCTTCTCCAGATCGGCGACCTTGGCAAGGGCCGCCTTCAGCTCGGCATCCTTGTCCTCGGCCGCGTTCACAGCCTCCTTGCGGCGCTGGGTCTCCTCCACCGTGGCCACCAGTGCCTTCAAGCGCTCCACCTCGTCCTGGAGCTGCCCCTTGTCGTCGGCCAGCATGCCACGTTGCTGGTCCGCCTCGGCAAGGGCCTGCTACGCCTCCACAACCTTGGCGGCCTCCGCCTTGAGGCGCTCCAGCTCGGCTTCAAGACGGCACTTGTCGCCCGCCAGCTGCTACTGCAGCTGGCTTGCTTCGTCAAGCGCCCGCCGGGCTCCCGTCGCCTCTGCCCTCACCCTCTCCACCTCGGCTCCAAGCCGACCGACGTCAGCAACGAGCCGGTCGTAGTGGAAGCTTGCCTGAATCAGCCGAGTCCTCCAAGACAGCACCTCGGCTGCAGAAGAAAGACTTAGAAACAAAGTACTACTTTAAGATTCGACCCAACTGCTACGCAGTTGGCCCGAATCTCGGGGGCTACACCTGGTGGGTGAGCTAGCGTGCCCCCACTAAAAAAGAGCACGCAAGAAAAGTACCAGCCGTGGCACGGAGCTCCTCCTCCTTGGCGGCGAGTCGTTCCTTAAGACGCCGGTGCGTCTCAAGGAGCCGGTTGAAGACGCCGACCCGGTAGGAGTCCAGTTGCTGCAGAAAGCAACGATCAATATATGACAGCAAGTTAAGATTCGACCCAACTGCTAAGCAGTTGGCCCGAATCTCGGGGGCTACACCCAGTGGGTGCGCTGGCGCGCCCCCACAAAGAAGAAGCAACGAAAAAAGAAAAAGCAGAACGCAACGGAAAACTTACAAACACGGCACGCTCCAGCTCCTACGTCGCCTGCACCTCGGCCTAGGCGAAGGCCTGGATCTGGTCCGTCCGCCCTCGCAGGCGCCGGGTCACGGCGGCCATCGCCGCCTCCTCCTGCGTTGGAGGCCCGAAGAAGACCGCGCCGGTCCCGCTCTGCGTCGGCTGCAACCCGGTAGCCCGACGACCCCCCGACCTGAGCACCAGGGCGTGCTCCCCGGTGGCCGCCTACCCTGAGGCTGGCGCCCCCTCCGGCGCCTTCTTCGGCCCCTCTCCGGCACCAATGCCGGCTCGGTAGGCAGAGCGGCTTGCAACTCCACCACCGGCGATGCCTCGCTCGTCGGCATCCGAGTTGGCCCCTCTGGCGCCGTCCGCGACGCCTCCCCCAAGACGGCGTCACCGCCGCCTCCATCGGCCCCCGCCCGCTCGACCACGCCGGTCCGCGGCGGTGTGTCATCTCCAACGACCACGACCTCCTGGTCGAGGTCCATCACATTCCCACTTCCCCGCAATAAGTGCGCACATACGTGCGTAATAACTTCCTCGAGAATGGCAACCGACTTGCGGACGCCACAATAAATCCGCGCGCATAGGCCAAGGGCGCGCGGCCGCGGGCCCCAGCGCGTCGCCCTATCCCGTCGCGCGCGTGGCCTGTCAGGCCCCTCCGGCTCCCAGATGCCACATGGCGCCCGAGCGAAGCCCAAAAGATTGCATCAAAGATTCGGTGGACTCCTCGGTTTCCCGCCGCTGCCGGGATGCCGCGATCCGGCTTCCGGAAGCCGGCACACAGTGCGTGTTGCCGGACCCGGCGGTCGCAAAATTCGCCTCCTTCAAAGGGTGAAACTACGAAGGCCCTCCCACCCGAAGATGGCGGACCTTCACAGCTTCGGGGACTACTGTCGGGGGGAAGGACCCCGGGCAGGCAACAGAACCCGGATCCTTTTCAAAAACAGCGGGGCCAGCATCGCCCCTCAAGCCGGCTCGTGCTTGGCCGGGTCGCTCAACCCGGCCAAGTCCCTCGACCCAGCCTAATCCTCGACCCGGCAGGACTCCTCAACTCGGCCCCAACAACCAGCTCAAGACAGCCGAGCCCGGCGCACCAAGACTTCTCCAACAAGCCAGCTCCCCCCTTGGCATGTTTTCCAACCCGGCCAAGGGTCAGCGGCCGTCCCATCCCAGCCGTATGATGGGACGAGTCTCCACCAACTGATGACCAAAGCCACAGTACCCCGCCCATGCCTCTGGTCTGCCGGGCGAGGTAACAGTGCCCCCACCTACCCGCTGACCAGCGCCGGTGTGGCAACAGTGCACCCGTCGTCACCCATGACGCCAGCAAGCGGTGACCTGACGGAGCGCCACTGTAGCCGACTCAACCCGGCCACTCCTTGATGATCGACAAGACGGCCAACTTTGCCCCCCTACCCGGCGGGTCCCGCGCCCGGGGAACCCGGCGAGACCTGGCACCCGGCGGGTCCCAGCACCGGGTTCCTGGAGGCTGACAACCCGGCCCTACAGCCTTGTAACATTAGCATTGTATCCCTGGGGGGTTGACCTATAAAACCCCCCAGGAGCCCTCATGCAAACGAGCGATTCTTTCACTCGCACAGGCGATCAGTCACACACACACCTAGCAAGCAACACCCGAGGGGAGAGAGCTGCCTAAGCCTTGGCCGACCTTCCTTCTTCCTCCATACAGCTCTAGAAGCAACCCTGTACTATTACATATAAAGCATGCTCGGCAGGACTAGGGGTGTTATCTCTCCGGAGAGCCCTGAACCTGGGTATGTCTTGCGTCCCGCACTCGCTCATGCCGACCTCGCCTCTGGAGCCCACCAGTGCCCTCGAGCCTCCTCCTCTCTTTAGCCATCCCTTGGCATCTGTCGTGCGCCCAGCACGACATCTACCGATCAGCGCGAGGCGATTTTTACGCAGGTTCGGGCCGCAAACGATGCGTAAAACCCTAGTCCTTCTTTTGTGTAAATTTGGTGTTCTTGAGCTCTTGAACTAGCTGCGGTGCATGCCCAGTCCAAAAAAGTCCAAATCCTTCCACGGTACGCCTCGGGCCTCCTTTTATATGTCAATGGGGTCGCCACAGTGGCACACAGGACGTGGAAAGTATCTACAGTGTACAAGTTTATCGCCTGGCACCATAGGACAAAAGCATTTAATGCGCCGCCTACGTGCCCTCTTGCTTTATCAGGGGCGACAACAAAGCTCGTCCCGTCCGTCGCCGCCTCGCGTTGCTTTGATGCGTGTCCAAGCTGACGAGGCATGCAGCGCCATGCTGACTGGCTGGTTGCTGTGCTGGTGCGGTGATAGGGTCTTCATGAAGATCTACATGCCAGCACGCAGGTGCTTGACTAGTTGACCTAGAAGCTGCATGCTGCCACGCAGGCGCTTCCCTATTTGGCGGGCTGGATGCCGCGTCGGAACGGCCGCGGGGCAGCAAAACATTGGTGGGTGCAGGCCTAGCCGTGGCCCCGGAGATGCCCCCGGCAAGGGTCTTGCCAGGGTCTCGCGGGCATCCCCGGCAAGGATCCTGCCGGGGGTCTTCGGCCATCCCCGACAAGGATCTTGCCGAGGGTCTTCGTCTATCCCCGGCAAGGATCTTGCCAGGGTTCTTCGTCTTCTGGTTTCTATCTAGACTCGCAGGCCTTTGGTCTTTACAAAGATCTGCATGCCACCACGCGGGCGCCCCTGAGTCTTGGTCTCGACGTTGTCGATGGTGTCAGAGCTCTCAGGCTTAAGGGTGGCGGCCTTGCTAGTATTAGGCAAGTCACCCCGGCAAGGCTCTTGCCGGGGCTACGTAGGCCGCCCCGGCAAGGGCCTTGGCGGGGGAAGTCCATCTTGCCCCTTTGCTCTTGACGCCTCTGGCTTGAGTACTGCCTTGGCAGTCTCGTACCTTCGCTTCTTCTGCCTCGCCAAGCATGGTTGCAGGTGAGGCTACGACTACCCATGCATAAGTAAGAGGGGTACAGAAAGGCCCCTACTTTTGTACACCGACAGGAGCCCCCGGGCCTGGGCCACACATAAGCGCGAAGCGTTGTTGGGCCAGGCCCAGAACGGTGCGGGGGTGCGCGTGGCAGAGTTTTATCCTCCTCAGTCGCCAGTTGCGCTTCGCCAAGACCCGCATTGAGTGCGTGACGTGGGGGTCGGGCGTGGAACGGTCGCGGCGCGCTTGCGTCACCCTACGGTGAATAGTAAAGAGGCGGCCGCATCTTCCCCACAAAAAAGAGGAAGCCGCAGGGGCGCGACTCATTTACAAAGTGGACTCGGGCCGTGGCCTTCATGGTGCCCGCGCCCCACGATCATGGGGTGAAAAACAGTCGTCCCACTTGTCTTCTTAATTCCGGCCCGCCCGCCACGTGTCCCCCATGCCTCAGGGAGGGTAGGTGGTGGATACGGAGGGCACAGGCCTTAACGCCGAGGTGGGAAGCCGGGCGTTGCTGATTGGAGCAGGGGGTCGGTCCTGATTCCCTGCGCCTCTGGCGGCCGGATTGGTCGAGTGGGGCGGCCGCCCTTAGGTTGGCGGGCCGAGCCCCGGCCCTGCCCCTCTATAAAAAGGGGAGAGGGACAACATCCTTCTGTATTCATCTCCTTCCTGCTTGGCCCCTTTCTTCCACTCGCCATGGTGAGAGGGCGCGCCGGCGCTCCAATGGTGGCGACGAGGGCTTCTGCTCGACAGCGTGTCCCCCCTCCTCCGGAGCTCATGGCGGTGGAGCCCTCTGTGAGAGGAAGAGGGAGGGGGCGAGGCCGAGGCCAGCGTGGCGCTCGGGGGAGAGGAGGACGGGGCGGTGCACCGGGCGTGCTTCCGCCAGCGCCTCCCCCCAATGGAGGGCCACGTCGGAGACCAGCCCCGCGAGTTCTTCATCAGGCTGTATAAGCGAGTGTGCGGTCACCTCCGCATCCCCACCCCGTTCGCTCGGGAAATGGAGCTCGACCCACCACAGGCCTTGAGGCTGCACATGAGGGACTGCGGGAACGGCAGCATGCGGGTCGATGTCGAATTCCCCGCCCCTCACTTCATGTATCTCCGCCGTGGGTCGAAGACCTTTGCCCGTGCCCATAGCCTGTCGGAGGGGCACGTTCTCCAATTCAAATTAATGGAGAACGGCCTACTCTCTGTCAAGGTCTTCGGGCACTTGGGAACCCCCTTAGGGTGCTGCGCGGAGAGCTCCACCGACAACGAAACTTCCTCCTCGGGCGATAGTGACGAGGAGGACAGCAACAGCGACGACGAGGGTAGCGGGCGGGAGGATGCCGATTCCGACTTTGGCAGACCATCGGTGGCACCACCGTCATCTGCATCGCCCTCCTCCCTCAGCCACGCGCCTTGCCAATGGTCATCCCCACCATGCTCTCCATCGGTGCATTCCTCGTCGCCCCTTCTTTGCCTGCACCTGCCGCACCTTGGAGGAAAGGGGCAAGAACAGAGATGGCGAGGCACTTATCTTTCTTTTAGCTTGTAGGCACTTGCCAAATCTTAATTTCTAAATAATGTAATCTCTCGAGCCCATGCCTGTGTCCCGTAACATTCGTACTTGTATCAGCATGTTAATGAAAAAGACCAGCCTTGCCGGGAACCCGTGCATGTATACGTCCATGCAGAGGCGAAATGCCTCCTTAACACAAATAAACGAGTCGTCCCGTCAAGCTGTCCTGCCAATGCCCTCTATGCCTGCCGGAGAATCACATCTGCCGGGTTACAGACAAAGGGTCCAGCCCCTCGTCAATCTCCTTTTAGCAAGGGCTACTACGACCATTCCGACCGAAGCAGTGTTCAGACTAGGGATGGGAGCACCCTAGTTTAAAAGAGAGTGGCAAGGTTTTCTAATGCACAAGTCATAGGTTACAAACATGAATGGGCAAGAGGTAAACTTTATCTATTTGGTTTGCCGGGGATCGCCGTGCCGGGCAGTCTTCGCAACTTCTTGCCGGAGCCGGGTCCTTGGTGGAGTCGAGCATCCTTGCCATGGCTGGAAAGAAGAGACGGCAGGAGCATGGAACCTTGGCGGTCCATTAACATTTGTTGGAATCAAAAAGCTATACAATATCCTGTACAAGCATGTATATATGTATACACATAAACATGGAAATCAACGGGAAACTATACATACTAAAGGGTTTTCTTTTCCTGATTGCGCACAGGGTCGGCGCCTGGCTTTGTACATAGGGTTGCATGGTTGTCGGGGCTCCCAACAACTGCGCCTTAGGGGTAAAACTTACGAAGATGTTCGATATTCCAGGAATTGCTCACCGGAATGCCATCCTCGGCCTCCAGGCGGACTGCGCCGGGCCTGGTGACTTGTATTACCCGATAAGGGCCTTCCCACTTTTGGCGTCAACTTGTTTGAACTCTTGGCGGATTGGATTCGCCGAAGAACAAGGTCGGCTTCCTCAAGGCTTCGGACGTGAACCTTGCGGCTATGGTAGCGGCACAAGGCTTGCTGGTAGCGAGCGGCTCGCACAACAGCCTGAAGACGATCTTCCTCAAGGAGCGTCGCATCATCTTGGCGCAGCTGCTCTTGCTCAAGCTCATCATAAGAGAGCACTCGAGGTGACCCGTATATGAGTTCCGTGGGGAGAACTCCTTCTGCCCCGTATACCAGAGCAAAGGTTGTCTGGCTAGTGGCTCGATTTGGTGTCGTTCTGATCGACCAAAGAACCGTTCGCAACTCATCAATCCAGCGCCTTCCGCACTTGTATAGTCTGTCAAAAGTTCTGGTCTTGAGGCCTCGCAACACTTCCGCATTCGCCCTCTCAGCCCGGCCGTTACTTCTGGGATGAGCAACAGAAGCCAAACAAACCTTGCCGCCGAGGTCTCGAATGTACTACATGAAGGTGCGGCTCGTGAACTGCGTGCCGTTGTCGGTGATGACTCTATTCGGCACACCAAATTGGCAGACTAGTCCCTTGAAGAACTTGACGGCTGATTGTGCTGTCACCTATCTCACCGGTTCCACCTCCGGCCACTTTGTGAACTTGTCGATCGCGACGTACAAGTACTCAAAGCCCCCGACAGCATGGGGGAAGGGGCCTAGTATGTCGAGCCCCCAGACCAAAAATCGCTAGGAAAGAGGGATTGTCTAAAGAGCTTGGGCTGGCTGATGAAGCTTCTTTGAATGGAACTGGCACGCTTCACACTTGGTTACTAGTGCAGTCGCATCCTAGAGAGCAGTGGGCCAGAAGAAGCCTTGCCGGAATGCTTTGCCGGCAAGGGCTCTTGACCCTATGAGGGAGCCATACATGCCTCCATGTATTTCTGCCAACAATATCAGTCCTTCTTCCTGTGGAATGCACTTCAATTTCACACTGTTCGGTCTCCTCCTGTATAGGGCATCATCCACAAACTGGTACATGCTAGACCGACGGGCTAATTTCTCTGCCTCTTCCTGTTCCTCAGGGAGTTCCTCTATTTGGAGAAACGGACCGTGCGCTACGCCCATGCCGGAGCCTGGGAATCGACGGCAAGGACTAAAGGCTCATCTTCGGCCGTAGGGGCAACTGCCTCTACGGTCAGGGCTTGGGGCCCTGTCGGAGGTTGCTGCTCCCCGGCGAGCTTGGGGCACATGGCAGCTTCCTTGCCGGCGGCTCCTGGGAGCTCAACGCGAAAGTACTTGCCAAGGCCCACCTTCCTTCGCTTGTTCTGTCCTACTGATGGCTCAATGGATGGCTAGGTTAATTGAAGCACAAAGGTACATGGTTCCACATGCAACTTAAGGGCAGCGCGTTTCGACAAGTCGTCGACAATGCTGTTCTCTGCACGGGGAACATGCTCTGCTTGTAGACCGTCAAAACGCTCCTCCAACTTCCTTACTTCATCCACATAGGCATCCATCAATGGGCTCTGGTAATCCATGTTAACTTGCTTGATGACAAGCTGCGAATCACCCCTGATGATGAGCTTCCTGATCCCGAGGTCTGCCGCGATCCTGAGATCAGCAAGCAATCCCTCGTACTCTGCAGTGTTGTTCGTCAATTTTTCCCGGGGAATGTGCATCTGGACTACGTACTTGAGGCATTCTCCGGTGGGTGCAACGAGTAGCACGCCGGCACCAGCACCTTGCAGCGAGAAAGCTCCATCAAAGTACATAATCCAATCACGGCTCGTCTCCTTGCCGGGAAGGGTGGTTTCTTGAATTTCTTCATCGGGCGTTGAGGTCCATTCTGCTATGAACTATGCCAAGGCTCAACTCTTGATTGTTCAAGTACTTTCAAACTTGAGGCCAAAGCTTGACAGTTCCAACACCCCCTCCACAATCCTCCCGGTTGCATCCGAGTTGTGCAAGATTCATCGCAAAGGGAGGCAGGTGACAACGGTGATCTCATGCGCTTGGAAATAGTGACGCAACTTTCTCGAGGCCATAAGGAGGCCAAAAACTAGCTTCTGTATACCAGAATATCTTGATCTAGCCCCCCTGCAAGAGGGAACTGACAAAATAAACCGGGTGCTGCATCACCTTCTTCTTCTGTTCGACTTCGCCCACTTGCGCAGACTCCGTCTTGTCGGGACCAGGCTTTGCCGGGGGTTCTGCCCTGCCGACATCAGGCCCTGCCGGGGAGAGCTCCGGACCATCATCCGACTGCTCCGCCGCCGCCTCTGCTTCTTCCTCAAATTCTCTCTGTGCCACCAGTGCCGCACTGACCACTTGATTCGTTGCCGCCAGATATTGCAGCAACGGCTCATGCGGTTTAGGCGCGACTAGTATTGGCGTGGAGGAGAGGTTCCTCTTCAAATCTTGCAGCGCTGCCTCTGCCTCCGGAGTCCATTTCTTTGAAAAAGGGGAGGGCACGCTCAGCGGATTTGGAGATGAACCTACTTAGAGCGGCAACGCAGCCGGCGAGCCTACAGACGTCTTTGACCCGTCTTGGCGCCTCAATCTACTCAATCACTTTGATCTTGTCAGGATTCACTTCGATTCTGCGTTGAGACACAAAGAACCCAAGAAGTTTGCCGGATGGGACGCCGAACACGCACTTCTTTGGGTTGAGCTTGAGGTTGATCTTGCGCAGATTTGCAAATGTTTCTTCCAGATCCTGCACGAGCGTGGCCTTGTCCTTGGTTTTGACAACTATATCATCCATATAAGCTTCCATATTTCTATGCAGCTGGGGCTCAAAACCAATTTGGATTGCTCGAGAAAATGTCGAACCAACGCTTTTCAACACGAAAGGCATCCGCACAAAACAGTACGTGCCACATGGGGTGATGAACGCAGTCTTTTCTTTATCTTCCTTCATCATGAAGATCTGGTGGTATCCTGAGTAGGCGTCGAGGAACGACAGCAGGTCACACCTGGCAGTGGAGTCCACTATCTGATCAATGCATGGCAGAGGGAAAGGATCCTTTGGACATGCTTTATGGATATCTGTATAGTCAATACACAGCCTCCATTTCCCATTTGCCTGACGCACCACCACTGGATTGGCCAACCATGTGGGGTGGAGCACTCCTCTGACCAAACCTGCCACCTCCAACTTCCTGATCTCCTCAATGATGAACTCTTGTCGCTCCAAACCTTGCTTCCTAACCTTCTGCTTGACGGGCCGCGCATGGGGACAGACATCAAGGTGGTGCTCAATCACCTTCCTGGGAACGCCAGGGATGTCGGATGCTTGCCATGCAAACACGTCGACATTCGCCCACAGGAAGGCGCCGAGCGCGCTTCCCTATTTGCTGTCAAAGGTGGAGCTTATGGTAAAAGCTCCACCCGTGCCATGCTCCGTGACGGGGACCTTCTTGGTTTCTGGTGGGGCCGCCTTGGACCTCTTGCTCCCGCTGGCGGAACTCTCTGGCACGTCCCCAATGGGAATGCGGCGCTCCGAAGAGGCGCGTTTGCCGGAGGGGGTGCAGGAGTCCTCGCCGGGGTCAGAAGTCTTGCCGGAAGGGGCCTTGCCGGCAGGGGCAGAGGCCTTGTCGGTTTTCTTCCACTACAAAAAAAATACACTTCCATGATGATACGTGTTTGTCGTAGTAGGTCACGTTTTTTTCATGCATGTACATCCATGACAAATTTTTGACAGAATCAAGATAGTCATACCTGTGATGTCGTAGAAGTGTTCCATGACATTACCAAAATTATCATCACGGAAGTGTCCACTTCCATGACGATAAATCGCGCGTTACACAAGTGCTTTCGTCAAGGGTGACCGACACGTGGCATCCACCATAACGGAACGCCGTTAAGCTATCCGGTCCGGTTTTGGATCCGATAACCCGTTAATAGCTCCGACCGATGGGGATTTTCCACGTGTAAAATCATCATTGGCTGGAGGAAACACGTGTCGGCTCACCGTTGGGACATATGTCATCCACTCATTGGACCAAAAGCGCCTATGATACGTCGACACGTGGCACGGCCCAACAGAGGCCCATTCCTATGAAAAGGCCGGCCCATTTGACTTGGTCAAAAGGTGGCGGGCCGGCCCACGGAGAGCCTGTTAACGGCCTATTCGCATATAGCCCATTTACAGCACGCTAACCTAGGGCCCGTTTACAGCCTATCCGAATTAGGCCTAGTAGCGTCATCTGGGCCGTCCAGCCCATTTTAAGCTCCGGCCCATGTATGGCCCATGTTGTCTTTCGGCCCATATGAGGCCCTTTGTAACTCTTGGCCCATTAACGGCCCGTGGTGAAACTGGCCCGTAATGAACAGTGTATCACTTTATACCCATTAACGGCCCATTATTCCGCTGGGCCGTTTCCAGCCCATGTTATCTTCGGCCTTCTCAGGGCCCATTTATTCTTGGGCTCATTTCCAGCATTCGGTTACTTACGGCTCGTTACTGCCATTTTCTGCTTGTGGGCCAAATTCAGCCCGTGGTTACAGTCGGCCTGTTTGTGGCCCGTTAATACGTTGCGCCGTTTTCATAGCGTCATCAAATACGGCCTATTAACGACGGCCCGTTATGGTCGGCCCATGAACGGACGACTCCAACTCTAGCCCGTTTACGGCCATAATGCGGTCTGTTTTTGGCCCATGTTTGGCCAATCGATCATACGGCCCGTCTAAGGCCCATTGATGATACGGCCCGTAGAAGGCCCATTGTTTCTACGGACCGTAGAAGGCCCATTGTTTCTACGGCCCGTAGGAAGACCAGTGTCACTACAGTAAATATGTAACCCATGGTCTGTTAAAGGCGGGAAACTACTATAGGTTTAGACCTGCTAATGGCCCAAGATGATTATAGGCCCACGTTTTGGGTCATATGAGTAACGGGCCGGCCTGAAGACCGACAACACTGAGATCCACTGAACCTTCCGGCCTAAATTACAGCATACAGACCAAAGAATAAACCTAGACTATACAACAAAGAAATTACGACATATTACATCCACTGGGAATCAAAGTTTGCTACCGGTGATAATAAAGCGCAACATGACCGCAGATTACATACACTGGGCATCAAAGGTCGCCACCAGTGCATATAAACGTGCCGACAAAAGAATATACAAAACTGAGAGCACTTCAGAAAGCACTAGATCTGGCAAGCTCGGGCCCCGCAAGCAGCCGAACAAGCTGATGAGACCTCAGTTCTGTCAACGATAGATGCTTCATCCCTAGCTGTATGGCAACATAGTGCGCAAGGCAGTTGCTACCTCTTGAGCACTGCGTTGGTTTTCCCTTGAAGAGGAAAGGGTGATGCAGCAAAGTAGCGTAAGTATTTCCCTCAATTTTTGAGAACCAAGGTATCAATCCAGTAGGAGGCCACGCACGAGTCCCTCGCACCTACACAAACAAATAAATCCTCACAACCAACGCGATAAGGGGTTGTTAATCCCTACACGGCCACTTACGAGAGTGAGATCTGATAGATATGATAAGATAATATTTTTGGTATTTTTATGATAAAGATGCAAAGTAAAGAAAGTAAAATAAAAACGGCGCCAGAAATAGCTTGTTGTCGGGAGATTAATATGATGGAAAATAGACCCGGGGGCCATAGGTTTCACTAGTGGCTTCTCTCGAGAGCATAAGTATTACGGTGGGTGAACAAATTACTGTTGAGCAATTGACAGAATTGAACATAGTTATGAGAATATCTAGGTATGATCATGTATATAGGCATCACGTCCGAGACAAGTAGACCAACTCCTGCCTGCATCTACTACTATTACTCCACACATCGACCGCTATCCAGCATGCATCTAGAGTATTAAGTTCATAAGAACAGAGTAACGCTTTAAGCAAGATGACATGATGTAGAGGGATAAACTCATGCAATATGATATAAACCCCATCTTGTTATCCTCGATGGCAACAATACAATACGTGCCTTGCTGCCCCCTACTGTCACTGGGAAAGGACACCGCAAGATTGAACCCAAAGCTAAGCACTTCTCCATGAAAGGACACCGCAAGAAAGATCAATCTCGTAGGCCGAACCAAACTGATAATTCGAAGAGACTTGCAAAGATAACAAATCATACATAAAAGAATTCAGAGAAGATTCAAATATTGTTCATAGATAAACTTGATCATAAACCCACAATTCATCGGTCTCAACAAACACACCGCAAAAGAAAATTACATCGAATAGATCTCCACGAGAGAGGGGGAGAACATTGTATTGAGATCCAAAAAGAGAGAAGAAGCCATCTAGCTAATAACTATGGACCCGAAGGTCTGAGGTAAACTACTCACACAAATCATCGGAGAGGCTATGGTGTTGATGTAGAAGCCCTCCGTGATCGATGCCCCCTCCGGTGGAGCTCCGGAAAAGGCCCCAAGATGGGATCTCACGGGTACAGAAGGTTGTGGCGGTGGAATTAGGTTTTTGGCTCCGTATCTGGTAGTTTGGGGGTACGTAAGTATATATAGGAGGAAGAAGTACGTCGGTGGAGCAACGTGGGCCCCACGAGGGTGCAGGGCGCGCCCTGGGGGGTAGGCGCGCCCCCCCCCTACCTCGTGCCTTCCTGGTTGCTTTCTTGACGTTGGGTCCAAGTCCTTTGGATCACGTTCGTTCCGAAAATCACGTTTCTGAAGGTTTCATTCCGTTTGGACTCCGTTTGATATTCTTTTTCTGCGAAACTCTGAAATAGGCTAAAAAACAGCAATTCTGGGTTGGGCCTCCGGTTAATAGGTTAGTCCCAAAAATTATATAGAAGTGTATAATAAAGCCCAATAATGTCCAAAACAGAATATAATATAGCATGGAGCAATAAAAAATTATAGATACGTTGGAGACATATCAAGCATCCCCAAGCTTAATTCCTGCTCGTCCTCGAGTAGGTAAATGATAAAAACAGAATTTTTGATGTGGAATGCTACTTGGCATAATTTCAATATAATTCTTCTTATTGTAGCAAGAATGTTCAGATTTGATATGATTGAAGATAAAAGTTTAATGTTGACATAAAAACAATAATACTTCAAGCATACTAACTAAGCAATTATGTCTTATCAAAATAACATAGCCAAAGCAAGCTATCCCTACAAAATCATATAGTCTGGCTATGTGCCATCTTCCCCACACAAAATATTCATATCATGTACGACCCCGGTTTTAGCCAAGCAATTGGTTCATACTTTTAACGTGCTTCAGCCTTTTCAACTCTTATGCAATACATAAGCGCAAGCCATGGATATAGCACTACGGTGGAATAAGGTATAATGGTAGGGGTTATGTGGGAAGACAAAAGGGAGAAAGTCTCACATCAACGAGGCTAATCAACGGGCTATGGAGATGCCCATCAATTGATGTTAATGCGAGGAGTAGGGATTGCCATGCAACGGATGCACTAGAGCTATAAGTGTATGAAAGCTCAAAAAGAAACTAAGTGGGTGTGCATCCAACTTGCTTGCTCACGAAGACTTTGGGCATTTGAGGAAGCCCATCATTGGAATATACAAGCCAAGTTCTATAATGAAATTTCCCGCTAGTATATGAAAGTGACAAAATGAGAGACTCTCTATTATGAAGATCATAGTGCTACTTCGAAGCACAAGTGTGGTAAAAGGATAGTAACATTGTCCCTTCTCTCTTTTTCTCTCATTTTTTTATTTGGGCCTTTTCTCTTTTTTATGGCCTCTTTTTTTTATTTAGTCCGGAGTCTCATCCTGCCATATTGGGAAATCATAGTCTCCATCATCCTTTCCTCACTTGGGACAATGCTCTAATAATGATGATCATCACACTTTTATTTACTTACAACTCATGAATTACAGCTGAATACTTAGAACAAAATATGACTCTATAAGAATGCCTCCGGCGGTGTACCAGGATATGCAATGAATCAAGAGCGACATGTATGAAATAATTATGAACGGTGGCTTTGCCACAAATACAATGTCAACTACATGATCATGCAAAGCAATATGACAATGATGGAGCGTCTCATGATAAATGAAACGGTGGAAAGTTGCATGGCAATGTATCTCGGAATGGCTATGGAAATGCCATGATAGGTAGGTATGGTGGCTGTTTTGAGGAAGATATAAGGAGGTTTATGTTTGATAGAGCGTATCATATCACGGGTTTTGGATGCACCGGCGAAGTTTGCACCAACTCTCAAGGTGAGAAAGGGCAATGCGCGGTACCGAAGAGGCTAGAAAATTGCGGAAAGATAAGTGTGCGTATAATCCATGGACTCACATTAGTCATAAAGAACTCATATACTTATTGCAAAAATTTATTAGCCCTCGAAGCAAAGTACTACTACGCATGCTCCTAGGGGAAGGGTTGGTAGGAGTTAACTATCGCGCGATCCCGACCGCCACACAAAGGAAGACAATCAACAAATACTTCATGCTCCGACTTCGTTACATAACAGTTCACCATACGTGCATGCTACGGGAATCACAAACTCCAACACATGTATTTTTCAATTCCACAATTACTCAACTAGCACAACTATGATATTACTATCTTTATATCTCAAAACAATTATCAAGCATCAATTTTCTCATGATATTAATTAAAGCAAATTGCCATGCTATTTTAAGACTCTCAAAATAATATAAGTGAAGCATGAGAGACCAATAGTTTCTATAAAACAAATCCACCACCGTGCTCTAAAAGATATAAGTGAAGCACTAGAGCAAAACTATATAGCTCAATAAATATAAGTGAAGCACATAGAGTATTCTAATAAATTCCAAATCAAGTGTGACTCTCTCAAAAGGTGTGTACAACAAGGATGATTGTGGTAAACTAAAAAGCAAAGACTCAAATCATACAAGAAACTCCAAGCAAAACACATATCATGTGGTGAATAAAAATATAGCTCCAAGTAAAGTTACCGATGGAAGTAGACGAAAGAGGGGATGCCTTCCAGGGCATCCCCAAGCTTTGTCTTTTAGATGTCCTTAGATTATCTTGGGGTGCCATGGGCATCCCCAAGCTTAGGTTCTTGCAACTCCTTGTTCCATAATCCATCAAATCTTTCACCCAAAACTTGAAAACTTCACAACACAAAACTTAACAGAAAATCTCGTGAGCTCCGTTAGCGAAAGAAAACAAAAGACCACTTCAAGGTACTGTAATGAACTCATTCTTTATTTATATTGGTGTTAAACCTACTGTATTCCAACTTCTCTATGGTTTATAAATTATTTTACTAGACATAGATTCATCAAAATAAGCAAACAACACACGAAAAACAGAACAGTCTGTAGTAATCTGTAACTAACGCAAACTTCTGGAACTCCAAAAATTCAGAAAAAATAGGAAGACCTAGACAATTTGTTTATTGATCAGCAGCAATTGGAATAAATATTTTATCACGTTCTGGTGATTTTTAACAATTATTTTCGTGAACAGAAAGTTTCTGGAATTTTTAGCAAGATCAAATAACTATCATCCAAGAAGACCCGATAGGTTTAACTTGTCACAAACACTAACTAAAACATTAAAACACATCTAACCAGAGGCTAGATCAAAGATTTATTCCTAAACAGAAGCAAAAAGCAAAAAAACTAAAAATAAAATTGGGTTGCCTCCCAACAAGCGCTATCGTTTAACGCCCCTAGCTAGGCATAATAGCAAGGATAGATCTAGGTATTGCCATCTTTGGTATTAGGGAAGAAAAGGGAAAACCTATTATCTATAGCATTAATCTTTCTATTCTGATAGAGCACATGGCCATTAATGGTGGAAAAAAGATTAAGAACGTTACGAAAATTTGCATCTAAGCTAGCCTTTTATCCCTTTGATAGTTTCGTTTTGATAAGAGAGCAAAAGAGAGGTAGAATCGACCTTCTCATTCATGGGGTGCCCAAATATAGTTTTCATCTTTTCATAGGTATCTATGGGATCCCCTTCAAGAAAACCCTCTTCAAAAATAGAATCTAAAACTTGCTTGAACGAAGCGGGCAACCCAACGTAAAAGCTCTTTAGGTAAACCTCAATTTGATATTGGGGCACATAGCTAACTCGGATCCTTAAAAGCCTATCCCAAGCATCTTTCAAAGACTCATCAAGTAAATAATGAAATATTCCGGAATCATCTTCATCAAAATTATTCAGACTTTCATTGATGACCCCGGTAGGTCTTTCTACAACATCATTGTTTATGAGCTTAGAGAGGACAGAGGGGTTATCCAAGGTACTAAAACCCGGGAGAGAACCCCTAACCCTTTTTGATTCAAACATGGCGAAAGAAAGGCGAGCAGAAAAGAGAGGGCGAATAAAACGGCAGGGGTGAAGTGGGGGAGAGGAAAACGAGAGGTAAATGGCAAATAATGTAATGCGGGAGATAAGGGTTTGTGATGGGTACTTGGTATGTTGACTTTTGCATAGAATCCCCGGCAACGGCGCCAGAAATCCTTCTTGCTACCTCTTGAGCACTGCGTTGGTTTTCCCTTGAAGAGGAAAGGGTGATGCAGCAAAGTAGCGTAAGTATTTCCCTCAGTTTTTGAGAACCAAGGTATCAATCCAGTAGGAGGCCACGTACGAGTCCCTCGCATCTACACAAACAAATAAATCCTCGCAACCAACGCGATAAGGGGTTGTCAATCCCTACACGGTCACTTACGAGAGTGAGATCTGATAGATATGATAAGATAATATTTTTGGTATTTTTATGGTAAAGATGCAAAGTAAAGAAAGTAAAATAAAAACGGCGCCAGAAATAGCTTGTTGTCGGGAGATTAATATGATGGAAAATAGACCCGGGGGCCATAGGTTTCACTAGTGGCTTCTCTTGAGAGCATAAGTATTACGGTGGGTGAACAAATTACTGTTGAGTAATTGACAGAATTGAGCATAGTTATGAGAATATCTAGGTATGATCATGTATATAGGCATCATGTCCGAGACAAGTAGACCGACTCCTGCCTGCATCTACTACTATTACTCCACACATCGACCGCTATCCAGCATGCATCTAGAGTATTAAGTTCATAAGAACAGAGTAACGCTTTAAGCAAGATGACATGATGTAGAGGGATAAACTCATGCAATATGATATAAACCCCATCTTGTTATCCTCGATGGCAACAATACAATACGTGCCTTGCTGCCCCTACTGTCACTGGGAAAGGACACCGCAAGATTGAACCCAAAGCTAATCACTTCTCCCATTGCAAGAAAGATCAATCTAGTAGGCCAAACCAAACTGATAATTCGAAGAGACATGCAAAGATAACCAATCATACATAAAAGAATTCAGAGAAGATTCAAATATTATTCATAGATAAACTAGATCATAAACCCACAATTCATCGGTCTCAACAAACACGCCGCAAAAGAAAATTACATTGAATAGATCTCCACCAAAGAGGGGGAGAACATTGTATTGAGATCCAAAAAGAGAGAAGAAGCCATCTAGCTAATAACTATGGACCCGAAGGTCTGAGGTAAACTACTCACACATCATCGGAGAGGCTATGGTGTTGATGTAGAAGCCCTCCGTGATCGATGCCCCCTCCGGCGGAGCTCCGGAAAAGGCCCCAAGATGGGATCTCACGGGTACAGAAGGTTGCGGCGGTGGAATTAGGTTTTTGGCTCCGTATCTGGTAGTTTGGGGGTACGTAGGTATATATAGGAGGAAGAAGTACGTCGGTGGAGCAACGTGGGCCCCACGAGGGTGGAGGGCGCGCTCTGGGGGGTAGGCGCGCCCCCCTACCTCGTGCCTTCCTGGTTGCTTTCTTGACGTAGGGTCCAAGTCCTCTGGATCACGTTCGTTCCGAAAATCACGTTCCCGAAGGTTTCATTCCGTTTGGACTCCGTTTGATATTCTTTTTCTGCGAAACTCTAAAATAGGCAAAAAAACATCAATTCTGGGCTGGGCCTCCGGTTAATAGGTTAGTCCCAAAAATAATATAAAAGTGTATAATAAAACCCAATAATGTCCAAAACAGAATATAATATAGCATGGATCAATCAAAAATTATAGATACGTTGGAGACGTATCAGCAGTCCCCTGACATCTTCATTACATCTTTGACTTCAAGTCGAAGCTGAGCTGAAGCAAGCCTTTCCGCTTTAAGTTGAGACTGAACAAGTCGAACTGATTGAGGCAGCGACTGCACAGAGGTTTTCTCACACCTGCTGGTGAGTAGCTTGAACTCACTGTCTTCATCAAGACAGGACCTTGGGGTCATCTCGCTGTCCTCAAGATGGTTTGGCTCACTATCTTTCCTAAAGTTCTGCCTGGCGTAAGAGATACGACTCTGAAAGAGAAACAAGGAGACATGTAACAGGTTTCACAATTATATAAGCAAATAAATGGATCTGTTCTGCATAAGGAACATGTTTTTACAACTACAATTTAAAACTGGTAGTTGTTGCAAACATCCAATCATATGTAAACAGCAGTGGAGGAAATGATGCCTATCCAAATCTATACTAGAAACAAGTTTGAAGGCTTGAGAAGGATGAACTTACATTACATGTTAACACGGGCTAGACAAAGCCCTTCTCCATGTTGATGGAAAGATAATTCAATAAATTCCCCAAAGAAAATTCTTTATAAGCGTTGCCATTATTCTACATTTTGCAAAGAATAAATATAGATCAAATAATATTGGAAGAAATAGAGGATAATGAAGCTCAGGTGCAGGCTGATGATACATAATCAAATAGCAATTAATTAAGTACAGCGTTACAAGGCAAAAGGTACTGACAAGAGGAATGCAGACATCAATGTGTGCAGTGGCATTAGCTTTATTCAACATTTTGGTAAGAGTAAATGTAGATATGATAATTTGGAGAAAGTGGAGGGCAGGGCAGATAAGATGCAGAGTAATGCAAGACAATCAACTATCTCGCGATGCATGTACAGTAATACCACCACCGTTCGTTATTATTTGTCGCTCAAATGGATGTATCTAGCACTATTAAGTTCTAAATACATCCAATTGATCAACAATTAATTCGATACAGAGGGAGTACATGAAAACAGGTACTTACATGAGCAATCCAAAACTTCATAACCATTGTGTTAATTCTACATTTATCTAAGAGTAAATATAGATCTTATAATTTCAAGCAAAGGGAGGACAAAGAAGCGAACATTTACAGTGATGCTACATAATCAAACAGCAATGAGTGTAAGTATGCTGACAAAGGGCAAGAGGTACTGACAAGAGCAATGCAGAGCCCAGTATTGTCGTGAGATCCTATGATCCTTTGAGCAAGGAGATTCATCTAAAATTAGTTTTCATACAAGAGAGAAGGTAAGGCACATGCAGAAATTTAGGAGTTCAAATTTTGAATTGATATCATAGACAGTACCTGACGCTGGGCTATCAGCAGTTCTAATAGGGGTTTGGCCACTGGAGTAGGGGTAAAGTCTGTTACAGTTGGGCCTGTGTTTTCTGTGGCTGCTGATCTATCTGATTTAACAGGCATCACTACCTTCTCCAAATACCTAGTTTGTACTCCTTGAGGATCTGCAATCACCCTCTTCCTTTTGGACATCTATTACGAAAGAACAACATTTGATTGGAAAAACATAGTATGGCATATACTCATATATGATGCTTAAACTAAGCAGATGGTGTAACAAAGCAGAAGTAATGCAAGAGGTCAGATGCAAAATATGTGCGACCAATACAACCTTGCCAAGTTAGAGCATGCACCTTGATGGGTGAATAAGATAGACCATCCTCCACCATGCCAAGTTTGTTAGCCAGTGGATTGTTCCGCAATATTACTCTCGTGCGCCCATTCTCATATTCATTTTGATAATGTTCAATACCTGACATGCATGAAAACATAAAAACAAGTGAGATTATCTTTGTAATGCAGAAATGATTCTAATCCAATACTTCCTCCCTGTAAACCCCTTTGTGCTATCTCTGCAATTCTTCTAAGAGGTTGCCATGCATGCTGTAATTTGGTGTGTGCATTAATATAATGTGGCCTACTACTCAAAATATGAGAGCTCCAGAAGTGATGATACTTCGCAGATGACAGCTTCAACATATAGTAAAGAAGAACAAGTCGACCTGACCTGATAGATTTGAAATATACTAAGGGAGAATAACTCAACCTGACCAGTCGACCACAAGAGAAGAGGATCATCTTAAAGAAGAGCAGAAGAGCAATCAGATTGAAGATATTACAAGTCTTTCTATACAATGTCGGTTGGCCACCCATGATGAACCAGAGCGCACAGAGAAATACTATTCCTTCCGGTCTCTCCATATGTGGCTCACATGCATTTCGAAACTAAAGTAGGAACATTTAGCTGACCAATTAAACATCTCTCAGTTTTACTAATATCAGCATAATATCATATTTGAATTTGTACAACTAAGCTTGTTTAGCTCGATGGGTGGAGCAGTGCTATTACGACACAAACCACGTAGGCTGATCATGTTCATCATAAAATGGGGAAACCGGAAGCATGATGAGTATAGTGTTGACCGTGGTAGTGGGATGGCAGATCTGAAGCTGCAAACCGCGCAAAGGGTAGTTAGCAACCGATATTTGCTTTGAAATAACAACTAAGATTTGGTATGGGCAAGAAAGTACAGTCAACAAGTGACAAAGAAATGCAATTCTGCTGTCTCTCTATATGTCGCGACATGCATTTGGAAACTCCAGTGGGACCTTTAGCTAAACAATTAAATGTGTCTAATAACTAATATCAGTATCATATCACAATCATATTTGAACAACTAAGCTTTGGAATTTTGAGTGTTGTGTTGTTTAGCTTGAAGGGTGGAGTAATGCTAGTATGACAGAAAGCACCTACGCAGATCATAGTAGAGTAGATAAAAGGGGAAAACCCTAAGCATCAAGAGTAAAATCAGTAAAGTGGAACTAGCTGGACCAGTGGGTGGCACACATGCTTTTCGAAACGAATATAGGAACATTAGGTGACCAATTAAACGTTCTCTGTTTTAGTAATATGAGCATCATATCAGATTCGTATTTCAACACGTAAGCTTTGGAATTATGAGTGGCATGTTGTTTCGCTTGATGGGTTGAGGTCTTGAGGAGCAGTGCTAGCACGCCACGAAGCAGTGAAGCACCTATGATGATGGTAGTGAATATAAAGGGGGGAAACCATAAGCTTTACGAGTATAGTGACCGTGACATGGCGGATCTGAAGCTGCAAACCGGACAAAGCTACTTCGCAACCAATGTTTGCATTCAACTAGCCACTACGATTTGGTACGGACAAGAAAAGTACAGTAAACAATTTAAGATCTATTTTCCGGGTGAGATCAATAACTTAAGCACATATGGAAGAGTACCACCTCTCTTGCGACGCCGTGTAGGCCCCTGCTGATACGTTGAGGGTGCTACGGGTGTGATGGCTGTCGGCGGCGGGGAAGAAGACTTTAGATGGTAGCGGCCGGGTTGGGGGATAAATCATGTTGCCGTGGACGAGGCGATCGTAGGAGCGGCAACGGCAAAGTGGACGACGGCGCCGATGAAGCGAGACGACATGATGAAAGGATCCTGGTCCAGCGCCGTGGATGAGAGACGTCCATCTCTTGCAGTGGACGACGGGGTAGCGGCTCCGGCAAGGTGGAGGATGGGGCGGCGGACGGAGGAGGCTACCCGCAGTGGGGAGGTTGTCGTGACGCCGACGGTGTATGAATGGAGAAATGGAGGGGGAGGGGGATCTCAAACTTTGGGACGCGCTTGTCTGAAATGTGGGAAAGTTACGAACTTATCCCCCGTTTAAAATTTCGGACATCACGTCGGTTGGGGATAGGACGGTAATCTCGCATCTCCCAAATATTTGCCGGTAACAATTTCGGGCGAGGAGAGGGTGTTTTGCCGCCCACGGTTGGCGCCCACGGTGTATGAACGGGGCTGACAGGTAGGGTGGTTGTGTCACGTCTGAGGGAAGTTACACATCTGCCCCTATTTAAAATATTAGCCTACATCGATTTCGGACGACGAGAGTTTGTTTTGCCTCCCACCGTGGATGAATGGGGAAATGGAGGGAGAGACACATGTCTTTCGGACGAGGTTGAATCAAATGTGGTTTGCCGCCCACGTTTGGCGCCCACCGTGTCTGAATGGGCTCAGAGGCCATCGTGTCACGTCTGATTGAAGTTACTAGTCTACCCCTATCGACAGCAGTGTAAATCCGGTCGATAAGGATGTCAAGTGTCAGGGGTAAACAGTAATTTCCATCTCGCAAACACTTGCTTCGGGCAGCCCACAAATGATAGTGGGTGTTTAGCAGCTTCGTTCAAAACTTGGGAGAATTAGCACTCACGTTTGCCCTGGGCCCTGGCAACTAAATCCAAATCCAATTTTTATTCGATTACGAATATCCACAGATAATTCTACGTTTTGTTATTTATTTCTTCAAAACCACAACAAATATTTATTCCACCTTTATATATGATTATGATTTAGAAATGCCGTCATCTTCGAATTCAGTAGGTTGGATACATTTTGAGTCAAACAGTTATTTCATCCAATACAATATGCTCACACAAAAAACAGTTCACCTTATGTCAATCATACAAGTACTGAGGATTACCTCGCCTAAAAAATTCGGATCATTACAACACATGGACAACATAGGGGGTCTTACAACATAATCCATTCAGAGACATGACACAACATGCAAGTACAATAATCTAATGACAATTTCAACTGCTATCTAAAGAAGAACTGGGATTACCCTGGGCTTCAGATAGAAGAAGCAGCAGGACCTCCTCCGTCTTCAAATGCAACATTCTTACTTCTTCCAATTCTTGGGTTGCTTGCATAATGCGTGCAGCTAATTGCATAATTTCCAGCTTCAAGATCGAGATTACCTCATTCATGGCAGCCACACCATCTCTTTCTGCATCTAGTAGAGCCTCAAGAACTATAATATCTGTGCTCAGACTGCTCTCCGGCGGTGTTGCCACTGAACTGCTACCATCTGGTAACATGGATGGCGCACTGCTTCCACAAATAGATTCTGGGGTTGTACATTGTGTCCTAGTGTGAACGGCATCCTGAAAGGTTTCTGCTGGACATAAGTAAGAGATAGTTATCGCATGATCCAGGCAGTAAGCTTACATGGTAAACGACATACGAATTATTGCCGAGCATGGCAAGCTATATTTAAATGGTTCAAAGCAGCATCAGCCGAAAAGAAATGAAAATGGTAAGATGAAACTAGGGATGTAAGTGGCAAATAAACGACATCCGCCAGTCCCATCTAGTTAGTTTTTGCTAGCTCCCTGGTTCATTTTTCTCAAAAGACAAAAACTCTTTTGAACTATCATACCACTAGTGGACTTTAATTGGGATGAACCGGGACCCAGTTGACATGCCTAGTTGAAAGGGAGTGTACCACCGCTATATTTAAGTTGCCAAGGCATCTAAGTAGTTGAAATAATCTGAGAAAGCACTTTAACAGTGTGGCCTCATATAAACTACGAAGACAGTCTTGTGATGAAGTTCAGAGGAAAAGTTAAGGACTCAAATAAACTAGGCATGCATTTCTTTACGATAGTACAGCAGGCACTGCTGACATATTGGCCAATTCAGGTATAGCGTAACAAGTAACAAACAAGCATTCGAATCAAGCAATACAGCAAAGCAGACAACTGAACTATTTGTTATTCTGTAGGATTGCAGGTTGAGGGAACAAGCCAAGAAAGCAGCAGACACGCATTTCATTTCACATGTACTAAAACACACTGGCTTACCATATGTTCCTGTGAAGCCTCGCTGCTGTTGCAATGTTCTTTGAAGATATCATCGGCATCCCGTGGTTGCAAATCTACTTGTTGTAGTTTATTCTGCACCCTCTATTTAGGTCAAATTAATTTTAATCGCATGCACTGGTTCGAATTGATCATCAATGGTTCATCTAAACTAATGAAAGAAGGGTCTGTGCATACACGAGGGCTTGTATGAAGGGCCGACGAAGGGACGGACGAGGGAGTCAGTGAAGGTCCTACACTTTGGTGGACGAGGGCGCCGGTTAAGCAGATCCGGTGCGGTGGACCATGATGGCTGTCAAGGAGATCAGGAGCGGTGTACAAGCCTGTCGCTGAAGCGGCTCCGGTGAAGTGGTGAGTTGGCAGTTGGGGGTTCTAAGGTGCGGAAGGTAGATCCGTCGGGGTGTGAGGTCCACCGCTGCGGCGGAGGACTAGATTCGGCGGCTTGCCGTGGTTGGGGGGGTCGGGGAGGGGAAGGGGAGGGGCTCTGGGGAAGAATGTTGGGGGCAAAGAGGGGAAAACAATGGAGTTACCAAAGCAGCCCTTTTTCGTTCATGTGGCAGGGGTAAAACAGGAATATCGCAGGGCTAAACTTTCGGGCGCGAGATATTTCGATGTGAGCGGGAAGTTTGAAAGCTTTTGGCGCATGAACTTATATTCTGCTCTTGTACGGCTAACTATGATATCATGGCCGAGAATTCGTTTGTTTTGAACGCAAAAAAAGTGCAAGTTTTGAAAATCATTGTCTCCAACTCGAAACTTAGACTGTCCATTCAATTCAAATATGGATCATTGAGCTACTACAAGCAAATACCATCATATGGTCCAATTCAAATGAAATTCCAAATGTGTTTATCCTAAATATGATGACAAAAGCAAAAATGTGTATGTGTATCAATAAAGTGGATGATTATAAAGTTTGAACTTGCCCATATGTGTATATCTCTAGGTTTGATATATGAATTTGAAATCACGAAATCCCGGCTTAAAAATGTACCTCCGTTTAAATGAATTACAAAAGCTAATGATGGAGTCGAATTCCAAAATTCGAATCTTAGGTTTGTAATTCTGGTACATCAAAGTATATCACGCATGTTCAAAAGTATCGTTATCTCATTAGTCCAAACTGTGAAACAAATTGATCAACCTTGAGTGCACACACTATTGACCAGGTATATCTCAATTACGCTAAAGTCCCTCAAATATAGACACCTCACTATTTATCTGAAGCCAACCCCCCCCCTCGTCGCCCCCACACACACAGAAGTCGTTCTCTCCCCCAAACACCAACACACGAGCACATTAACACCCCTCTCTCTTCTAAAGTCCGGACCCCAATATAGGTCTCTATCACTTTGTCTCTTGGGCATGCACACATCTCTTCCCCCACTCTCTAGCTCGGTCTCCTGGCATCTCTCTTTCCCAAGCACACACACTATGTAGAGTGTATCTTTCCCATACACACAAAACGTCGCCCCCAAACGTCTATCTCCCTAGTTATGTGGTTCTCGCACACTCACCTCACACACCACCCCCACTGCAAAACAAGCACACTTTGTCTCCTTATGCACCACTCTCCTCTTTCTACCTCTCCCACATGCAGACCCACCCCAGCTCCTCCCTGTATACATATATGTCGTGACTCTTTCCATAGCTCCCTAATGTATCATCGTTCTCGATCTTGCACATTGTTCTCTACACCATCTATTCTAGATCTCTCATGAAGTCCCTATCACACACACGATGACTCGCTTCCCTTGCGTCTCCGTACATAGGCCAATTTCAAACAACATCAACATTGTCTCCCTATCTATACGCCATTTATGGACACAAACGCCCCCTCTCTCGGCCCCTCTCTTCCTCTCTCTCTCTCTCTCCGTCGCTAGCTCTCTCTCTCTCTCTCTCTCGCTCTCACACCCCTCTCCCACACACAATCGATGTCTCTTCCAAATAGTCTGCTCCTCCCGCCCGCACCCATGCTATCCCACTACTACACATGTCACACCATTCCCCCTTCCCTTATACTAGGTTTACATCATTAGTGGTCTCTCTACTCCACATACACACTTCTCACACACAAACGCGCGCACAAACACACACAGACACACACAAACACCCATTAATCTGGATCCTCATCTCTCCCCATGTCCGCATGTGTATCTCGCACACTCACTCTCTAATTATGTATATGTGTCTCCACGTTACACAACACAAAGCCCCATGTACATGTCTCTCTCTATCCTCCACACACATAGACACAAAGAATTTGTTATCATTGCCTCAGTCTCTAGACATATCACACACGCACACTGTTTCTCTCTCTCTCGCAAACACGCTCAACAAGGGTTTCCCCGTGAATAACTTACCGTCTATTCATCAACAGTCGTGGCAGTATGGCGAACACGAGACGTGAAAAAGAATAAATCTACACGTGCTTAGACCACCTAGTATGACTACTAGGACTAGAGCAAGCCAAAAAGCGTGCCGCCGTCACCCCCTCCTTATCGGCGACGGGAAAACCTTTGTTTTACATAGTCGAGAAGTCATTGTGCTAAGGCCTCACATGTTGAGGCGTTGAATAGAATGTAGATGCTAGTTTACGGAAAAAAGTATCGATAATATGTTTGTATCTCCATACTTATATTTCTAATCTTATAAAAAACCGAGTTGGTGATGATGGTACGCGTGCCATCTTGCAATATAGACCGTCCGATCTATATCTGACTGATGGAAATTAAACTAAAAGATACCCGCACCCCTCTCCACATTTGCAGACAAGGCCTTCGCTCGTTCATCCTTATCTCCAACAACCTCATTGTTGAGCAATTAAGAAAGGAAGCCTCTGGAACAAACTGGCCTGGTGGCAGCTGCCAGCGTCGTCAATCACCATGCCTCCGCTCAGTCCGACCACCAATCACCACCACGCCCCACTCTTCTTCACCTTATCTCCTATTTCTCGAGATATCATTAGTTTTTACACATGGAATTACTCCCGCATGGGTCAATCACAACAAGTGTTTTTATAAAAAAATGCATCTTGATGTTCCGTGCAATGCACAGA